>NW_026652276.1:114590713-114886161 GCF_009828535.3 Hylobates moloch
TCAGCATTAGACAGATCAACGAGACAGAAAGTTAACAAGGATATCCAAGAATTGAACTCAGCTCTACATAAAGTGGACCTAATAGACATCTACAGAACTCTCCACCCCAAGTCAACAGAATATACATTTTTTTCAGCATCACACCACACCTATTCCAAAATTGACCACATAGTTGGAAGTAAAGCTCTCCTCAGCAAATGTAAAAGAACAGAAATTATAACAAACTGTCTCTCAGACCACAGTGCAATCAAACTAGAACTCAGGATTAAGAAACTCACTCAAAACCGCTCAACTACATGGAAACTGAACAACCTGCTCCTGAATGACTATTGGGTACATAATGAAATGAAGGCAGAAATAAAGATGTTCTTTGAAACCAACGAGAACAAAGACACAACATACCAGAATCTCTGGGACACATTCAAAGCAGTGTGTAGAGGGAAATTTATAGCACTAAGTGCCCACAAGAGAAAGCAGGAAAGATCCAAAATTGACACCCTAACATCACAATTAAAAGAACTAGAAAAGCAAGAGCAAACACATTCAAAAGCTAGCAGAAGGCTAGAAATAACTAAAATCAGAGCAGAACTGAAGGAAATAGAGACACAAAAAACCCTTCAAAAAATTAATGAATCCAGGAGCTGGTTTTTTGAAAAGATCAACAGAATTGATGGACCGCTAGCAAGACTAATAAAGAAGAAAAGAGAGAAGAATCAAATAGATGCAATAAAAAACGAAAAAGGGGATATCACCACTGATCCCACAGAAATACAATCTACCATCAGAGAATACCACAAACACCTCTATGCAAATAAACTAGAAAATCTAGAAGAAATGGATAAATTCCTCGACAAATACACCCTCCCAAGACTAAATCAGGAAGAAGTCGAATCTCTGAATAGACCAATAACAGGTTCTGAAATTGTGGCAATAATCAATAGCTTACCAACCAAAAAGAGTCCAGGACCTGATGGATTCACAGCTGAATTCTACCAGAGGTACAAGGAGGAACTGGTACCATTCCTTCTGAAACTATTCCAATCAATAGAAAAAGAGGGAATCCTCCCTAACACATTTTATGAAGCCAGCATCATCCTGATACCAAAACCTGGCAGAGACATAACCAAAAAAGAGAATTTCAGACCAATATCCTTGATGAACATTGATGCAAAAATCCTCAATAAAATACTGGCAAACCGAATCCAGCAGCACATCAAAAAGCTTATCCACCATGATCAAGTGGGCTTCATCCCTGGGATGCAAGGCTGGTTCAACATACGCAAATCAATAAATATAATCCAGCATATAAACAGAACCAAAGACAAAAACCACATGATTATCTCAATAGATGCAGAAAAGGCCTTTGACAAAATTCAACAACCCTTCATGCTAAAAACTCTCAATAAATTAGGTATTGATGGGACGTATCTCAAAATAATAAGAGCTATCTATGACAAACCCACAGCCAATATCATACTGAATGGGCAAAAACTGGAAGCATTCCCTCTGAAAACTGGCACAAGACAGGGATGCCCTCTCTCACCGCTCCTTTTCAACATAGTGCTGGAAGTTCTGGCCAGAGCAATCAGGCAGGAGAAGGAAATAAAGGGTATTCAATTAGGAAAAGAGGAAGTCAAATTGTCCCTGTTTGCAGATGACATGATTGTATATCTAGAAAACCCCATTGTCTCAGCCCGAAATCTCCTTAAGCTGATTAGCAACTTCAGCAAAGTCTCAGGATACAAAATTAATGTACAAAAATCACAAGCATTCTTGTACACCAATAACAGACAAACAGAGAGCCAAATCATGAGTGAACTCCCATTCACAATTGCTTCAAAGAGAATAAAATACCTAGGAATCCAACTTACAAGGGATGTGAAGGACCTCTTCAAGGAGAACTACAAACCACTGCTCAATGAAATAAAAGAGGATACAAACAAATGGAAGAACATTCCATGCTCATGGGTTGGAAGAATCAATATCGTGAAAATGGCCATACTGCCCAAGGTAATTTATAGATTCAATGCCATCCCCATCAAGCTACCAATGACTTTCTTCACAGAATTGGAAAAAACTACTTTAAAGTTCATATGGAACCAAAAAAGAGCCCGCATCGCCAAGTCAATCCTAAGCCAAAAGAACAAAGCTGGAGGCATCACGCTACCTGACTTTAAACTATACTACAAGGCTACAGTATCCAAAACAGCATGGTACTGGTACCACAACAGAGACATAGATCAATGGAACAGAACAGAGCCCTCAGAAATGATGCCGCATAGCTACAACTATCTGATCTTTGACAAACCTGACAAAAACAAGAAATGGGGAAAGGATTCCCTATTTAATAAATGGTGCTGGGAAAACTGGCTAGCCATATGTAGAAAGCTGCAACTGGATCCCTTCCTTACACCTTATACAAAGATCAGATATCTGATCTTTGACAAACCTGACAAAAACAAGAAATGGGGAAAGGATTCCCTATTTAATAAATGGTGCTGGGAAAACTGGCTAGCCATATGTAGAAAGCTGAAACTGGATCCCTTCCTTACACCTTATACAAAAATTAATTCAAGATGGATTAAAGACTTAAATGTTAGACCTAAAACCATTAAAATCCTACAAGAAAACCTAGGCAATACCATTCAGGCCATAGGCGTGGGCAAGGACTTCATGTCTAAAACACCAAAAGCAATGGCAACAAAAGCCAAAATTGACAAATGGGATCTCATTAAACTAAAGAGCTTCTGCACAGCAAAAGAAACTACCATCAGAGTGAACAGGCAACCTACAGAATGGGAGAAAATTTTTGCAACCTACTCATCTGACAAAGGGCTAATATCCAGAATCTACAATGAACTCAAACAAATTTACAAGAAAAAAACAAACAACCCCATCAAAAAGTGGGCAGAGGACATGAACAGACACTTCTCAAAAGAAGACATTTATGCAGCCGAAAAACACATGAAGAAATGCTCATCATCACTGGCCATCAGAGAAATGCAAATCAAAACCACAGTGAGATACCATCTTACACCAGTTAGAATGGCCATCATTAAAAAATCAGGAAACAACAGGTGCTGGAGAGGATGTGGAGAAATAGGAACACTTTTACACTGTTGGTGGGACTGTAAACTAGTTCAACCATTGTGGAAGTCAGTGTGGCGATTCCTCAGGGATCTCGAACTAGAAATACCATTTGACCCAGCCATCCCATTACTGGGTATATACCCAAAGGACTATAAATCATGCTGCTATAAAGACACATGCACACGTATGTTTATTGCGGCACTATTCACAATAGCAAAGAGTTGGAACCAACCCAAATGTCCAACAACGATAGACTGGATTAAGAAAATGTGGCACATATACACCATGGAATACTATGCAGCCATAAAAAATGATGAGTTCGTGTCCTTTGTAGGGACATGGATGAAACTGGAAAACATCATTCTCAGTAAACTATCGCAAGGACAAAAAACCAAACACCGCATGTTCTCACTCATAGGTGGGAATTGAACAATGAGAACTCATGGACACAGGAAGGGGAACATCACACTCCGGGGACTGTTGTGGGGTGGGGGGAGGGGGGAGGGACAGCATTAGGAGATATACCTAATGCTAAAGGACGAGTTAATGGGTGCAGGAAATCAACATGGCACATGGATACATATGTAACAAACCTGCACATTGTCACATTGTGCACATGTACCCTAAAACCCTAAAGTATAATAAAACAGAAAAAAAAAAAAAAAAAAATGTTTGTTAGAGATTTTCTGAAACTGAGGGAGGGGGAAGAAAAAAAAGAGATTTTCCAGAATGGATGGAAGAATTGTGATTTTTCTGTAAGTCTTGATTTTGTAGAAATTGGCAACAAAAGGTGAACTCTGAATTTCTAGATTTTTTCACGAAGACTCAATTTCTTTTAAAGTGTGTCTTCAGTTTTCTGTTGATGTAAGAGAATACTACAGACTACATAATTTATAAAGAACAGGAGGGTATTTGGCTTACGGTTCTGGAGGCTGAGAAGTCCAAGAGAATGGCATCAGCATCTGGCAAGAGTCATGCCATGGTATAAGGGCATCCCACTGTGAGAGAGAGAGAAAACGGGGGCCAAGCTTATCCTATTGTCAGGAGCCCACTCCTGTGATAACAACATTAGTCTATTCATGAGAGTGGAGACTTCATGGCCTAATCATCTCTTAAAGACCTTACCTCTTAATCCTGTTACAATGGCAATTAAGTTTCAAAACAGAAACTTTTGGGGGATACATTCAAACAACAGCATGTGGGAAATAAACTTTTTCATGATCAGGTTTAAAAAAAGTTTATCCCCCAAATAACTGAGAAGGATTAGTTTTATTTTATTTGTAGACCCTTAAATAGCAGGACCAGTCTTTCAAGCCTTTTCTTTCCCTGAACAATGGGCAGGGGCTCAAAGGGGAGCATTCACAGGGTGTGAGTGGGGAGAATGGACGTGGGAGAGCTGTCAAGGTGCCCCACCTGAGCAAGAACTCCATAGCACAGGAGAAAGCAGAGGAAACGCCCACCTTCTCAGAGCCAGAGTGACGGGAGTAGACTGTAAACCAATGGACTCCTCTGGAATGATCTGGATCATCTGTGCTGTCTGAGTAGAGGGGATGCTACCTGTGCTGGTGATACTCTGTTCTTCCCCACCCGACCCCTCAGTCCACTCTCCACCCTCTGTTTTTCTGCTCTGTGCTTTGGGATGCCGCCTCCTGCGGACGTTGTCACTCCTGCTCTCATGCCCTTGGATTTCCCAAAGGGTTGGCCAAGGGGAAGCACTGACTGATAGGGGGTCAGAGAGTGGGAGGAGAGGGAAATTGGGTATGTATTTTTCTTTCTTTCTCCCTGCTTTGGCATGGTTCTGGCAGGGAATGCACCCTCTATAGGTAGATTCTTCTAGAACTCTAGCTTTCACCCAGGCTCTGGTAACACCATTGCCTGGGATGATAAAGCTTCCCACGGTACCTCAGCATACCCTCTGTGTCCCTTAACTCTGCCCAGTCTATGTAATCATTCCCTTCATTTAAAAGTGTCTTAAAAAATCCCACATGACTGTGAATCACTGGCATAAACCCCAAGTGAAAGCACTGTGTTCCATCTGAAGAGACTTCCAAGGGGCACGATCACGTCACTCACAAGTGGATCAGCTTGCATTGATGGCACTACTGCTATGCTAGAAAGAAACTCAGACATTAAGGAAAAAATCTTCAAAGCATGATTATTCTTTGTATGCTTGGCTGTTGTCTACCTGCCTTTGCCTGCTTTAAAACTAAAGGATATTCTGGGAAACCGTGGGAGCTGTCATTATCACAGGACTTGCTCTAAATCAATGATCCTTTGTGCTTTCTCTTTAGAAATTGGTACCAAGCAAGCAATCTTTCTTTCTTACAGAGAAGCAATGGAGCTTCTCCATGCAGCAATGCTGCCTCTCAACTAAGCAAAAATGGAAATTATGTCTTCAAAAATAGGGCATTTATTCCTTCTCTACAACATGCAGCACATTCATTTAGACATCTAAAATAAACTCAATGTATCTATGCAGAGCTAAGATGACCAGAATGAAAAACAGCGAGAAGCTGTTTTTATTGGAAAACATTCTGATTTCTATGAAGCATATTGGAAAGAAATTTTATTAACTGCTTCTCTAGGAAAAATAAATGTTATTTCAGGAAAGGAAGGAATGAGAAACCAGCTTCATTGCAGTGGAATGATGTTTGGACCTCTGAATGCCTCTTTATGTAGGAATCTTAATTTAGCCAAAATTCCCACAAACAAAATTTTACCATTACTATCAATGACAACAAATACTGGATGTATTAATTTAACTACGGATTCTCTAAGGACAGTGAGTTGATAAAAGGGTAGCTCACTGAATTATGAGCCAATAGTCAAATTTAAATGGAGTTTGAAATAACAAAACTTGAGATTTTTTCATGTATTTAATTACACTTTCATTGACTATAAAGGAAAAGGCTAGAGATTTTGGTGACATTTGAGACAGTAAAAAAGATTTTTCATCATCGCTATAGTTTGAATGTATCCCCCAAAATTCAAGTGTTGGACATAATCCCCAATAAAACAATGTTGAGAGGTGGGACCATTTAGGGGTGATTAGGCCATGAGGGACCTGCCTTCATGAAAGGATTAATGTTATTATCGAGGAAGTGGATTCACTGTCTCCAGAGTGGGCTTGTGATGGATGTAAATTGAGCTTGCCATCACCCTCTCTGGCCCTTCTGCCTTCCACCATGGGATGACACAGCAGGAAGGCCTTTGACAAATGCCAGCAGCATGCTCTTGGACTCCCCGACCTCCAGAACTGTAAACCAAATACGTATCTGTTCATTATAGATTACCCAGTCTGTGTGTTCTGTTATAGCCACCCAAGTGAACTAAGACAACCACTTTTAAATGTCAAAGGTCAGAAACTACTAAAATTCAAGTAATGATGTGTAACTTTAGTTTGTTTTTTGAATAATATATAATAAAAGCCAAAGCAGCAATCTCTCTTTTTTTTTTTTTTTTTTTGAGACAGAGTCTCGCTCTGTCGCCCAGGCTGGAGTGCAGTGGCGCAATCTCGGCTCACTGCAAGCTCCGCCTCCCGGGTTCACGCCATTCTCCTGCCTCAGCCTCCGAGTAGCTGGGACTACAGGCGCCCGCCACCGCGCCCGGCTAATTTTTTGTATTTTTTAGTAGAGACGGGGTTTCACCGTGGTCTCGATCTCCTGACCTCGTGATCCGCCCGCCTCGGCCTCCCAAAGTGCTGGGATTACAAGCGTGAGCCACCGCGCCCAGCCCGCAATCTCTTAAGCTAAAAAGGAAAATGTGTGTCCTCTCAGGACCCTGACTCGTACAGCCATCAATGGGTACTTCCATTTTGGCTGCATGAGGCACTGAAGCAGATTCAATATGATGTACAGAAGAAAAACAAATGTACTATTCACAATAATCCATTCCAAATAAAATATTTTCCATGAAATAAAAATGAAAACAAACAGATGGAAACACTTTATGTGTTAAATAAATTATCAATGAAAATAGATCAATGGATTTTGCTTTGGTAAATGTTTTCTGAAGTAAAATTTATCAATAGTTATATAATTTTCAATAAGATGTTTGTATTCATAATCACAGAGTCAAAAATCCATCAGGCTGGAAAATAGTGGTATCAAAATGTCCTGTATCTATACAGAGGTTAACATAAATCCTTACTTTTCTGAACTCCATGCCATCCTACCATTTCTACCATTAGAAATGAGAATAAAGCCAAGAGCAGTACATACAGAGATACTGGGCTCACCCAGTGTATTAGCCCATTTTGTGTTGCCATAAAGGAACACCTGAGGCTGGCTAATTTATAAGAAAACAGGTTTATTTGGCTCACGGTTCTGCAGGTTGTACAAGAAGCATGGAAGGCCAGGCACGGTAGCTCATGCCTGTAATCTCAGCACTCTGGGAGGCCGAGGCAGGTGGATCACTTGAGGTAAAGAGTTTGAGACCAGTCTGGCCAATGTAGGTGAAACCCAGTCTCTGCTAAAAATACAAAAATAGCCGGGCATGGTGGCACGTGCCTGTGATTCCAGCTACTTGGGAGGCTGAGACATGAGAATTACTTAAACCTGGGAGGGAGAGGTTGCAGTGAGCTGAGATCACGCTACTGCACCCTAGCCTAGTGACAGAGACTCTGTATCAAAAACAAACACAAAAACAAAAACAACAGCGAAAATAGAAGAAGCATGGCACTAGCATCTGCTTCTGGTGAGGCCTCAGGTAGCTTCCAGTCATGGGAGAAGGCAAATGGGGAGTAAGTATGTCACATGGTGAGGAGGGAGCAAGAGAGAGAGAGGAAGAGATGACAGGATCCTTTAAACAACCAGCTAACTAACAGAGCCCAAACTCACTTGTTATCATAGGGAGGGAGGGTACCAAGCCATTCATGAGAGATCTGCCCTCATGGCCCAAACACCTCCCACCAGGCCCCACCTTCAACATTGGGGATCATATTTCAATATGAGATTTGGAAGGGACAACTATCCAAACTATATCACCCAGTGGTAAAGATTTTAGAACGGGCCACCATTAGTACACAAATAGGTACAGAGTATGGAGGAAAAGATGAGCTATATTGTACTGAGTTGAACTCTAATGTGGGCAAAGAGTGTAGCAAGGAGGTTGGTTAAGTATGTGTTAAGAAAATGTGTTAAAATGTATTTAAATTTTTACAAAATGTGTTAAGAGTGTTAACACTAAGTGGAAAACTTGGGTAGAAAATACTAGAAATAAAGTTGCATCTGTTTTATAGTGGCAAAGAAAGAAGGTTGCCCTGTCATATTAAAGACAAAGTGCCAGATTTGAGCAGTCTGAGGCTCTGTATACCAACCAGTCCATGTCTTGTCTGAGGAAGGCTATTCTTCGAGAGCCGCAGGACCAGCTGATGAGGTCAGGGCGTATATTGGCCTCCAGGGCAGTCCTTCCAAAGCCTGGCTAGCAGTCCTTGGCCTGGCAATCAATGATGAGCCATGCCAATCTGATTATATCCCAGTGATGTTGAAATTCAGACTGAGAAACTCAGTTTCTTGGGGAAATTGGGCTAAGATTCATTTATTCTTGGGTGCTGAAATGGCCATTTTTAGGCTTTCGAAAGTGGAAGAAGCAGAGATAACTGAGGTGGAAGGCACAGAAAGCAGCAAGTAGAGGCGAGGAAATCCCTCAGGCAGGGGAGACAGCGTTGCCCTGATCTGCCTCCCTGGTTTTCTTTTCTACTCCTTGTGTGTTCCATATGTATTTCCCTTTGTTTCCACTCACATCTATGGATAGCCTGTTTATTAACCCCACCCACTTCCTCTACATGCTCAGCATGAACGGGTCTCTGTCACTATCGGTAGGATTTTCAAATAAATCTATTGACATGGATTGGATTCAAATCCGCTTGTGCATTATCTATGACATCCAGAGATCTAGGCATCATGGTAGGAACTTCTGCAGGATTGCTCATTAGCTTAGCAATATTCTCCCACACACCAGATTGAGATTTGTGCCTTGCAAGGATGCAAACTGGAGTTACCAAGGAAGAGCTGAAATTGCAAATGTTTACCCCATGAATGCCAAGATTTCAGCGTGCATGTGTGCGTGTGTATATTTATGTACATATGTATTATACTCAGTGTTATAATACAGTAGGTTTCACAAGTGGTAGGATTGTTGTCAATTTGAATTTTTTATTTCTTAAGCTTTTGATAGTCAGCATGTATTATTGTTATATTTTAAAAAACAACTGCTACATTATTCAAGAAAAAAGTAGGTGAGCCTGAATTGGAAGATCAATGCAATTAATGCATAGAGCCTGGGTAGATTCAGAAAATGTGCATCTGTAATTTATACAAGCTGTGCCAATAATTTTACCCTGAGGTCTGCATACAATGTCACATAATAGCTCTGCTTGTCAATGCCTGTGTGTATGTTCTCCTGGGGAGAAATCGTGGGAGAGTAGAAATGGAAGAGAAGGCAACAGCAGGAGCTGACTTCTTGGAGTCCTTCCCTCTAACTGTGGCGGAGCTCAATGTCAAGGGCCTCTGTCCGTGGAGGACAGGTGCTTGCTGGCTCACTTTCCTCTAGTAAGTGCCTTTCTTTAGATAGATGTTGGAATGCTATGTATCAGAGTTAGCATAAAATAATGAAAATTACCATCACAGCGAATGCTCCCTGATCTTGGGGACCAGGAACTCTCCTGTATGAGCTCTGCGTTTAAAATAACATGACCTCCCCCTACGCCAGGTTGTTTATCCTGGAAAAACTCCCTCTTCCCCAGCTTGTGTTATGCTTTGTAAATCAGGTCCAGAGGAAAATAATATTTGGAAATATTTTATTCTCAGATCTGACTTTCTTGGCTCACACTCGGTGGCAGACCCAGAACAGATGTCCTGTGGGCCCTTGGCCAATGGCTTCATGGCTGGCCGTCTGTGAGCCCTTACATCTTGGCTGAGGTGACGGCCACCTGATGTTTGTTTTAGCAGGACAGTTTGGCATGAAGGAAAACTCACTAACTACTGTTTCACATTAAATTTTCAAACAACTTGGAGTTTCATACGTGACTATTGTTTCTTGGCCACCAGTCTAAGAAAAGACAATAACGGAAAGAGGAATGAATTGCTTTTCTTAGCAACAAAACCAATCATTATTGGAAGCCCAGGCCACCCTCCTCCTTTCACTTTGTTTCCTGGTAAAGTGAGAGGAGAGGGATCTGGATTTGTGGGTATAGGACCCACAAACTATTCTTGTTGCTCAAAGAGTGCCTTAGCGTCCTTAGATGCCTACTGATCATGGGTCTCTGGAATTTGCTGCCAATACTGTGGGGAGCCAGAGTCTGCATCCTGCTGTGGGTGCTGAATTCCTGCCACTGCCCCCCAGTAGTGCCCTGTATGTACCTCCTACTCTGCCAAGACCACCGTCCTTAGCAAAACAGCCCAGGATGCTCCTGCTGCATTTCCCTGCGGCATCACTTGCCTGGAGCTCTGTTCAGCAACTGCACACAGGCTGAGTCAGCTTGACCCGTTTCCCTCAGAAATAGCTCATACTTTGGAATTCTGGAGAGTACAGTATCACAGTCACTAATATGGCAGAGTTGGATGTGTCCCAGTGGCCAGAGAAGGCCAAGTACGTGTGGTTTCCTCAGCTTGCCAAGTGCCGGCCAATCTGTTTACTGTGCTCCTGCTTTCTGCCAATCATGGCAGAAAATGGTATGTTCTGCTGGCAGTTTTGATCCACATTGGCTGACAGAAAGCATTGCAGTGATGTTGCCAAAGGTACTACAGGGTGAAAATGCTCGGGCGACTTGAAATGCAGGTTTTGTGGCATCTTAACAAGTTGATGTGAAATCAGAAATTTGGATGACTAGAAGTCCTTTAACATTTGAGAGGGATTCTTATCCATCATTCAGCTGGCGGAGTGACCATCAATTGGTGGATGTAAATGGCAGGAGCAGTGGGGATGTGCTTCACTGCTGCAGGGATCTGATGCAAAGGAGGTGGTGGGGATGCAGCCGTGTTCTCATGACCGAGGGGGCTCCTAGCACCGAGTCATGAGGCTCTCACTCCCAGCAGAAAAGCTCTTGGCCCTAATGGACAGTGCCAGGACTCACAGCATGGCCTTTGTTCTGAAACTCCAGCTCTGCCATGTGTCACCTCTCCCTGCTGCCCACCTGGCCGCAGGCAAGCACCATCTCCTTGAGCATGGCCAGCCCCGGCAGCCTTCTCAAGGACTCTTTAGACCAGTGGCCCTCCTCCCTTTCTTCCTCTCTTCCTTTCACACTTCATAACAGGATTTTAAAATGCTCTTGAATACCTTCGAGTTGCCATTTAATATTTTAAAATTTAGGTTTAAATAGGTACTACGAAGCAGGGAATATCTTACATAGTATAAATATCGGCATTATGATCCATGGTCTCTAATCCATGAGTCAAATAAATGTATTGTTCATCTTCCAATGTGGTATTATTTTATTATTTTGTGGCTTAATTTTGTTATTTATTTTAGATTTATTTCTATTTTTGTCAAATAATGTGAACAATATAATATCAATCCTTTGTTGTTGGAATTTGCTTTCTGGCTTTTATTTCCTTTACATTTAAAGAAACAGACTTAGTTTACATTTTCTCAGATGTTACAAATGTACTTAAAAGAATATATTTTTCAGGCAAATCCATAGAAACAAAGTATTAATAGATCGGTGATTGCCAGGGGCGGGCTGCGGGGGTGGGGTGAGAAGGGAACAGAGAATGACTGCTAATGGGTATGGGTTTCTTTTGGGAGTTACAAAATGTTCTGGAATTGGATAGTACAACTTTCTGAATACATAAAAAACATTTTTAAAAGCATGAATTTTATGGTATGTGAATTATTTTTCAATTAAAAATGTATTTTCTTCAATTATTGATGCAAGCTTGTTAATTATTTTTTTCCTCTGTCCCCAGAAACAGGAGAAGATGTTAATTAAGTTTTAAGTATTCTGTATCTTTCTAATTTTATGTCTCCTTCATCTGTTAAATATGTTTAATTGATGGTCTTGACAACATTGAAAAAGAAACTGGCTAGGTGCCGTGGCTCACCCCTGTAATCCCAGCACTTTGGGAGGCCGAGGCAGGCAGATTACCTGAGGTCAGAAGTTGGATAGCAGGCTGGCTAACATGGTGAAACCCCATCTCTACTAAAAATACAAAAAAAAAAAAATGCCGAGCATCGTGGCGGGTGCCTGTAATCCCAGGTACTCGGGAGGCTGAGGCAGGAGAATTGCTTGAACCCAGGAGGCGGAGGTTGCAGTGAGCCAAGATTGCAAGATTCTGTCTCAAAAAACAAAAACAAACAAACAAACAAACAAAAAACTGAATTACTATTGGAGAATGCTAGTGAATCAATTCATTATTTTGAAAAGTGGCATGTTAAAAAGTGGTACATAAATGAAAGAATCAAACCTTCAACTTAACTTCGTTATGTGTACTACAGCAATGGGCAACCCAGACAGCAAAAGAGAACATTTTCTTTTTGTGGATGTATGTCAGCTAATAGATGAAAAATGAGGCCAGGCACGGTGGCTCACTCCTATGATCCCAACACTTTGGGAGGCTGAGGTAGGTGGATCACCTGAGATCAGGAGTTCAAGACCAGCCTGGACAACATGGTAAAACCCTGTCCCTACTAAAAATACAAAAATTAGCTGGGTGTGGTGGCACATGCCTGTAATCCCAGCTACTTGGGAGGCTGAGGTGGGAGAATCGCCTGAACCTGGGAGGCAGAGTTTGTAATGAGCTGAGATCATGCCACTGCACTCCAGCCTGGGTGACAGAGAAAGAAAAAGGAAAGACTGAATTAGAATGTTTACCTTTTCATGACCAGTAATGCCGGTAATGAATTAAGATAGCTAGGCTTTGGATATTAATGGTAGATAACTTCATGTATATATACATATATATGTATATATAGAAAGAGAGAGAGAGAAAGCCCTACATTATATCTTCCTCCTGGAAGTACACAGCAACACCTATGAAGAAGTTTGCAAAAAGGTGGATCAGGTCTTCAATTACCAATTTGCAGGAAATAACAGAAGACAGAGAAATATATTAAATGACACCTCAGTGATTCAATCAGATAAATCCATACTAAGGTGAACATGACAGCATGAAAGACTTGGTTTCTTCAATAAGTAAATGTCAAAGAAAAACAATATGAAGGGGAACCTTACAGATTTAATAGACATATTAACCAATCTGAACATGTGAACCTTATTTGGACCCTAATTCAAACAAGTTTAAAAATATTTATGACATTTATAGATAATTGGTCACCTAAATACTGATTGGATATTTGATGCTACTGAGGAAATTAATTCTTTCTAAGGTATGATATTGGTAACATGACTACGTTATAAAAAAGTGCCCTTATCTTCTTATTTTATTTTATTTTTTAATGCTTTAAAAATTTATTTACTTATTTATTGTAAGTTTAGGGGTACATGTGTAGGATGTGCAAGTTCGTACATAGGTAAACATGTGCCATCATGGTTTGCTGCACAGATCATCCCATCGCCTAGGTATTAAGCCTGGCATCCATTAGCTATTCTTCCTGATGCTCTCCCTCCTCCCACCCCCCACTCTCCAACAGGCCTCAGTGTGTGTTTTTCCCCTCCGTATATCCATGTGTTCTCATCATTCAGCTCCTACTTATAAGTAAGAATGTGGGGTATTTGATTTTCTGTTCCTGCATTAGTTTGCTGAGGATAATGGCCTCCAGCTCCAATAATATCCCTGCAAAGGACATGATCTCATTCCTTTTAATGACTGTGTAGTATTCCATGGTATATATGTACCACATTTTTTTTTATCCAGTCTATCATTGATGGGTATTTAGGTTGATTCCAGGTCTTTGCTATTGTGAATAGTGCTGCAATAAACATACATATGTCTTTATAATAGAATGATTTATATTCCTTTGGGCATATACCCAGTAATGGGATTATTGGGTCAAATGATATTTCTGTCTCTAGGTTTTTGAAGAATCACCACACTGTCTTCCACATTGGTTGAAATAATTTACACACCACCAAGAGTGTAAAAGCATCCGTTTTTCTCTACAACCTTGTCAGTATCTGGTTTTTGGTTTTTTTTTGACTTTTTAATAATAACCAATTTGGCTGGCATGAGATGGTATCTCATTGTGGTTTTGATTTTCATTTGTCGAATTATCAGTGATGTTGAACTTTTTTTTTATGTTTGTTGGCTGCATGAATATCTTCTTTTGAGAAGTGTCTGTTCATGTCCTTTGCCCCCTTTTTAATGGAGCTGTTTGTTTTTTCTTATACATTTGTTTAAGTTCCTTGTAGACTCTGAATATTAGACCTTTGTTGGATGGATAGATTGCAAAAATTTTCTCCCACTCTGTAGGTTGTCTGTTCACTCTGATGATAGTTTCTTTTGCTGTGCAGAAGCTTTTAAGTTTAATTAGATCCCATTTGTCAATTTTTGCTTTCGTTTAATTGCTTTTGGCATTTCTGTCATGAAATCTTTGCCTGTGCCTATGTCCCAAATGGTATTGCCTAGATTTTCTTCTAGGATTTTTATAGTCTTGGGTTTTGCACGTAAGTCTTTAATCCATCTTGAGTTAATTTTTGTATATAGTGTAAGGAAGAGATCCAGTTTCAATTTTCTGCATATGGCTAGCCAATTCTGCCAGCACCACTTACTGAATAGGGAATCCTTTCCCCATTGCTTGTTTTTGTCAGGTTTGTTGAAGATCAGCTGGTTGTAGGTATGTGGTCTTATTTCTGGGTTCTCTATTCTGTTCCATTGGTCTGTGTGTCTGTTCTTGTACCAGTACCATGCTGTTTTGGTTACTGGAGCCTTGTAGTATAGTTTGAAGTCAGGTAGTGTGATGCCTCCAGCTTTGTTCTTTTTGCTTAGGATTGTCTTCACTATTCAGGCTCTTTTTTTAGGTCCATATGGATTTTAAAATAGTTTTTTTCTAATTCTGTGAAGAATGTCAATGGTAGTTTAATGGGGATAGCATTGAATCTATAAATTGCTTTGGGCAATATGGCCATTTTCACCATATTGATTCTTCCTATCCATGAACATAGAATGTTTTTCCATTTGTTTGTGTCCTCTCTGATTTCTTTGAGCAGTGGTTTGTAGTTCTCCTTGAAGAGATCCTTTACTTCCCTTGTTAGCTGTATTCCTAGGTATTTTATTCTTTTTGTGAAAAGTGCCCTTAATCTTTCAGAGTTCATACTAAACCATTTCTGGATGAAGTGACATAATGGTTGGGATTTGCTCTAAGACAATATGGAAGAGGGTAGAATGAATGATGAAATAAGCTTGGCTATGGGTTGCTAATTGTAGTTCAGTGATGGGTGCTTGAGGGCTCACTATACTCTTTTCTCTATTTGTGTTTAAGCTTTTTTTTTTTTGAGGTGGGGTCTCACTCTGTCACCCAGGCTGGAGTGCAGTGGCATGATCTCGGCTCACTGCAACCTCTGCCTCCTGCCTCAGCCTCCCGAGTAGCTGAGATTACAGGTGCCCAACACCACACCCAGCTAATTTTTGTATTTTTAATAGAGACGAGGTTTCACCATGTTGGCCAGGCTAGTCTCAAACTCCTCACCTCATGTGATCCACCCATCTTCGCCTCCCAAAGTGCTGGGATTACAGGCGTGAGCCACTGCACCTGGCATGTTTAAGCTTTTTAATAATCCTTATTTGAAATGGGAAATGGAAAGCATTTGATAGGGATCTTTTTTTTGAGATAGAGCCTCGCTGTGTCACCTAGGCTGGAGTGCAGTGGTGGAATTGTGGCTCGCTGCAATCTCCACCTCCAAGGTTCAAGTGATTCTCCTGCCTCAGCCTCCTGAGTAGCTGGGACTACAGGTGTGGGCCACCACCCCTAGCTAGTTTTTGTATTTTTAGTATAGATGGGGTTTCACCATGTTAGCCAGGCTGGTCTCAAACTCCTGACATCAAGTGATCTGCCTGCCTTGGCCTCCCAAAATGCTGGTATTACAGGCATGAGCCACTGCGCCTGGCCACTGTTAAGGATCTTACTACTACCCTTTGGCTTGATCTTCATTATCCTTGGTACCTCTGTTTCTATATTATAAAAAGAGGGATAATAGTTAATCCACTTATTATGCATTGCTGCTTCGAGTCATGTACTTTATTTATGTGATAATGGCCTGTAAGAGCCCTGAGCCATCTGCAGCAGGGCAGCAGGTAATTTCCATGCCTATTCAGACTTTTCTTTCTTTCTTTCTTCCTTCCTTCCTTCCTTCCTTCCTTTTTCTTTCTTTCTCTCTTTTTTTTTTTTTTTTTTGAGACAGAGTTTCACTCTTGTTGCCTAGGCTGGAGTGCAATGGCGCAATCTTGGCTCACTGCAACCTCTGCCTCCTGGGTTCAAGTGATTCTCCTGCCTTAGCCTCCCAAGTAGCTGGGATTATAGGCATGTGCCACCATGCCTGGCTAATTTTGTATTTTTAGTAGAGACGGGGTTTCTCCATGTTGGTCAGGCTAGTCTCGATCTCCCAACTTCAGGTGATCTGCCTGCCTTGGCCTCCCAAAGTGCTGGGATTACAGGCATGAGCCACTGCGCTCGGCCCCTATTCAGACTTTTCTAGGGAATGACTGAAGAGGACGTCCTTTGGAGGGTGCCTGGCTAGGGTCTGGATGCCAGCGTTTGGGATGACTCTTCAAGGGCAGCTCTGATGATCCTGCCCATGTCTGCTTTTCACATCCCTGCCTCTCTCTCCTCCCAGCAAGACCAAATGTAGTTGAGAAAAGATTCCCTTTTAGGAGATATCACCACCAATCCCACAGAAATACAAACTACCATCAGAGAATACTGTAAACACCTCTACGCAAATAAAACTAAAAATCTAGAAGAAATGGATAAATTCCTGGACACATACACCTTCCCAAGACTAAACCAGGAAGAAGTTGAATCTCTGAATAGATTAATAACAGGCTCTGAAATTGAGGCAATAATTAATAGCTTACCAACTAAAAAAAGTCCAGGACCAGACAGATTCATAGCCGAATTCTACCAGAGGTACAAAGAGGAGCTGGTACCATTCCTTCTGAAACTATTCCAATCAATAGAAAAAGAGGGAATCCTCCCTAACTCATTTTATGAGGCCAACATCATCCTGATACCAAAGCCTGGCAGAGACAGAATAAAAAAAGAGAATTTTAGACCAATATCCCTGATGAACATTGATGCAAAAATCCTCAATAAAATACTGGCAAACCAAACCCAGCAGCACATCAAAAAGTTTATCCACCATGATCAAGTGTCGGCTTCATCCCTGGGATGCAAGGCTGGTTCAACATATGCAAATCAATAAACGTAATCCATCACATAAACAGAACCAATGACAAAAACCACATGATTATCTCAATAGATGCAGAAAAGGCCTCTGATAAAATTCAACAGCGCTTCATGCTAAAAACTCTCAATAAACTAGGTATCGATGGAACGTATCTCAAAATAATAAGAGCTATTTATGACAAACCCACAGCCAATATCATACTGAATGGGCAAAAACTGGAAGCATTCCCTTTAAAAACCAACACAAGACAGGGATGCCCTCTCTTACCACTCCTATTCAACATAGTGTTGGAAGTTCTGGCCAGGGCAATCGGGCAAGAGAAAGAAAGGGTATTCAATTAGGAAATGAGGAAGTCAAATTATCCCTATTTGCAGATGACATGATTGTATATTTAGAAAACCCCATTGTCTCAGCCCAAAATCTCCTTAAGCTGATAAGCGACTTCAGCAAAGTCTCAGGATACAAAATCAGTGTGCAAAAATCACGAGCATTCCTATACACCAATACAAACAGAGAGCCAAATCATGAGTGAACGAACTCCCATTCACAATTGCTACAAAGAGAATAAAATACCTAGGAATACAACTTACAAGGGATGTGAAGGACTTCTTCAAGGAGAACTACAAACCACTGCTCAACAAAATAAAAGAGGACACAAACAAATGGAAGAATATTCCATGCTCATGGATAGGAAGAATCAATATTGTGAAAATTGCCATACTGCCCAAAGTAATTTATAGATTCAATGCCATCCCCATCAAGCCACCAATGACTTTCTACACAAAATGGGAAAAAACTATAAGTTCATATGGAACCAAAAAAGAGCCTGCATTGCCAAGTCCATCCTAAGCAAAAAGAACAAAGGTGGAGGCATTATGCTACCTGACTTCAAACTGTACTACAAGGCTACAGTAACCAAAACAGCATGGTACTGGTACCAAAACAGATATATAGACCAATGGAACAGAACAGAGGCCTCAGAAATAGCACCACACATCTCCAACCATCTGATCTTTGACAAACCTGACAAAAACAAGAAATGGGAAAGGATTCCCTATTTAACGAATGGTGCTGGGAAAACTGGCTGGCCATACGTAGAAAGCTGAAACTGGATCCCTTCCTTACACCTTGTACAAAAATTAATTCAAGATGGATTAAAGACTTACATGTTAGACCTAAAACCATAAAAACCCTAGAAGAAAAGCTAGGCAATACCATTCAGGTCATAGGCATGGGCAAGGACTTCATGACTAAAACACCAAAGCAATGGCAACAAAAGCCAAAATGGGATCTAATTAAATGAAAGAGCTTCTGCACAGCAAAAGAAGCCACCAGCAGAGTGAACAGGCAACGTACAGAATGGGAGAAAATTTATACAATCTACCCATCTGACAAAGGGCTAATATCCAGAATCTATAAAGAACTCATACAAATTTACAAGAAAAAAAAAAAACAACCCCATCAAAAAGTGGGCAAAGGATATGAACAAACGCTTCTCAAAAGAAGACATCTATGCAGCCAACAGACACATGAAAAAATGCTCATCATCACTGGTCATCAGAGAAATGCAAATCAGAACCACAATGAGATACCATATCATGCCAGTTAGAATGGCGATTATTAAAAAGTCAGGAAACAACAGATGCTGGAGCAGATGTGGAGAAATAGGAACACTTTTACACTGTTGGTGGGAGTGTAAACTAGTTCAACCATTGTAGAAGACAATGTGGCGATTCCTCAAGGATCTAGAACTAGAATTCCCGTTGACCTAGCCATCTCATTACTGGTTATATACCCAAAGGATTATAACTCATGCTACTATAAAGACACATGCACACATATGTTTATTGCAGCACTATTCACAATAGCAAAGACTTGGAACCAACCCAAATGTCCATCAATGATAGACTGGATTAAGAATATGTGGCACATATACACCATGGAATACTATGCAGCCATAAAAAAGGATGAGTTCTTATCCTTTGCAGGGACATGGATGAAGCTGGAAACCATCATTCTCAGCAAACTATCACAAGGACAGAAAACCAAACACCGCATGTTCTCACTAATAGGTAGGAATTGAACAATGAGATCACTTGGGCACAGGGCAGGGAACATCACACACCAGGGCCTGTCAGGGTGTCAGGGGCTGGGGGAGGGATAGCATTAGGAGAAATATCTAATATAAATGATGAATTGATAGGTGCAGCAAACCAACATGGCACATGTATACCTGTGTATCAAACCTGCATGTTGTGCACATGTACCCTAGAACTTAAAGTATATATATATATAAAAAAATAGTGGGACTGATGGAAATCAAGAGCCTCCTGATATGATGCACTGAAGATACAGCATCATCTACTTAGTATGATTGTCAAAAATATTGCACCTAAATCTAATCATGAGAAAACAATCCAATTTAACTTGGGGGACATTCAACAAAAAAATTGGCCTCAATTTTTGAAAAATGTCAATGTCATAGATCACAAACACAAAGCTGTAGAACTGTTCTGGATTAAAGGAGACTAAAAGAACATTAAAAACTAAGTGCAATTGATTAGATTTCTGGATAAACAGCAACAAAAAAAGCTATGAAGGACGTTACTTGGACAACAGGGTGATCTGAATATGGACTTAATTAGATAATCATATTAAACTTCTTTTGTGTGATAATTTTACTGTGGTTATGTAGAAGAATATTTTTGTTCTTAGGAGGTTTATGCTGTATTATTTAGGAATATCTTGATATCTGTTATATATCTCTATTCAGGAGAAAAAGAAAACAAATGTGGCAATATAAAAAACTAATGTGCACAGGTATATATATAATATACATATATATATATATATAACATATAAAAAAATTCCCTTTTAGTTGCAGTGGCACTTCTTACCTGGGGTCCAGCCAGTTTCTGAGGCCTGAAAGGCTGAGGCAAGGGTCATCTGGTGGTTGGCTCACCTCAGCACCTGAGCACATTCAAAAAGCACCATGCTCTCTCAACTGCTTTCTGGCTTCTCCAGCGCCTTTGTGATCGCTGACCCTACTGTTGTGATGATGTCACTTTAAAAAAGATGCCCTCGCCGGGCGCAGTGGCTCATGCCTGTAATCCCAGCACTTTGGGAGGCTGAGGTGGGCGGATCACGAGGTCAGGAGATCGAGACCATCCTGGATAACATGATGAAACTCCCTCTCTACTAAAAGTACAAAAATTAGCTGGGTGTGGTGGCAGGCACCTGTAATCCCAGCTACTCAGGAGGCCGGGGTAGGAGAATTGCTTGAATCCAGGAGTCGGAGATTGCCGTGTGCTGAGATTGTGCCACTGCACTCCAACCCGATGACAGAGTGAGACTACGTCTCAAAATAAAATAAATAAAAAGGATGCCTTTTATTTGGTCCCAGGGGCCACATCACGTTGAACTGGCATTGGCTCAGGATGTAGGCTCCACACCATATTTGATGCATGTGGCAGGACAGCAGGGCTCCCAAAGGACAGCTCTTTGTGAGCAGCTGGACAGCCATCAGGGATCTGAACGAGCTGGAGGCGTGTGTATAAGTAAGGGGTTTGGCTTTTTCCTTAGGATTCAAGAATGGGGCAAGTGGGTAAGCTACAAGGTGAGACAAACCTCCCTGCCCTCATCCTGTTTGCTGTAAATTCCCCTCCAGCTGTGATGGGAAAGGCGATGCCCTGATGACACCCTGTGGGGTGAGCGGGGGAGGACGCTCAGGAGGAGGTGGCGTGGTGCCCAGGGCCTCACAATAGGAGCTGTCTTGCGCTTTCCTGCCAGGGCTCTGCTTCTGGCTGAGGAGGGCCCTTCATCACTGTCTGAGGACCACCTCCAGTGATACAGAATAAATGAGCCCAAACTGGCAACTGAGTCAATACATGAGCCAAAATTGAGTGCAACTTTATTCAACTACTTCAAATGCCTCATAGAACAAGGAAGGACCTGTTAAATACATGAATAAACACATTTAAAATATCCCTTTTAGGAAGCTGAAGGTCAAACTTCAGGCTGTTCTATACAATGGTTGTTCTATACAAGATTTAGTAAATAAAAATACTGGACACCCAGTTGAATTTCTGCTAAACAATGGGTAAGTTTTTTGTGTAAGTAGTTTTCATGCAATATTTGGAACATATTTATATTAAAAACTTATTTGCTGCTTATCTGGTATTTAAACATAACTGGATGGCCTGTATTTTATCTGACACCCTACTTCATATGTAACTTTTCATCTTTTTCAACTTTCCAATTAAATTGTGACCAAGAGACAAGACAGGCAGCCTTTGAGCTGTGCGGTCTTTCAGGCTGATGAAAGGAATGGGATACACTTTTGCTAAGTAATGGCAGAGAGCAAGTTGCATTTTCTTCTTAGAAATTTTTTTTTTTTTAGACGGAGTCTTGCTCTGACCCCAGGCTGGAGTGCAGTGGCGCGATCTTGGCTCACTGCAAGCTCCGCCTTCCAGGTTCACCCTGTTCTTCTGCCTCAGCCTCCTGAGTAGCTGGGACTACAGGCGCCCACCACCACACCCGGCTAATTTTTTGTATTTTTAGTAGAGACGGGGTTTCACCGTGTTAGCCAGGATGGTCTTGATCTCCTGACCTCGTGATCTGCCTGCCTTGGCCTCCCAAAGTGCCGGGATTACAGGCGTGAGCCACCACCCTCAGCCTCTTCTTAGAAGTTTTTATATTTTTTTATTAATTTTTTTTTTAATTGAGACAGAGTCTTACTCCGTGGCCCAGGCTGGAGTGCAGTGGCATGATCTCTGCTCACTGCAATCTCCGCCTCACTGCTCAAGTGATTCTTCTGCTTCAGCCTCCCCAGTAGCTGGGATTACAAGTGTGCACCACCATGACTGGGGAATTTTTTTGTGTGTTTTCAGTAGATACGGGGTTTCACCATGTTGGCCATGCTGGTCTTGAACTCCTGACTTCAAATGATCTGTGCTCCTTGGCCTCCCAAAGTGCTGGGATTACAGGCATGAGCCACCATGCTGGGCCTCTTCTTAGAAGTTTTTTTTTTTTTTTTTTGGAGACGGTATCATGCTCTGTCATCTAGGCTGGAGTGCAATGGCGCGATCTTGGCTCACAGCAACCTCCGCCTCCTTTCACCATGTCGGTCAGGCTAGTCTCGAACTCAAGACTTTGTGATCTGCCTGCCTCGGCCTCCCAAAGTGCTGGGATTACAGGTGTAAGCCACTGTGCCTGGCCTTCTTAGAAGTTTTGTAAGTTTTCCAATTGACCCGTTTCCTCTCCATTTCACACGTGGCCAGCTTGTGCCATTTTACCAATTTATTTGGTCCCTGGAAACACAGTGAGCAGTGTCTACAATGTTAAGAGGTTCCCGGGAGCCTCAGAATAGCACTGGCACCTAGATCCAGCTGCGAATGCTCTGAGACCTGCACTAAATGGGCACAGAGAGAAATTGCAGCACCCCTGGAAGGCCCAGCAGGCACCTTTGACAACATGGTATGTAAGGCTCACCTGGAATAAGACCTCGTGGGCATGATGCTGTTGTGTGGCACCAGGCTGGGGAGCTGCTCAAACTGCTCCACTGCAGACAGGCAGATGAGATTCCTTGCCCCGCACCCAGGAAGGCTACTGTCATCTCCAGGGCTGTGCTACAAAGGGGTGGGACAGACCCTCCATCCCATTTCTGGAGCTTGGGTAGCTAGTTTCACAAGGAGATGTCAAGCCCCTGCCTGAAGGAAGTGGCATTCCAGTCAGTAGTGTACCAGGGTGAGGTGTGGACTTACCTGGAAAATCTGAAATGTATTAAAGATCAGCACGAAATGTAGAACCCAGAGGATGGAAGAGGAAGACGTTCAAAGGGCCATGGCTGGGCCACACTTCCCTCCCTAACAAACAAGTGTTCCAGGAACTCAGGGTTCGTAGATGAGAGGCCGCTTCCTCTTGTTCCTCCAACTCTCCTTTCCTAACCTCGAATCAGTTGTATCTTGCCACCAAATCTCGACCTCACTTTGAATTCTCCATTTCAATGAATGATCCCGTATTTGCTTGAACAAATGTTTATGTAAAACTCAGCCATGTCCTGGCATCGCATTACCTGCTGCTCACGCCAGAGATGATCCTAGAGTGCCCCTCCCCTCTCCCCGCAACAAGCCGGCCTCGGTCCTGGGGAGCCTACCTCAGCATTGCTATGCCACCGTCTGCATTCCCACTTTTAGTTGAGGCCTTCATTTCAGCTTCTTACATTCTCTGAATATATTTTGCTACTTCATGCTGCACAGATATTTTATATTTGCTTTTCTCTTTCCTTCTTTATTTTTACCCAGTTTATTTTAACTCAGCCTTTAAAAATCAATCTAAGCTTCAGTTCCTTTGGGAAGCTGACTTTGACGTTCCCCTCCAGTTTGATCTGGTTCCCTGTGTGTGTGTGTCCAACTTGTGAGCATAAAGTAACGTCTAATCCATTACACTACAATGGTTAATGCATTGGCCAGTTTCTTCCTAGACTCTAGGGCCTTCCTTACCTTGCTTTGTGTGTGTGTGTGTATTTCTTGGAGGTCTTACGAGGCACAGGCAGCTTTTTCAACTTTCCAATGAAATACCTAGGATGGAGCTCATTATCTTTTCCTTCGAATCCTTCCTTCCTTCGTATTTTCTAGCAATGGTCGCCATGTTATCCACCCAGCACCTCAAGCTAGAGTCAGCCCTGACCTCATGCCCTCCATTCCTTTTCATATATGTCACTAATATCTTTTGAGTCAAGCTCCAAGACACATTGTGAATCTATCCATATCTCTTCACATCCCTTGTCCCCACTTTAAATTGGTGCTTCTCAACTTAGGTGATTTCCCCCAACAAGGGACATTTGGCAGTGTCCAGTGGACATATTTTTGGGTGTCATGACTCGGGGAGGGAGCTATTGGCATCCAGCAGGCAGAGCCAGGGATGCAAAGCATGCTGCCATGCACAGTACAGCCCTCACAGCAAAGATCAATGAGACGCCAAATGTCACCGGTGTGGCTGTGGAGAAACCTTGCTCTACAACACCCCTTCTTGCCTGCCTGGCGAATTCACCCAGTAACCAACTCACTGCATCCATTCTTGCTGCACCTCTGACATTCCTTCACAGGGCCTTTATAAATGCTAATTTGACCATATTACCATTCTGCTTAAAATGCTAATGGTTTCCCAGTGCGTTCAAGATAAATCTCAAAATTCTGAACGTGGCTCACTAGCCTTGCATGGTGTGTCCCCTGCCAAGGTCACTGTCCAGCCTGTGGCTCTCTCCTCTGGCTGCCTGTGCTTCAGGAGTGCTGGTGACTGCCTCCTTCGGTTCCCTGGCTCCCGCCCTCCGTAGGTCCTTGGCACTTCCTCTTCCTTTTGCCTGGCAGGCTCTCACTTTCCCTTACTTCCCTTCACTCTGCTCCTGCAGATTTCAGTGCAGAGACCTTTTCACCAGGGAGGCCTTTCTGCATTTCCCAGACTGACTGGGAACGCCTAGTTGCAGCACTATAATTGTAATTAACCAGTAGTGTAATTGGTTGTTGGAAGTCTGAATCTTATGCGAAAACATCAGCTCTGCAGTGGCAGGGGCTGTATCCCCAGAGCCTAGTGTGGGGCTTCCACCTAGAAGGGCCTCAAAGGACTATGAGCAAATAAATGAAACATGTGGTGCCTACCGAATACCACTTCTGGCACACGGTAGGCACTCAGTAAATCCTTAAGGAATGGCTGACTATGTAAATGTCCTTGCGTCTACATTTTATTCAGCTTGAATGAATGAGATTTTCAGAATCTGTGTTCAGTTCGTGTCCTGGCAAACCAGGTTGAAGGCATCATGCTCTTCTGAGAGGTGTTTCTTCACTTTTCCTTTGGTTTCAAGTTTATTTGTAATGACAAGTAAAGGTGCTAAAACCACTATGACCAAAGTGCAGCTGGGGATTTTCTATGGCTCTGACTTCAGACAGCAAACTTAGATACTCTCTGACTCCTGAGAAATAACAGTTCCCATCCACACTTCATTTTCTATTCCTTTGACACTGACTTTTATTGGACACTCTTAATTCTTCAGCATTCCTGATGGTGTGTTTAAAGGCTTTCTGGTTTCTTGAGCTCACAAAGCAGAGCAGCCAAGTCACAGGAGTGACTTCTGAGCCCCAACTTAGTGTGGGCACCAAAGGCATGGGAGGAGGAGCACGGGACTCTAACCGAGCTGGAGGAACTGTGTCTGGAAGGTTGAGGCCCAAATCCGCAGGGGCCAAAAATGTAGAGGTCAAGGCAGAAAACTGGGGTGAATATCAGGTTTGTGGTAGGAAATGTCCAGTTGTGTCAGTGTGAATCACACAGAAGGTGTGGTGGAGGCAGTCAGCTCCAGACAAGTGGGCTAAAGTCTCTGAGCATCAGTGTCCTCACCTGTAAAATGGGGCTAATGAGCGCCCACTGCCTGGGCTTGTGAGGATGAAATGAGCTGGCAGCTCAGGCCTGGTGTGGTAATGAAATGAGCTGGTGGTTGAGGCCTGGTGTGGTAATGAAATGAGCTGGTGGTTGAGGCCTGGTGTGGTAATGAAATGAGCTGGTTACTGAGGCCTAGTGTGGTAACGAGTGCCCACCGCATGGGCTTGTGAGGAGGAAATGAGCTGGTGGCTCAGGCCTGGTGTGGTAACGAAATGAGCTGGTTGTTGAGGCCTAGTGTGGTAATGAAATGAGCTGGTTACTGAGGCCTAGTGTGGTAACGAGTGCCCACCGCTTGGACTTGTGAGGAGGAAATGAGCTGGTGGTTCAGGGCTGGTGCAGTAATCAGCACCCACAGCACAGGCTTGTTGTGAAGATGAAATGAGTTAGTGGTTCAGGCCTGGTACACAGTAGGTGCTATTTAGGCATTAGCCATTACTGTCAACTCACGTTTAGCTTGCATTTGGGGGAGTTTCATTCAGCTTCAGATTAGGAAGTTTATAACTCCCAGGAGGAAACAGCCCAGGATAAATGATGAAACCTACAATCAGGGATCGTAAACTACTTGCAAAAAGAGGCCAGGAAGCCAATATGACCAAGCCAGTGAGCCAGGTGGAAACTTACACCGGAGAGATGCATGCCTCCCTCAGGGGCAGCAGCTGCTGAGCCCAGGAGACCCAACACTCTAGGGAATGTGGGCCCAGCACAGTCACAACTTCCAAATTTTCAAGAGCAGCTGGGAATCCTGATTTTATATGAGGTCCTCAACGTTCAATGTTGGCAATAAATTCAAAGTTGTCTTGTTACTTTGGCAAGATGTAAAAGTAAAAGTTGCTTTGTTACTTTGGCAGGGTTGCCAGACCACGATAGGCACGGTCTGGATACGGCCAAGGCTTGCTAGCCTGTGACCGCCACTGAGAGATTATCTGGTTGCTCTAGAGGCCTGGCCCAAAGGAATTTCAGACACTGAGCAGCTGAACATACTAATGACCAGAGGGCTTTCAACACCGCAGGTATTTGGAGTATGTGAGTTGCTCAAAGATGAACAAGTGTTTCCCTTGATAAGAGAGGAAGATAGATTTTATATAATATAGTTAGGAGGTTTGTAAAATAGTTTAGCAATGAATTGCCTGTCTGTGCTTAGAAAAGCAAGAAGTGGCTAGAATTTGGCATTAGATTCAGTGAAAAACTATGCCAAACCAGCTTTTTGTTTCTTTCTTTGTTTTTTGTTTTTGGACACAGGGTCTTGCTCTGTCACCCAGGCTGGAGTGCAGTGGTGCAATCATGAATCACTGAAGCCTCGGCCTACCATGCTCAAGTGATTCTCCTGCCTCAGCCTTCCAAGTGCCTGGGACTGCCTGTGTGCACCTCCACAGTCAGCTAATTTTTGTATTTTTTATAGAGACGGGGTTTTGCCATGTTGCCCACACTGGTCTCAAACTTCTGGGCTCAAGAAGTTTGCCTGCCTCAGTCTTCCACAGTGCTGGAATTACAGGAGTGAGCCACTGTACCTGGCTCCAAAGTAGCTTATTTCCTTTTGAACCCAGTTTTAAGATCAAAAGATTGGTAGAGTGAGCAACACTGACACTGAAATTCAGCAAGGCATTTGATCTTTTTACTTTGTTTTGTCCACATTGCCCCTTTGGATGAGAGGGAAATGCAGGTTAGACAATGATGCAATGGGCATGAGTGTTGAGCAATAAAGTCTAAGTGCATGTCTTTCTCAAAAGGTAGTCTAAGGCCCAGGGAAAACAGTACAGGGAAATTGATCTCAAGAAAATAAGAGTTTAAAGAAAAAATGAAGAAAAGTACATTGAAGGGAAATTCAAACAGAAGAGGATGGGTGAGTGGTGGACTTTCAATAGTGTGTGTGAAGGCCTGCCTCTTCCACACTTTCACTGGAGACTGCAACGATGGTATATCTCAGGCCCAGTCTCATTTCCCAGCTTCTGCCTTCTCCACTCCTTGCAGCTACCTCCTGCTGGATTCCACGCTGCCCTGTCCTCCCAGCCTCTGGACTAATCCCGTCCAGGCAAGCTCATCAGCAACTGCTTGCTCCTGGACTCCAATCAGAAAGTGCTGAGCCTGTGATCCCAAGGCCTTGCCCAGAGGGAGCTCTCCCTGGCTTCAGTTTGCTAGGACTGGTTTCCGCTGTGCTTCCCATCTTGTTCTCGCTAGCTCCTCTTCCAGAGACTAAGCCCTTTCCACATTTCAAACAACTGTAACCCCTAAGAGAGCTCTCCCGAGCCGTGGCTTCTTGTCCACCAGATTCTCAGTTCCTTCCCTCACAACCTCCTAGAACGGGATTCCACCGTCTTCCTTGAGAAATACCAGGGCCATCTGTGGCCAAATCCATGGATAAATTGGTCGTGCTCTTCGGGTTATGCATCTCAGTTGCTCCTCCTGGCTCTGCATCCTCTGGGCCTCACTTCCCCTCTTGGTAAAAGTCATTTCAGGTCCTGGCTTCCTTTTTGACCCTGCCTGCTCCAGGGTGCTCTAATGAAGCATCACACCTCATGTCCCAATTCTGAGATATGACTGACAGGATCTACATGGTTATCACACTTGTAGATTATATTGAGCTATGGGACAAAACCAGGGTTTGTGAAGATAGTAACAGGTAGGAGTTAGCAGAAAAAGTCCTGATCTTGATCCATAGACCCACTTGCTCAAATGCAGAATGAGGAATATGCCACTTTGTGGCAACTTTTGCTAAATAAACGTACAGATTTTTAGTGCATTTATTAAAAAGTTGTCTCAATGTGAGTCATCGGTTTGTGAGGTACCTGCCAAAAAAATGAGCTCAGACTGCATTAATCCAAGTATAGAAGTCAGCAGGCAGAGAGTGATAGCTCCACTTTACTTTGTGCTGGCTAGCCACACCTGGAATAGTGCATTCATTTTTGGAAGCCACATGTTTAGAAAGCTAAAAATAATCTGGAACACAAAAGTATGAGTCAGGTGATGAAACTAAAAACACGCCAAAGTGAGAATTTACTGAAGGACTAGGGAATGTTTCACCTTCAGGAGGAAAGGTTTGAGGGATACAAAATATGTCTTCAAGTTTATAGAGGGCTAGCTATCATATGGAAGACTTTTTTGTATGATCCTAAGAGGTTGACACTGAAATGATTTGTCAAGAGCTTCAAGGAAGACCTGCCCCAAAATCAAACTGACACCAAAATGAAATTGTCTGTTTTGGCAGGTGGAGAGTATCTCTGTCATTGCAGATATTCTAGCACTGGCCAGATGACCACTTGGTTGGGTTGTGGTAAATGCAGGTCAGGCATCAGGGGAATTTGGGGTTATGGGACCTTTATAATCCTTTCTCACTCAGACATTTAAAAACATTTTTATTTTAGATTCAAGGTTTGTACATGTGCAGGTTTGTTACATGGGTATATTTTGTAATGCTGGGACTTTGAGCTTCCAGTGTACCCATCACCCCAGTGGTGAACATTATACCCAACAGATAATTTTTCAGCCCTCATTTCTCTACCTTCCCCACTTTTTGCCTATTATTTTCCCCCAGTGTCTATTATTTCCATCTTTATGTCCATGTGTACTTATTGTTTACCTCCCACTTATAAGTGAGAACATGTGGCATTTGATTTTCTGTTTTGGAGTTATTTCACTTAGGATGATGGCCTACAGCTGCATCCATGTTGCTGTAAAGGACATGACTTCATTCTTTCTCATGGCTACATAGTATTCTATGGTATATATGTACCACATTTTCTTTATCCAGTCCACAATTGATGGATACTTAGGTTGATTCCATGACTTTGCTATTGTGAATGGTACTGTGATAAACAGAGAAGTGCAGGTATCTTTTTTGTGTAATGATTTCTTTTCCTTTGGTAGATACCCAGTAGTGAGATTCCTGGGTCAAACAGTAGTTCTGTTTTTAGCTATTTGAGAAATCTTCATACTGTTTTTCATAGAGGCTGTAATTGCATTCCCACCAACAGTGTATATTTGCATTCCCACCAACAGTGTATAAGCATTCCATTTCCTTTGCGTCCATGCCAACAACTGTTATTTTTTGACTTTTTAATAGTAGCCACTCTGACTGGTGTGAGATGATATCTCATTGTGGTTTTAATTTGCATTTCTCTGATGGTTAGTAATGTGGAAAATTTTTTCATGATTGTTGGCCACATATATGTCCCCTTTTGAGAAATGTCCATTTACATCCTTTGCCCACTTTTTAATGGGGTTGTTTATTTGTTTTCTTGTTGAGTTGTTTTAGTTCCTTGTAGATTTTGGAGGTAGTCCTTTGTTAGAGGTGTAATTTGCAAATATTTTCTCTCATTCCATAGGTTATCTGTTTACTTTGTTGATTATTTATTTTGCTGTGTAGACTTTTAGTTTAATTATGTCACATTTGTCTATTTTTGTTTTTGTTGCATTTTCTCCCATTTGGGATGGGAGGAAATATTTGCAAATTATACATATGGTTAGGTACTTTTATCCAGACAACATAAAGAATTTTTACAACTCAGTAATAAAAAGACAAGTAACTCAACTAAAAATGGACAAGGATTTGAATAGATATTTTTCAAAGGATATATATAAATGGCCAATAAGCACGTGAAAAGATGCTTAATATCATCAGTCAATTAGGGAAATGCAAATCAAAACCACAAAGAGATACCATTTCACATCCTCTAGGACTGTAATCAAAAAAGATAGATAACAAATGTTGGTGAGAATATGGAATAATTGGAACCTTCCTGAACTGCTGATAAAAGAGGGCAGCCACTTGGGACAACAGTCTGGCAGTTCCTGTGGAGTTACCATATGACCCAGCAATTCTACTCATAGGTGTGTACCCAAGGGAAATGAAAAGCATGTGCACACACAAAGGCTCGTATGCAAATATTCACAGCACCATTACTCATAATAGCAAGACAGTATAAACAAGGAAAATGTCCAGGAATTGCTGAATAGATGAATAATATGTTTAATATCCATACAATATGGTATTACTTGTCAATAAAAAATAATGAAGACTGATGCATGCTACAACATAAACATTGAAAATACTGTGCTAAGTTGCAGAAGACAGATGCAAAAGACTACCTTTTATATAATTCCAGTTACACAAAATCTTCCGAATAGGCAAGTCTGTAGAGATAGAGAGTGAAGTAGTGGCTGTCCGGGATGGGTTCGTGGGGTGGGAATGAGGACTGACTACTATTGCATATAGTGTTCCCTTTGGAGGTAATAAAAATGTTCTAAAGTTAGATTGTGGTGATGGTTGGACAACTCTGTGAATATGCTAAAAGCTACTAGACTTAAAATGTAAAACCCTTTAGATGGAGGAATTTTGTGGTATGGAAATATTTCAATAAGGCGCTAAAAAAACTAAGGACAGTCAGACAAGGAGGAGAAAAGAGAATAACAAAAGAAAAAAGAGGAGAAAAGGGAAGAGAGAAGAAAGAGTGTCTGCCTTGTCTTTACAAAGCCTTGGTAAGCCTCCCTTCAGATGCCCTTAAGAAGGCCCTGCAGTGAGAAAGACCAAGCTGAAAATCACAGGAGGCGTCAGAACCCTCATGTCGAGGGCATCCAGATTTGCATCACCACTGTGGAACCCCTACTTCAGCAAACTAAAATATTTTATTTATTAATCTCTTCTTTTCCTTTCCTTCTTTCTTTCTTTCCTCCTCCTTCCCCTCCCTCCTCCTCCTTCCCCTCCCTCCTCCTCCTTCCCCTCTCCTGTCCTCCTCCTCCTCCTCCTTCTTCTTTCTTCTTCTTTTTCTTTTTTTTTTTTCTCTCTCTCACTCTCTCCTTGTTTCTTTTGATTTATTATGCAGGCTGCTAGCAAACCTATCTGACCCTTGCCTTAAAGGAAACATTATCATTCTGGACAGGTAATCAACCTATTCTGTGCTCCAGAGTGAGACACCATCACTGTCTTCCACAGCTGTTCATATACAAACATCTTTGAGAATGTAACTGGGCAGCTTAGCAGCTGAGCCTTAAACCACACTTTAAAACTTTCTTCTTTCTCCTTTCCTCTTCGCCCACTCCCTTGTCTCAAGATATGACTTTGAGACAAGCTATGTATATGTTCATCTTGTACCACAGCCTCAGAATGTGCTGTAACCTCCACTTCCCATCCTTTTCCATTCTATGCCCCTATGCCTTATGCACACTTATTTACCCAGATGCTTGTTAAGCACACACCATGCTCACCTATCTGGCCATCTGTTTCCTTAGAGGCTTTAGGAGTGGGATCCTCATGGAGACTAGACACCTCCAGAATTCTCTCTTCAACAAAAGATTACTTCAAGGCTGGAACCCACTCCCAGCTGAAGAGTGATACAAGATTAACTGCGATTAATTTATAACCTGGTAGGATCCATGATGATGCCAGCCCCTTCACCAAATTGAATAATAATTCAAGATGAGTGATCGGAGTGGGTCTTGCCGCCTGGCACCTCCTAATCACCAACCCTCACCCCTACCCCTCACCTCTTCTGCATTCCAAACCCTTTCTTTAAAAACCCCTGCATTCCCTCCACAACTCATTATTATTTTATTTTTATTTTTTTGAGACGGAGTTTCGCTCTTGTTGCCCAGGCTGGAGTGCAATGGCGTGATCTCAGCTCACCACAATCTCCACCTCCTGGGTTCAAGCAATTCTCCTGCCTCAGCCTCCCGAGTAGCTGGGATTACAGGCATGCACCACCACACCTAGCTAATTTTGTATTTTTAGTAGAGACAGGGTTTCTCCATGTTGGTCAGGCTGGTTGCGAACTCCCAACCTCAGTTGATCCGCCCGTCTTGGCCTCCTAAAGTGCTGGGATTACAGGCGTGAGCCATGGCGCCCGGCCCTCATTATTATTTTAACTTCTTTCTACAAGCAGCTAGCAGCCCGAGCCTTTTGTAGGTCACAAGAAGACCATCCAGAACAAAGCTTTGCTTGCAAGACATTCAGAAATGCAAGACACCCCTGGAGAATTCTCTCCTGGAAGGGCTTTCAGGCTATCCATTTCTTGACTGAATGAGCTTTGGTAGTTTGTGTCTCTCAAGTACTGTGTCCACTTTATATAAATTGTCAAATTGATTGTTATACTATTGCTCATGTGCACTAAAAATAAAATCCTAAGTCCCTCACTGACTGCATGGACCCCCTGTTGGCCAAAGGAGGCTCCAGATAAACCTTGGAAAACTGAGTTCCCAGCCTCGATGGGAAGGGAAGTCGAACACACCTTGTTACCTGCCGTCCCTTTTGGAGTTTAGGCACAACACCTGAGCAGCATTAGTGTTAAAGTAAAGATCTTAACACTGACAGAACACACTCTTTGTGGCAATAAGACACCAAATTAAATATAAGACCGAAGGCCATGTGGCGCAAGGGTTAAGTCACCTGTAGGCTGTCAATCTTGCTACATGGCATCCTTATCTGAATGTAAAACATTCCTTTCTGCTGACTCCAAGTTTTAGTGAGAACCTTACTTTTTTAATCAATTGCAAACCAAGGAATCTCTGAATCCTGCCTCTTTGGCTGAACCAATGTATATCTTCCATGAGTGGATGTGTATCTTTGCCTATAACTCCTGCTTCCTTGAAATGTATAAAACCAAACTGTAATTCAATTACCGTGGACACACTTTTTCAGGACTGTTTGAGATTGTGTTTCCCCGGGTTGTGGTCACTCGTGTTGACTGAGAATTCCCTCTTTAAAATATTTTACAGAGTTTGGCTTTACCATTGACACTCATAATACTTTCTTTTAATATCTGAATTCGTAATGATGATACATCGCTTATTCCTAATATTGGTAACTTATGTCTTCTCTACTTTCTCCTGATCAGTCTGGTTAGAGGTTTATTAATTTTATTCATGTGCTTTAAAAAAAGTTTTTGATCTCATCGACTATATTTTTTTCTGTCTATTCCATTGATTTCCACTCTAATTTTTATTATTTTCTTTATTCTGCTTAGTTTGGGTTTAATTTGCTCTTTTTTCCCTAGGATCTTAAAGCGAGTTGGACCCATGATTTCCTCTAATATAGGTGTTTAATGTTATGAATTTGCCCTAGAGGGCAATGCTACTTTAACAGCATCCCACAATTTTTGTGTGTTTTCTTTAAATTTTCATTTAGTTTAGAATGATTTCTAATTTCTCTTTTGATTTCTTCTTTAATCCTATGTGTTATTTAGACATGTGCTATTTAGCCGTGCACAGTGGCTCAGGCCTGTAATCCCAGCACTTTGGGAGAACAAGGCAGGTGGATCACCTGAGGTCAGGAATTCAAGACCAGCCTGGCCAACATGGTGAAACCCCGTCTCTACTAACAAATACAAAAATTAGCCGTGCATGGTGGCACACGCCTGTAATCCCAGCTACTAGGGAGGCTGAGGCAGGAGAATTGCTTGAACCTGGGAGGTGGAGGTTGCAGTGAGCCAAGATCATGCCACTGCACTCCAGGCTGGGCAACAGAGCAAGACTCTGTCTCAAATAAAAAAAAAAGAAAGAAAGAAAGAAAGAAATGTGCTATTTCACTTCCCAGCAGTTTGGAGATTTGGAGATTATCCAGGTAACTTTCATTATTTGAGATTTTATTCTTTTTAAGCTTTATTGAGTATGTTTAGATATACAAAGAATTGCACATATTTAACGTAAACATTTTGATGAGTTTGAACATATGTGTTCAAAACCATAATACCATCACCATAATAAAGGTACTAAACATATTCATCACCTTCAAAAATCTTTTGTTTCTTTGTATGTATGTTTTAATCTTTATTACATTGTTGATTTCTGATTTAATTCTATTGTAGTTGAATGACATATTTGGTAGAATTTGGGTTTATAAAAATTTACCAGTACTTGCTTCATGACCCAGAATATGGTTTATTCTGGGTATACTTCAGAGGAATGTATATTTTGCTATTGTTGCATGGAGAGGTCTATAAATGTCAATTAGGTCAGATTGGATAAAAATGCTGTTCAAGTTTTTTACATTCCTATTGATTACTATCTATTAGTCTTTTTGATTACTGAGAGAATGGTGTTGACATCTCTTGACTATAATTACTGATTTGCCTATTCTTTCTGTGTTATCAGTTTTTGCTTCATGTAATTTGAAACTCTGTAATTAGGAACATAAACATTAAGATTGTTATGTCCCCTTGTTTGGTTTTTGTTTTTGTTTTTTGAGACATAGTCTTGCTCTGTCGCCCAGGCTGGAGTGCAGTGGCATGATTTCAGCACACTGCAACCTCTGCCTCCCAGATCAAGTGATTATTGTGCCTCAGCCACCTGAGTAGCTGAGATTACAGGCGTGCACCACAATGCCTGTCTAAATTTTGTATTTTTAGTAGAGATGGTGTTTTGCCATGTTGGCCAGGCTGGTCTTGAACTCCTGGCCTCAAGTGATCCACTCGCTTTAGCCTCCCAAAGTGCTGGGATTACAGGCATGAGCCACAATGCCCGGCCCTCCTCTTGTTGAATTCACACTTTTGTCATTATGAAGTCATTCTCTTTGTTCTTCGCATTATTATTTCCCCTGAAAGTTCTCAGATAATGTTTTTAAAATGACAGAGCCTCTACAGCTTTCATTTGATTACTGTTACTGTATCTATTTCCATCCTTTTTCTCCGTGTCTTTATATTTAGCATAGGTTTTTTATAGGCTGCACACAAGTTGTGTCTGCCTTTTTAAACACCCTTTGCCTTTTAATTGTACATTTGGCTCATTTACAGTGTGAAAGGAAAATAAGCCTTGGGACTCCAAAAATCACTAAGCTAAAGGGAAAAGTCAAGCTGGGAATTTCTTAGGGCAAACCTGCCTCTCATTCTATTCAAAGTCAACCCTCTGCTCGTTAAGTAAATGCATATTTGATTGCTTCCTTTTGAAAGGCTAATCAGAAACTCAAAAGAATGCTACCTTTGTCTCTCACCTACCTGTAACCTGGAAGCCTCTTCCCTGCTTCCAGTTGTCCTGCCTTTCCAGATGGAACCAATGAACTTCTTACATATATTGATTGATGTCTCATGTCTCCCTAAAATGTATAAAACCAAGCTGTACCCCAACCACCTTGGACACATGTTGTCAGGACCTCCTGAGGCTGTGTCACAGGTGCGCATCCTCAACCTTGGCAAAATAAACTCTAAATTAACTGAGATCTGTCTCAGATATTTGGGGTTCACATTTTCGTAACCACTGAGAGATTCTGAGTGGAGGTGCCCCTGACCTTTGACAAATCTCCCATCGGTTCTTGGTACCAATTTGAATTATCTTTGTGGCTCGAATGAATAGGACAATTTGCAGAGGCCTGGAAGTACCCCCTCCAGAGAATTCCTGATCTCCCCAAATTTGGTCAAGATCTAAAGTTTATTTTGCTGTACAACTCCCTCTTCTTTGAGTTTTACTTGCTTCTAACACAAGGAAGGCAAGTTTTCCTGCTTTGATGTTGAAGGAAAGCTCCTTCTGGACTCCTTTATGGAGTTTGAGCTCTCTTCCAACAGGTAAGACAAGTTTAAGTTTTTTCCTGCATCTAGGATGATAGAGAGCAGTCTTCGGCCTGAGACCCATCCCTAGGTAAGTAACTGAATTGAGGTTTGTCTTGGCTAAAATTTAATTTCTCCTTGCTGTTAGAGTGCTCAGTAATAGTATAAGTTGTGGGATCATTTGTTTTGCTTAACTGGCTTTTTTTTTTTTTTTTGGTTGGTTGGTTGTTTCTGTTGTTCTTGTTGTTTCAGTCTTTCTCCCATTGGGTTTGACCAACTCTATTTGACTTGATCAAATCTGAAGGGAAGTTCCAAATTATGGGAACGCGGACTCCAAAGTGGCTAAATTCCCATACACACACACAAAAAGGTAGTGAGGTGGGGGGAGAAAAATGGCCAGCAAAAGGGAAACAAAAAGGAAAGATTTTTTATTTTGAGTACTTAAGGGTCTTTATTAACATAACGAGGCCACCTTTTTGCTAGCCAGGCCAAACGGAAAGAGCAATGGCTGTCGCCTGGCGCTGCAGTTCCATAGCTAGAGTTCTGCCTTCTCTTTTCACCACAAGAGCCTGGATTTGGTTCCCAAATCAAGCCCTTTCTCATTTGATACTTGGTACTTCTGAAATAGGAGCAATTTGTCCTAGCTGAAATATGGTAATGAGGTTTTAAAAGATTTTTTTAAAGGAGCTCAATTGGACTAAAGGTCAGCTTAATTAAAAGCTAACATCCAAGATTCCTCTGTGTGTGTGTGTGTGTGTGTGTGTGTGTGTGTGTGTATGTGTTTGTACTTAAAAGGCCTTCATGTTTTTGTTTTTGTTTTTTTCTCCTAGGACCTTGTTTTTTTTTTCAGCAAAAGTTTTTTCTTCTAGTTGAATGAATTCTGTTTTCTTCATTTACTTCTGCTGTCTCCCCTTTCTCTTGCACCCTCTGCTGCATGAGAGACTTAAAATAGTTTTAGTAGATTGGGATACCTTAAAGAAAACAGAAAAGGTGCCAGACTCCCTTTTGGGGAGAAACCTCTGTTTTTCCTTATGGAACCCCAAGCGTGTAAACAGACAAGTTCATCTCAGCTCTTAAACTGCTTGCTTTTGTATTGTGTTACCTGATTTTTTTACTAAAATAGCTATTGGAACAGAGACTACAGTTGTGCTTTTAAGGAGGAGTGTAGTTCAGACACTTATAAATGTTTTTGTTTAAAAACATTTTTAAGTGCACTGTAGCTGGGCACAGTGGCTCATGCCTGTAATCCCAGCACTTTGGGAGGCCAAGGCGGGGGGATCATGAGGTCAGGAGATCGAGACCATCCTGGCTAACACGGTGAAACCCCATCTCTACTAAAAATACAAAAAAATTAGCCGGGTTTGGTAGTGGGCGCCTGTAGTCCCAACTACTCTGGAGGCTGAGGCAGGAGAATGGCGTGAACCCAGGATGCGGAGCTTGCAGTGAGCTGAGATCGCGCCACTCTATTCCAGCCTGGGTGACGGAGCGAGACTCTGTCTCAAAAAAAAAAAAAAAAAAAAAATTTTTTTAAGTGCACTGTAAAAGCATCATGTGGTCTAGCCTCATAATAATTCTCCCTTTTTGGAGACCCAGGATTCCAGTGATGGCTGTGCCCAGAGCTCAGAGATCCAGTTAAAATATAGGTAGTCTCTATCTAAATAAATTGGTCCCCTTAGACAATCCTATGATAGATTTCTATAATTTTATGTTTGATTTGGCATACATCTTTAATCTCCCTCTAGCACCACCAGACTTTTTCTCTCTGTACCTTGAGATGTAAATTTTGCTGATTTTCACCTAAGAATTATTTCCTTCAATATGCAGACTTAGGGCTATTTAGCTGACAACTGCCAGAGTAATGAAACAGGTTATCAAGAGTTTGCAAGTCTAAGATAGGAAAAAAAAAAAAAAGAGGTCTTATGAATCGATAAGATGTACTTCTATTGGTATGCCTAATACTGTTACCAGTGGAGGGTCTTGACTACAAGTTGTCCAGGTCCTTGGCATTTTGAACAAAGAATTGAACAAAACTCACAAATAAAGTAGCAGAGGAATGAAACACAGGAACACAGCAGTGAAAGCAGGAATTTGTTAAAAAGAGAAAGCACTCCACAGGGTGAGAGTGGGCCCCAGCAACCAGCTCAAAGACCCAGTTACAAATTGTTTTGGGCTTTAAGTACCCTATTTGAGGTTTTTTTTTATTATTTTTTTTTTTTTGAGTTTTGCTTTTTTGCCCAGGCTGGAGTGCAGTGGCGTGATCTCAGCTAACTGCAACCTCTGCCTTCCAGGTTCAAGTGATTCTCCTGCCTCAGCCTCCCGAGTAGCTGGGATTACAGGCGCCTGCCACCACACCCGGCTAATTTTTGTACTTTTAGTAGAGACTGGGTTTCACCATACTGGCCGGGTTGGTCTCAAACTCTTGACCTCGTGATCTGCCTGCCTCAGCATACCAAAGTGCTGGGATTACAGGCATAAGCCACCCGGCCCATTTGAGGTTCTTATTGGCTACCGCTTATCTGGATTTGGTCTGTGGCTAATTTAAGGCTGAGGTAAATTGGCGCCCTGTGCAGATGAAGGGACGGTCCCTGCTTGGCCCATAGCCAACCCAAGGCACTCTCCTTTTCCCCCTGAGACGTGGTGGAAGGGGGAGGGCTGTAGCAAGAGTAGCCTTTGATCTTTTATTACCTGGGATGGGGAGACAGGGTTTTTCTCTTTTGATTTAGCTGTAGGAAGTTTGTGTTAGTTGGCCTTAGGTTCCCTGCCCACAGACCCAGGTGTTTTCCTTTTATCCAGCTTTGGGAAGTCAGCTTGAATGGGCCTTAGATTCCCTGCCCCCCAGGCCTTGGTGTTTTGTCTTTTTTTTCTTTCCTTTTTTTTTTTTGCGACAGAGTCTCCTCTGTTGCCCAGGCTGGAGTGCAGTGGCATGATCTCGGCTCACTGCAAGCTCCACCTCCCGGGTTCACGCCATTCTCCTGCCTCAGCCTCCCGAGTAGCTGGGACTACAGGCACCCGCCACCATGCCTGCCTAATTTTTTGTATTTTTTAGTGAAGACGGGGTTTCACCATGTTAGCCAGGGTGGTCTCAATCTCCTGACCTCGTGATCCACCCACCTCGGCCTCCCAAAGTGCTGGGATTACAGGCATGAGCCACCGCACCTGGCTGTGTTTTTTCTTTTAGGAAGTCAGCACAAATGGGCCTTACGTTTCCTGTCTCCTACCCTATTCTCCTGGCTCAATATGTCTATGTATTTATGTGTTGCATACACAATATTTCACTACTAAAAATATATAAAAGGACTGTAATTAGTTGACTGGTTAGAGAGTGGGTGCAGCCCATGGAGGGTGAGCTGAAGCAGGGTGGGGCATTGCCTCACCCAGGAAGCGCAAGGGGTCATGGAACTCCTTCCTCTAGCAAAGGGAAGCTGTGAGGGACCATGCCATGAGGGATGGTGCATTCTGGCCCAGATACTATGCTTTTCCCACAGTCTTTGCAACCCGCAGACCAGGAGATTCCCTCAGGTGCCTACACAACCAGGACCCTGGGTTTCAAGCACAAAACGGGGTGGCTGTTTGGGCAGTGACCAAGCTAGCAGCAGGAGTTTTTTGCATACCCCAGTGGTATCTGGAACACCAGCAAGACAGAACTGTTTATTCCCCTAGAAAGGGGCCTGAAGCCAGGGAGCCAAGTGGTCTAGCTCAGTGGATCTCACCCCCACGGAGCCCAGAAAGCTAAGATCCACTGGATTGAAATTCTCGCTGCCAGCACAGCAGTCTGAAGTCAACCTGGGATGCTACAGCTTGGTGGGGGAAGGGGTGTCCACCATTACTGAGGCTTGAGTAGGTGGTTTTCCCCTCATAATGTAAACAAAGCCACTGGGAAGTTTGAACTGGGCAGAGCCCACTACAGCGTGGCAAAGCCACTGTAGCCAGGCTGCCTCTTTAGATTCCTCCTCTCCTGGAAGGGCATCTCTGAAAGAAAGGCAGCAGCCCCAGTCAGGGGCTTATAGATAAAACTTCTAGCTCCCTGGGACAGAGCACCTGGGGGGAAAGGGCAGCTGTGGGCACAGCTTCAGCAGACTTAAATGTTCCTGCCTGCTGGCTCTGAAGAGAGCAGTGGATCTCCCAGCACAGTGCTCGAGCTCTGCTAAGGGACAGACTGCCTCCTCAAGTGTGTCCCTGACCCCCATGCCTCCTGACTGGGGGACACCTCCCAGCAGGTGTTGACAGACACCTCATACAGGAGAGCTCTGGCTGGCATCTGGTGGGTGCCCCTCTGGGACAAAGCTTCCAGAGGAGGGAACAGGCAGCAATCTTAGCAGTTTTGCAGCCTCCGCTGGTGATACCCAGGGTCTGGAGGGGACCTCCAGCAAACTCCAGCAGACCTTCAGCAGAGGGGCCTGACTGTTAGAAGGAAAACTAACAGAGAGGAATGGCATCAACATCAACAAAAAGGACATCCACACAAAAACCCCATCTGAAGGTCACCAACATCAAAAACCAAAGGTAGATAAATCCACAAAGATGGGGAAAAATCAGCACAAAAAGGCCAAAAATTCCAAAAACCAGAATGCCTCTTCTCCTACAAAGGATCACAACTCCTCACCAGCGGGGGAACAAAACTGGAGGGAGAATGAATATAATGAATTGACAGAAGTAGGCTTCAGAAGGTGGGTAGTAACAAACTCCTCTGAGCTAAAGGAGCATGTTCTAACTCAATGCAAGGAAGCTAAGAACCTTGAAAAATGGTTAGAGGAATTGCTAACTAGAATAACCAGTTTAGAGAAGAACATAAATGACATGATGGAGCTGAAAAACACAGCACGAGAACTTCATTAAACATACACAAGTATCAATAGCCGAATCAATCAAGTGGAAAAAAGGATATCAGAGATTGAAGATCAACTTAATGAAATGAAGTGTGAAGACAAGATTAGAGAAAAAAGAATGAAAAGGAATGAACAAAGCCTTCAAGAAATATGGGACTATGTGAAAAGACCAAACCTATGTTTGATTGGTGTACCTGAAAGTGACGGGGAGAATGGAACCAATTTGGAAAACACTCTTCAGGATATTATCCAGCGGAACTTCCCCAACTTACCAAGACAGGCCAACATTCAAATTCAGGAACCGAGAGAACACCACAAAGATACTCCTTGAGAAGAGCAACCCCAAGACACATAATTGTCAGATTCACCAAGATCAAAATGAAGGAAAAGATGTTAAGGGCAGCCAGAGAGAAAGGTCAGGTTACCCACAAAGGGAAGATGATCAGACTAACAGTGAATCTCTCTGCAGAAACGCTATAAGCCAGAACAGAGTGGGGACCAATATTCAACATTCTTAAAGCAAATAATTTTCAAACTAGAATTTCATATCCAGCCAAACTAAGCTTCATAAGTGAAGGAGAAATAAAATCCTTTATAGACAAGCAAACGCTGAGAGATTTTGTCACTACCAGGCTTGCCTTACAAGAGCTCCTGAAGGAAGCACTAAATATGGAAAGGTGAAACTGGTACCAGCCACTGCAAAAACATACCAAATTGTAAAGACCATCAACACTATGAAGAAACTGCATCAACTAATGGGCAAAATAACCAGCTAGCAACATAATGATAGGATTAAATTCACACTAAACAATACTAACCTTAAATGTAAATGGGATAAATGCCCAATTAAAAGATACAGACTGGCAAATTGGATAAAGAGTCAAGACCCATCGGTGCACTGTATTCAGGAGACCCATCTCATGTGCAGAGACACACATAGGCTCAAAATAAAGGGGTGGAGGAATATTTACCAAGCAAATGGAAAGCAAAAAGAAGCAGGGGTTCCAGTCCTAGTTTCTGATAAAACAGACTTTAAGCCAACAAAGATAAAAAAAGACAGAGGGGAGGGCATTACATAATGGTAAATGGATCAACACAGCAAGAAGAGCTAACTATCCTAAATATATAAGCACCCAATACAGGAGAACCCAGATTCATAAAGCAAGTTCTTAGAGACCTACGAAGAGGCTTAAACTCCCACACAATAATAGTGGGAGAAGGTAACACCCCACTGTCAATATTAGATCAACAAGACAGAAAATTATCAAGGGTATTCAGGACTTGAACTCAGCTCCAGACCAAGCGGACCTAACAGGCATCTACAGAACTCTCCACCCAAATCAAAAGAATATACATTCTTCTCAGCACCACATCGCACTTGCTCTAAAATTGACCATGTAATTGGAAGTAAAACACTCCCCAGCAAACGCAAAATAATGGAACTCATAACGAACAGTCTCTCAGACCACAGTGCAATCAAATTAGAACGCAGGATTAAGAAACTCACTCAACTCACTCAAAACTACACAACTACATGGAAACTGAACAACCTGCTCCTGAATGACTACTGGGTAAATAATAAAATTAAGGCAGAAGTAAATAATGAGAAACCAATGAGAACAAAGATAAAACATACCAGAATCTCTGGGACACAGCTACAGCAGTGTTTAGAGAGAAATTTGTAGCACTAAATGCACACAGGAGAAAGCAGGAAAGATCTAAAATTGACACCCTAACATCACAATTAAAAGAACTAGAGAAGCAAGAGAATTCAAAAGCTAGCAGAAGACAAGAAATAACTAAGATCAGAGCAGAAATGAAGGAGATAGAGATACAAAAAACTCTTCAAAAAATCAATGAATCCAGGAGCTGGTTTTTTGAAAAGATTAACAAAATAGACTGCTAGCCAGACTAATAAAGAAGAAAAGAGAGAAGAATCAAATAGACACAATAAAAAATGATAAAGGAGATATCACCACTGATCCCACAGAAATACAAACTACCATCAGAGAATACTATAAACACCTCTATGCAAATAAACCAGATAATCTAGAAGAAATGGATAAATTCTTGGACACATATACCCTTCCAAGACTAAACCAGGAAGAAGTCAAATCCCTGAATAGACCAATAACAAGTTCTGAAATTGAGGCAGTAATTAATAGCCTACTGGCCAAAAAAAGCCCAGGACCAGATGGATCTACAGCCGAATTCTACCAGAGGCACAAAGAGGAGCTGGTACCATTCCTTCGGAAATTATTTCAAACAATAGAAAAAGAGGGACTCCTCCCTAACTCATTTTATGAGGCCAGCATAATCCTTATACCTAAACCTGGCTGAGACACAACAAAAAAAAGAAAATTTCAGGCCAATATCCCTGACGAACATTGATGCAAAAATCCTCAATAAAATACTGGCAAACCGAATCCAACAGCACATCAAAAAGCCTGTCCACCACCATCAAGTTGGCTTCATCTCTGGGATGCAAGGCTGGTTCAACATTCACAAATTAATCAACATAATCCATCACATAAACAGAAACGATAAAAACCACATGATTGTCTCAATAGATGCAGAAAAGGCCTTTGATAAAATTCAACACTGCTTCATCCTAAAAACTCTCAATAAACTAGGTATCGATTGAACATATCTCAAAATAACAAGAGCTATTTATGACAAATCCACAGCCAATATCATACTGAATGGGCAAAGTCTGGAAGTGTTCCCTTGAAAGCCGGCAGAAGACAAGGATGCCCTCTCTCACCACTCCTATTCAACATAGTATTGGAAGTTCTGGCCAGGGTAATCAGACAAGAGAAAGAAATAAAGGGTATTCAAATAGGAAGAGAGGAAGTCAAATTGTCTCTGTTGGTAGATGACATGATTATATATTTAGAAAACCCCATTATGTCAGCCCAAAATCTCCTTAAGCTGATAAGCAACTTAGCAATGTGTCAGGATACAAAATCAATGTGTAAAAATCACGAGCATTCCTATACACCAATAATAGACAAACAGCCAAATCATGAGTCAACTCCCATTCACAATTGCTACAAAGAGAATAAAATACCTAGGAATACAACTTACAAGGGATGTGAAGGACCTCTTTAAGGAGAACTACAAACCACTGCTCATGGAAGTAAGAGAGGACACAAACAAATGGAAAAACATTCCATGCTTATGGATAGGAAGAATCAATATTGTGAAAATTGCCATACTCCCCAAAGTAATTTATAGACTCAATGCTATCCCCATCAAGCTACTGTTGACTTTCTTCACCAAATTAGAAAAAACTACTTTAAACTTCATATGGAACCAAAAAAGAGCCTGTATAGCCAAGACAATCCTAAGCAAAAAGAACAAAGCTGGAGGCATCACACTACCTGACTTCACATGATACTACAAGTCTACAGTAACCAAAACAGCATGGTACTGGTATGAAAATAGATATATAGACCAATGGAACAGAACTGAGGCCTCAGAAATAACACCACACATCTACAACCATCTGATCTTTGAGAAACCTGACAAACATAAGCAGTGGGGAAAGGATTCCCTATTTAATAAATGGTGTTGGGAAAACTGGCTAGCCATATGCAGAAAACTGAAACTGGGCCCCTTCCTTACACCTTATAGAAAAATTAACTCAAGATAAATTAAAGACTTAAACATTAAAATTAAAAGCATAAAAACCTGAGAAGAAAGCCTGGGAAATAACATTCAGGACATACGCATGGGCAAAGACTTCATGAGTAAAACATCAAAAGCAATGGCAACAAAAGCCAACATTGACGAATAGAATTTAATTAAACTAAAGAGCTTCTGCACAGCAAAAGAAACTATCATCAGAGTGAACAGGTAACCTATAGAATGGGAGAAAATTTTTGCAATCTGTCCATATGACAAAGGACTAATATCCAGAATCTACAATGAACTTAAACAAATTTACAAGAAGAAAACAAACAACCCCATCAAAAAGTGGGTGAAGGGTATGAACAGACACTTCTCAAAAGAAGACATTTATGTGGCCAACAAACATATAAAAAAAAAACTCATAATCGCTGGTCATTCAAGTTTCATGCAAATGAAACTTGAGTGATTACACCGATCCCTGATTTTGGGAGTTGGTAAACTCAAGCAGAATTACTTTACGATTTAGCAATGCCTTACTCTTCGGGTAGTTTTTAGCAATGCCTTAGTCCTGGGGTAGATTTTGCTTGTCTGGTATTGTTTACTGGTAATCTTCTGTGTTTCATACTGATTCTGTAAACCAAAAAGTATCTGAGACAGGTCTCAGTCAATTTAGAAGTTTATTTTGACAAAGTTAAGGACATGCCCAGAAGAAATACACATGAAATCACAGAAACAGTCTATGCTCTATGCCTTTCTTCAAAGACGATTCTGAGGGCTTCAGTATTTAAAGAGAAGAAGTGGGCTGGAGGGGAGAGGGAGAGGAGATGGTCACATTATTGAATGCATATTTGTAAGAGGAAATGAGCAGGTAGGGAATAGTCAATCATGTATTCCTCTTATGCCCAGTAAATCAGCTCTTTACATAAGATAATGTGAATGTACAGTAGCTACTTGTGGAGATATTTAACTTTTAATCTGTAGCTTTCTGCTAGAAACAGGAAAGGCAGCTTCTTGCAAGACTCATCTTTCAGTTTAATTTTTTTCTTTTGATACAGTGAATTGAAGTCCCAAGTTTTTAGTTTCCTTTCACAATCCTCAACCTATTCTGCTTCATGCAGAACCAATTGTTTCCTTGGACTTGAGAAAATAAATATATAAACTAGAAAAGCCTCAATATCTGTCTTCAGTTGTTTTAAGTTAGCAGCTATAAAACCATTTTCAGTGCATCCTGCTGAAGGTGGTGGCATGAGCTCTGTGGGAGCGTGGTAGACTTCACAGGGATGCTTCAGCCCAGGTAGGAGGACATAGCAGGACCTCTGGGAGGCATCTGCCATTCAAATAGCTTCCCCTGAAAATGGTGAGATGCTGGATCATAATCTCCACTTCAAGTGCATCTTGTAAGCGATGATGTGGCCATCTGCTCCATTTCCCAAGCTCTATTTTCATTCTGGTTAGTTACTGCATGTAATTGTACAATTATAGAAGGTGGCACTGTCTGTCAGTGTCTGTTCAGTAAATATGTGAGCAGATTGGGGTTTTGTATTTTAACTACTTCACACTCAGAGTTTCTAAGTTACAACTGAAATTCTATGCACTGCGTATTCTTTGTAACTTCTGTCTGACTCTATATACATTAAAACACATGATCAAGACCCTGATAGAAGAAAAACTTCAGCCAAATTACATTTAAAGGAGTTTAATTGAGCAATGAATGATTCACAAATTGGGCAGCCTCCTGAGCCAGAACAGGCTCAGACTTTGGTGCAGCCATGTGGTGGAAGAAGATTTATGACAGAAAAAGGAAAGTGATGTACAGAAAACGGAAGTGAGGTACATAAACAGCTTGTCATTTGCCTTACTGGAACATGGTTTGAACAGCTGGCTACATTTGATTGGCCAAAACTCCGTGATTGGCACAAGGAGGTGTCTTGTGACACCTCCGCTTGTTATAGTTTATGATGTACAGAAAAACCTTTAGGCTGAACTTAAAATACGTAAGGAGGCAGCTTTAGGCTAAACTTGATTAAAAAACCCTAAATACTTTAGTCAGGGCACAACTGATATTAGAAAACAAAATTTCTTGGTATCTTTACTATTTTCTTGTTACAATAACTTAATGATTATTTTTATAAAAGCTTTTACCAAGCTATAAAATGAAATTTATCCTTCTGTTGGAAGCTAGTCTTCTGCCTGTTGGTAGTTTAATGATAATGCAACCAAGGAGCTGTTTGAATGCTCCTCTATAACAAAGTTGGCTACAGTAAGATAACAAGCACACAGCGTCATAAGTCACAGACTACAAGAACCTGTCATTTAGTTCAACACAGCAGGGTGGACAGGTTTTCTTTTGCTATAGTGAATTGACGTCCCAAGTTTTTAGTTTCCTTGAAAAAATACCTCTGCACACAATGGAAGTTGGCTGGAATTGCAGGCAGGACGGACACAGAAGTTTGCTTCTGGTATTGTCAGCACTGCTTTTCTATAGCTTTCTCCTGCCCTGTTATATTCTTCTGCTCATCCTCCTCCACTTAGGTGCTCAGAATTTTTCTGTTCCCCATTGACACAAGAGATGACTTTTTTTTTTTAATTTTAAGACGGAGTCTCACTTTGTCATCCAGGCTGGAGTGCAGTGGCACAATCTCGGCTCACTGCAGCCTCTACCTCCTGGGTTCAAGTGATGCTCCTGCCTCAGCCTCCTGAGTAGCTGGGATTACAGGCATGCACCACCACCCCTGACTAATTTTTGTATTTTTAGTAGAGACGGGGTTTTGCCATGTTGGCCAGGCTGGTCTTGAACTCCTGACCTCAAGTGATCCGCCTGCCTCAGCTTCCCACAGTGTTGGGATTACAGGTGTGAGCCACCACACCCAGCCTGAAGAGAAGGCTTGATTTGCTGCTGCTACTTCTGCCATACAATCGCGTGTTTAAATTTCAGTCACTAACTTAACTGAACTAGCTTAACAGTTAACACTCAGGAAGGTTTTTTTTTTTTAATCTATTAGGACTCTGAAGTCACAATGGGCTTATTAATGAGTGCAATCTCTGGGAGGAACTAGAGAAAACTTTTCGGGGGTCCAAGGCATCACCTGAGAAGATGCCCCACTCTTCCAGAGTTAAGGTGGAGTGGAGTGGTTTGCAGGAGCTGTGGGAGGAAAGAGAAGACCTCAAACAAATGTCTGCCAAGGCAGCAGCTACACACCAAAGCCAGAGAGCCTCTCAGCAAACAGTTTGCTCTCTAGTCTCCTAGGAACAATCTGTCACTCCTTAGCCATCTCCAGTTATTTCCCAGCATCTCTATTGCTTCCTGGGGGGTGGGTGGAATCTTTGTGCTAGTGTTTTTTTGTTGTTGTTTTTTTTGTTTTTTTTGAGATGGAGTCTTGCTCTATTGCCCAGGCTGGAGTGCAGTGGTGTGATAGCTCACTGCAACCTCCGCCTCCTGGGTTCAAGCAATTCTCCTGCCTCAGCCTCCCAAGTAGCTAGGATTACAGGAATGCGCCCCCATGCCTGGCTGATTTTGTATTTTTAGTAGAGACAGGGTTTCACCATGTTGGCCAGGCTGGTCTCAAACTCTTGACTTCATGATTCACCCGTGGCGTTGGCCTCCCAAAGTATTGGGGTTACAGGCATGAGCCACTGCGCCTGGCCTGTGCAAGAGTTTTTGTGAGTAGTTTTGCTAACAATTTTAAAAGGTGGTAAATTGAATATCTAATTCCTAAACTAGATATTTAGGACTTGCAGGTCAGTGTTATAGATAAAATGTAAGTTCTCTTAATTTAAGAGAACTAATCACTTAAGATTTCAAATTGAGAAACACAGAGATTTGTGGATATGAGAAAGGCAAACTCTACTTCCTCGAAACACCTCCTCTCTTTATAGGAAATTTAAATTTCTAAGCTAAATTTTTGGCTTTCTTCCTTTAAAATATATCCAACGCACAAAATTATTTTATACTAATTTGTTTAGATGATCTTTTTTGTTATTATGAACAAAGACTTCTTAATCTTATTATATATATAAATGATAAAAATCAAAGATTACTCATAATCCCACAAACTAGAATGAATCACTGTTAACAGTCCTTCCTTCATGCCTTCATCTGATTCTTTCTGTCCTTCCCTGCCTCATTCTGTTTCCTTTAAATTATGCACAGTATGATTGTATGATACACATTCTTTGGAGCTGGTTTTTGACTTAACCATATATATATACATTGGATACCTTACCATGTAAACACATATTCTTCCTCTAGATAAGTTTTAATGGCTGTATAGTATTTTATTGTGTTAAAGTGAATTAAATATGGCCTGAGAAGGACTTCATACTTCTATATTTAAGTCCTTGTGGACAAACTATAACCTAACTTAATAGGTAGACAAGATTGAAAACCTAACCTAGGAGTACACGGCTGTAACAATTGCTGAGTCTTGGCCAATCCCAGCAGCCATACTTCAACGACTCATACACTGCTGAGTGTTCAAACTGTGTTCAAATAAGGCAAATGCCAACCAGTAGCCAATCTGGCTGTTCTGTACCTCACCTCCGATTTCTGTACATCACTTCCCTTTTTTTGTCTATAAATTTGGTCTGACCACCAGGCATCCCTGGAATCTCTCGAATCTGCTGTGATTTTGGGGGCTGCCCAATTCGCAAATGATTCATTTCTCAATTAAACTCCTTTAAATTTAACGTGGCGGAAGTTCTTCTTTTAACAGATAGTGTCAGAAGTGGGGTTTGCGGTAGAGCTTTGATGACCTCAGGAGTGCTGAGTGAACAAGCAAGGTGCCTGCTAGTCCCACTTGTGTCCACTGATCTCTTGGAGTGGCTGGTAATTGTGAGTAATTCTCTCTTGGATTTCGGAGCTCCATGGATTTGTGCTTTGAACTCTCTGAGTTTCTTTGAGCAAATTTTTAATCTGGGACCTGTAATCCCAGCACTTTGGGAGGCTGAGGCGGGAGGATCTCCTGAGGTCAGGAGTTTGAGACCAGCCTGGCCAACATGGTGAAACCCTGTTTCTACTAAAAATAAAAAGTTAGCTGAATATGGTGGCATGTGCCTGTAGTCCCAGCTACTCAGAAGGCTGAGACAGGCGAATCACTCAAACCCAGGAGGCAGAGGTTGCAGTGAGCCGAGATAGTGTCACTGCACTCCAGCCTGGGTGACAGAGTGAGACTCCGTCTCAAACAAACAAACCAAAAACCCTTAAAAACTGGCAAATGAAAAATCTTACAACTACTGGATCTTCTGTCTTTCTCTGTGTGTAGTTATATGTGTGTTGTGTGTGTGACGTTTATATAAAAGAGCTCTAATTAATTGGTTTAAAGAAAAATAAGCACTTAAATATTTTGAAAGAAAAATAAAAACTGTAATGTCTCTTAGTTCATATAACTTTAGTAATCTTTGGGAAATAAAAACAGCTTTAAAGATTATTGGTAAAATAAAGACATTTCATCTAAATTAGGCAGGTCAGATATTAGGTTTACTAAATGCTTTAAGGTTATAAATTGCTTTAAGTTATAAAAATTGTTCAACTTGCCTACTTTACAGCTGGGTAAGGCCTGGGGACATGTGGAGTTAGCCACATCCCTAGCTATGCTGGAAAGAGTCTTATCTGCACTTCTGTGTAGTACCCTAGGCTCCATACCTAGGTACATAATTAAAATAACCATACCTAAGCTCCATACCTAAGTACATAATTAAAATAACTTACTAGGTTTTTCACAAAAATTAAAAATTGCTAAGAGTTAGGATTATCACATGTAATTGAGACTACTAAAAAAATAGTTTTACATGCAAGGTGTGTTAGAAAAGTAAAATGTGTTTTAAGTAAAAGATGGTAAGAAGGCATGGGAATGTAAATTTTTGCCTAGTTTAGAGGGTTAAGGATTGTTTTAAATTATGTAAGATAAAGCCAAAGATTTGAATGAGTTGTGGACGGTTTGTGAAAAATTAATCTTGTTTAAAAGAAATCCTGTGTGGACATTGGCTAAAGTTCAAGGGGAATTATTAAGGTTTTCTGTAAATTGAACATTGGAATAAAAGCACAACAAGTTTTTCTTACAGCACTGCTCGCTCTTTCACAAAAATTTTTAAGGGTTATAAAAGGTGTATGAGAATCTCACCTTATGGTCAAACTGATTAAGATTGATAGATTTGTCTATAAGGTTTTATTAAAAATTGGGGTTGACATTAATAGTAAACTAATGCAAGGGTAAAATTTGGCTTTCTCGCTTGAACGAGATTTTCATGTAATATTAAAGGATAATGAAAGATTTTTGTTTGCCTGTTAAATAAACTACAGGAAAAAAAAGAGGAAAGACAAGAGACAGATAGTATGGAAAGCTAAGTCTTCCCTCTATCAGTGCCTTTTTAAAAAATTTTAAGTGGCCAGGGGCAGTGACTCACACCTGTAATGCCACCACTTTGGGAGGCCAAGGCGGGTGGATCACCTGAGGTCAGTAGTTCAAGACCAGCCTGGCCAACACGGTGAAACCCCATCTCTACTAAAAGTACAATAACGAGCTGGGTGTGGTGGCAGGTGCCTGTAATCCTAGCTACTTGGGAGGCTGAGGCAGGAGAATCACTTGAACCCAGGAGGCGGAGGTTACAGTGAGGTTACAGTGCATACCACGCACTCCAGCCTGGGCGACAAGAGTGAAACTCAGCCTCAAAAAAAAAAAAAAAAAAAAAAGTTCTGTATTCCATGACTCATTATGGAAAAGATAGAATGATCCAAATTAAACATATATTGGTGTGATGACTTCTAAATTGCTAAAATAGTTTATGACCAATGTTTAGTTGTCACTAAACATTGTCAAAATGTTTATTTTGACCAATATAAAAAGCATATTCCTGGGAACACAATCAAAACTTTAGGTACATTCGGCTACTTGATGGGCTATTTAAACATTTATAAAGGGATTTCATTCACTTGTCATTTTCAATGCATGTTTTCTGGTTGTATAAATATGTTCCCATGCAAGAGGGTTGATGTTACACAGTAGCTTATTATGCCACAGTGTATTTTCACCAAGTAAAGAAAGCTTTTTATGGTTCACTGAGGACAAGCAACCCATTCACAGTCTAGAACCTGAAGACTGGATCTTCTGGGAACATCAGAGAAAGACTGCCCTTGCCATCCACACTGCAACAAAACTTTGGGTCCTTGAAACTTGGGTTCCTAATCTCACAACTGAGAAGGCTTTCTCCACACTGTTGGAACTGTACACCCATTAGAACCTTAAGGTAAAGCTAACCAGGAAAGTTTCTCCCCAGAAGATGGCATCCTTGATGTGAACAGCTTTTCCCAAGATCACGGATCAAGACTCTTATCTTCGAATATTTTTTTTCCTTGCTTATACCTCTATGAACAATAGAAATGAAAAGGGGGTCTGTTATGTGCACTTACAGAATATACTTTTATTTGTGAAGGATTTTGCAGCCAGCCTTATTCATGGATAACCTTATACTTTGATAGCTAAAAGACGAAGGCCCAATGTAGATGAGAAACTTTAATGGTACATATGTTGCCACATAATTAGTCAGAAACAAAACATTGATTCACTCCTCTTAACCTATATCATGAGTTAAAGAGGACATTGCCAGGAGGCCTATCTCTTCTAGAAGGGCATCATTTGTTATGTCCTTTTTCATGGTTTAGAGTAAAAGAGGCAATGATTAGAAATGTATCCCTCATAATAAGCTCTATAGCAAATTCTACTGTAAAGGCTATGGTTACACAACAGACTTTAAATTCTTTTATGAAAGTTACGCTAAACAATAGAATTGCTCTAGATTACTTACCGGCTAAATAGCAGTATCTGTGAAGCTGCTGGCGCTTATGACCTATGGAGAAAACATGGGGTAATACAGAGATTCAGTTATAGGGGTTTAATGAAAAGACTGCTTAGTTAAGCGAGTAGACTCTTTATCTAGCTCATTCTTTCGTTTAATTTTAGGTGGTTTGGTTTATGGGAACCCTGGGTAAGGAGCATTCTCCAAACTCGCAGTATTATCCTCCAGATAGCCATAATAGTAATCTTCCTGGTGCACTTCATTCCCTCAAAGGTTTTAAGTGTTTGCATGCAGCCATCTCTAGAGTGTCAAATGGTCTGTCTTCAACTGGAATGACAAGAACTGAAAGGAATCTGCAACCATGGGGACACCATAACCTATGAATGACGTGCTGAAGCGAGAAACCCAAAATGATGGTAACAGAATGGCACTAAGGCCCAAGTTTTAGTCACACTCTCACCTAAGTGAGAACCTAAGTAAAATTTTTAAACAAAATCATGAGGAGCCATTGTTTTGGAGCTTATGCACTAGGCTCCAACAGACCAAACCAAACAAAAATGGAGTCGCTTGTGCTAAATGTCACATAATCAAACTAAGATTTTAAGGAAACACTTAGGCCCTAGAACAGACCAGGTTTTGTTTTTCTCTCTAAACAGGATGTTCCAGCATAAGGAGCTACCCTCTACTCAGTCCTTGTTCTACCTTTGCAAAACTCACTATTCTACTGTTCCCCAGTGGGCTTCAAGGTCGAATAGTACGTTTACCTTGGTGATAATGACATCAATGACTAAAGTTTTGGTCAATCTCTGAAAATCAAGAAAATGGACTAAAAGGGGAGAATTGTTAAGATTAATAAATATGGCCTGAGAAGGACTCTGTACTTCTATATTTGAGTCCTTGTGGATGAACTGTAACCTAACTTAATAGGTAGACACGATTGAGAACCTAACAAAAGAGTATGTGCCTGTAACAATAGCTGAGACCTGGCCAATCCCAGCAGCCATTCTTCAACCATTCATGCACTGCTAAGTGTTCAAACGGTGTTCAAATAAGGCAAACACCAACCTGTAACCAGTCCAGCTGTTCTGTACCTCACTGCTGATTTTTGTACGTCATTTCCCTTTTTTTGTTTATAATTTTTTTCTGTCCACACGGCAACCCTGGAGTCTCTCTGAGCCTGATGTGATTCTGGGGACTGCCCAATTTGTGAATGGTTCATTTCTCAAATAAACTCCTTTAAATTTAATTGGCTGAAGTTTTTCTTTTAACAGTTGTATAATTTACGCAATTTCCAAATTCGCACTACTATAAATAACTGTACAATGAATACTGTGTTCTTTTTTCTTTCTCTTTCTTGTTCCTTTTTTTTTTTTTTGAGACAAGGTCTCACTCTATCACCCAGGCTAGTGTGCAGTGGTGTGATCTCAGCTCACTGCAGCCTCGACTTTCTGGGCTCAAGCGACTTTCCCACCTCAGCCCCCAAGTGGTTAGGACTACAGGCTTGCACCACCACACCTGGCTAACTTTTGTATTTTTTGTAGAGACTGGGTTTTGCCATGTTGTCCGGGCTGGTCTCAAACTCCTGAGCTCAAACAATCTGCCTGCCTTGGCCTCCCAAACATATATTCTTGTTGACTTATTCACTTCTAATCTTACAACAAATTCCTACATATAAAGTGATCATATGACATTTTGGGGGCTTTTTATGAACACTGCTGAGTTGCCTTTCCCAAGGACTTTCCTACCTGCGGGGGATAAGGGGTGGGGGCGAGGCAGGGGAGGCTCCTAAAATCTTGCCAGGCAATGGCTACAGCTTCTGAGCCTCCCCTGGAGAGGATCATTCTGTAAGGGCCTCTCAGGGGTGGATCTGTCTGAGGCACTTGGGGAGGAAATCATCAGCCCCGTGTCAAGTTTATTGCTTCACAGCTTTCCTCTCGGCGCTTCCCTTAATCCTTTCCTTTCTTCCTCGCCCGGGCTGAGCTCTCTGGGTCTGGGCCTGCAGGATGGGGTTGGTGGGGTGGGGATGCTCCACTTCTTCCCACCTCCACACCGGGGTCTGACCTCCCTGGGCAGCACAGGAAGAAGGCGAGCCTGCCTGGAACCCCCAATAATTAGGAACTACTGCCATCTAGTGTCGGCAGTGCTGTAAAGATTTAAACATTAAAACCCACTCCAAGCCCTGAAGAGCACCGCCTTCCCCATGGGCACCCCTCAGGGACCCTACAGGCTAGAGCAGTGCAGGCCTGAGCTAGAAAATGCTCATCAGGAGAATTAAACATCTGGGGAAGGATTATGAAATCTAATTTAGAATGGCTTGGGACTGCCAGAGAGGAAGTGGGGAGTCCAGATAGAAGACTGAAGAGAAATTTTCTTGAAAGATAGATCACATTAGTTAGAGGATGGCAGCAAATACAGGGTTAAGGAAGAAACAAGTATCTGGGGAAAACACTTCTTGGGATGCCTAGGAGGTGTACGGAATCTCCCATGAGTCTCAAGACGGACCCAAGGCTTGCAGAGTTAAAAGAGCCCTCCCAGCTCACTCAGCCCACTTGGGAAGAGCCATTGGTGCTGCTGTCCCCAGGACTCTGTTCTGAGACCTGCCCTGCATTCCAGCCTGCGCCCTGCTCTGAGACCCAGCCTGGGTTCTTCTCTGAGATCTTCCCCATGTTCCAGCCTGGGCCCTGCTCCAAGATCTGCCCCGTGTTCTAGCCTGGGTCCTGCTCCCAGATTCGCCCTGTGTTCCAGCCTGGGCCCTGCTCTGAGACCCACCCTGTGTTCCAGCCTAGGCCCTGATCCGAGATCCAGCCTGGGTTCTTCTCTGAGACCTGCCCCCTGTTCCAGCCTGGGCCCTGCTCCGAGACCTGCCCTGCATTGCAGCCTGGGTCCTGCTCTGAGACCTGCCTTGTATTCCAGCCTGGGTTCTTCTCTGAGACTCGCCCTGTGTTCTCTACTGGGTTCTGTCTCTCTGACTCAAAAATGATGGTGGTGGTGGTGCAGTTTCTTGGGTAGGGGGATGAGGTTAGAGCTGTTCAGCCCTCGGGCTGCTGACACCACTGTGGGCTACAGGGGCAGCTTCACTCCGGGGGTTCAAACCCCATTTCAGCCACCTTTTTATTTGTTGTGGAAACTTAGGTAATTTCTTAAATCTCTCAAGGACTCAGTGTAATAGGGTGAATAGTGACTCTCAAAATCCGTCTCCACCCAGGACCTCAGAATGTGACAAGTTTCCATATTTGGAAATAAGGTCTTTGCAGATATAATTAGTTGAGTTCATCCTGGATTTGGGTGGGTCTTCAAATGTGATTTATAAGATGACGGAAAGAGATGCAGAGACACACAGAGGGGAAGCCCGTGTGCAGGAGGGGCTGGAGTGATGCGTCCACAAGCCAAGGAGCCGAGGGATTGCTGGGAGCCACCGGAATCTCAGAAGAGGCAAGGGACTATTCTTCCCCGGAACCTTGAGAGGGGGCATGGCCCTGCTGATGCCTTGATTTGGAGCTCTTGGTCTCCAGAACCCTGACAGAATGCATGTCTGCTGTTTTAAGCCATGGGTTTATGGTAGTTTGTTAGAGCAGCGGTGGAAACAAATACACCTAGTTTCCTGAGAAGCAGAATGGGGCTAGCACCACCTCGGAGGTGCTGGCGATGAAGCCACGCAGTATTTCATGAATGACTGGGAAGTCACCTCCCATCGCTGGGCCACAACGGCTAGATGGTGGAAGGCCCTCACTTTCTGCCAGGTGCATGGTAACCACTTAACAAACGTTAGCAGTCATCACTTGGGCTGGTTCTTTGCTTTTAAGGGTCTGCATGGAGACAGCCTCCTGGTCCTGGGGACTTCCTCCCATTCCATCTCAAGTAGCCTCCCTGTAGCCCTTCCACTCCTCACCCGGTTAGCAAATCCCTCAGGCCAACACCTCTCTGGCACTGGGGCACCTTGATGGCCCTTTCGTCCATTCCTCAGTGCACTGTGCCCTGGGGAACGTGGCCTCCTTTCAGTTCCTCAACCACCCCTGAGGTCCCAGGGCACCCCTCCCTGGGGATCCTCCAAATGCTGCCTTCCCATCTCTCCTGAAGGGCTGGTGGACATTCTACCTGCATTATAGACTCTGGCTGGCTAGAGGGGACCCTGGGAGCAGTGCCCCATCAGTATTTCAGGGAGTGGCTAACACCCACCACATGGCCAGGACCCGGCCGCAGAGGGGCTGGAGCAGCCCTGGAGGTTGGGCTGCGTTCCATTCCCACTAAGCCCTGTCATCCACGTCTGAAATGAATCCCAGTGTCTCAGCCACAGCCAACCCCCTCATAGACACCCACGCTGTCCCCTCAGAGTGGAAGTCAACTCCAATACCTGCTTCCAGACAGTCTCAGCCTCTGCCCCCAGCTCCCATCTCTGTCACCAGGTGCACACCTTGCCCACACAGTATCATCTGTTTCCTGCAGGCAGAGCAATACCAGACATAAGATAGAGGTCATGGAGTCCAGAGTCTTCTGCGTGGGTCGCTGAGGCTGCCACGGAAACAGGCATTGGGAGCTGAGTGAGTCAGGGTGTAACATGTTTACGCAGCACCTCCCATGTGCCAGGCATAGTGCTATGTTATGGGATTTTAAAAATAAGTGAGAATCTACTCTGTTGCTTTGCTGGTGAGACTGCCAAGTTGACCTCCATCTCTCGTTTCTGTGTGAAAAGATCTAGGAGCTATAATTTTAGGAACTCAATGGATTATAAAATAATTTTACCACTGACCATCTATTAAATACCTGGAAAACTTCACAGCTTCAGGCGCACTGGCATGAGTCTTTCTGTATCCAAGAGGTGGAGTTTATATGTCCTTTTTAGTTCAGGTGGTTTTTAAACATGTCTGAGAATTCTTTGACACTCCTTCTATCAAGAGGGGGGCAGTCTATGTCTCCTCCCCTGTGACCTGGTTAGCTGGGGCTGCCAGAAAAAAGTACCAAGGATGGAGTGGCTTCAACAATGGAAATTTCTCGCAGTTTTGGAGGGTGAAAGTCAAAGTTCTGGAGGGTGAAAGTCAGAAAGTTCTGGAGGGTGAAAGTCACACCAGCATGGTCAGGTTCTGGCGTGGGCCCTGCCTGGCTTGCAGACAGTGGTTTCTCGCATTTTTCTCACATGGCTGAGAGAGAGAGAGAGAGAGGGAGCAAGCTCTGTGGCATCTCTATAAGGGCACTGATCCCATGATGATGGCCTCACCCTTATGACCTCATCCAAACCTAATTACCTAAACCCCAAAGGCCTCATCTCCAAACATCACATCAGGGGTCAGGTCTTCAGCATGTGAATTTCGTGGACACACCTCAGTCCATAGCACCTTGAGCCTTTGCAGTTCCCTCAATGAGTAAAACGTGGTGATGCTGTGTATGAGTCGGTGTTCACGCTGCTGTAAAGAACTACTGAGACTGGGTAATTAACAAAGGTAAGAGGTTTAATTGAATCACAGTTCAGCATGGCTGGGGAGGCCTCAGGAAACTTAAAATCGTAGCAGAAGGCAAAGGGGAAGCAAGGCACCCTCTTCATAAGTTGAAGGCAGCAGGAAGTAGAAGTGCTGAGCAAAGGAGGAAGAGCCCCTTATAAAACCATCAGAACTCGTGAGAACTCACTCTCACGGGAACAGCATGGGGGAAACTACCCCCGTGATTCAATCACCTCCACCTGGTCTTTCCCTTGACATGTGGGGATTATGGTGACTACAATTCAAGATGAGATTTGGGTGGGCTCATGAAGTCTAACCATATGATGCTATGTGCCTTCCAAGGGTGACCTAGACGAGGTCCTAATGGTTTCTCTTGGGACACTCACTTATGGAACCCAGCAGCCATGCTGTGAGGAAGCCCAGGCCTCACTGAAAGTCTGTGGACAGATGTCCCACCAACAGCCCCAGCAGAAGACCCAGCTGACAGCCAGCATCACCCACCAGTGAGGTGTGTAGGAAAGAAGCCTAAGAGAGGATTCCAGCCCCAGCCACTGCCTGACCACGTGACAGAGTCTACGTAAGAACCCCATGGCAGGGTCCAGCCAGGCCCCAGAGCTGCATGTGGGTCATAATTATAACAAATGATTATTATGGTTTATGCCACATGGTCATAGATACCTAAAGTAGCAATCTCCACTGGCTGTTTGTTTAGCTAAGGCCCTTTCTACCATATCCTGACTTGAGTGGGACTGCTCCCTGCACCCCTGCATGCCTGCCTGCATTGAAAGAAAGGGCTGCAACTTTGTGTCCCTTCACTAGGCTTACACTTAGCCTCAGTGACAGTCAGATCGTGAAGCTCTTTGTCTGTAGCCATGGTTCTCAGCCGCAGCTGCGTATTAGAATCACCCGGGGAGATTTTCAGAATTCTTATGCCTAGGTTACAACCCAGATCAGTTAAATCATAATCTTCGTGAGTGTGGCCCTGAAATCAATATTTTTTAAAGCTCTCCAGGGATCTGAATGTGCAGCCCAGCTAGAGAATGATGGAGAGAGTGGGTGAGGCTCAGGCCCACCCTGCTATAGAAGGGCAGCCTCCTCCACCACCAGGAGCAGTGATGCCAGCACCCCTTCTCTGGAGGGGCACTAGAACTCTCACAGGGGAAATAGAAATTTGGGCACAGGGATCTATTTACTCTTCTCTATTTCGCGCCAGTGAAGTATGTCATACCTGAACCAGCTTATTCTTTTACCTAATGCCCTCCTCTCTTTTTATCAGACCCAGCACCCGTTTCCTTTGGGAAGGATCTTCTGATCATTCCAGGTGTATCAGTTGTCTTTTGCTGCACTACAAATTACTGCAAAACTCAGAAGGTTAAAACAGCAATAAACATGTATTGTTTCATCCCCTTTTGTGGGTCAGGAATTCAGGAGGGCTTAGCTGGATAGCTGTGACTTGGAGTTGCCATCCAGATGTCAGGGAAGAGTGTAGACACCTGAAGGCCTGCCTGGGGCTGAGGGAGCCACCTCCCTGGTGGGGCACGCATGTGTCTGACATGTTGATACTCACTGTTGACAGGCAGCCTTGGTGCCTCACCATGGGGGCTTCTGCACAGGGTTGCTCAGTTTCCCCACAACGTGGTGTGTCAGAGCTTGCAATCCAGAGAGACAGAGGGGAAAACTGCAGTGTCCTTTTATGACCTGAGCTTATAACCCACACATCATCATTTTTGCAAGATCCAACTGGTACACAGGCCAGGCGTATTCACTATGGAGGGGGCTCCTCAGGGGCATGGCTATTTGGTGTTGGGAATCCCCGGGGGTCATCCTGGAAGCTGGCCCTCCCATCAGGCCCCGGTCACCCTCCCTCAGATCTACTCTCTGCGCCAAGAGAATCCTATGAGAAACTTCTAAGAACAGATATTCCTAGATGCTACTTGTGATGCTCTGAGTCCATCAGGCCTAGAAATCTGTATTTTAAAAGGTTCTTAAAGCAGTTTCAGTGATCACATGGGGATCTATAACTGCACAGTTTTGGCACTCTGTGTCTGGCCAGGTGGGGTCCTCTTTGGCTTCTTCTGCCGTGGGCCGGCCCACATTAGGGGAACCCTGCAGTTCAGAAGAGGGGCCTGGTGTTCTTTCAGGTGCAGCCATTGTATCCCTTGTTCCTTTTCTGGCCATGCCCATGTTCCTTTCCTGTCACAACCATGTATGGCCAGCAACCGTGTGTGGCTGCCAGGACATAGGGCTGTGCAGTGGGAAGGGAAAGGGATTTGGGTACCCCTGACTCTTTCCATCTGGAGAATAAGAGTTTTGCAGATGAGCTGGGGAATCTTCTATGTTCTGAACCCTCTCCAGGTCCTGCCCTTGCCTGCATTTTAGTGTAGTGGTTGAGAGTCAGACTTCCCAGGTTCAAGTCCTGTGTCTTCTAGTTACTCTCATGATTTAGGGTGAGTTATTACAGTTTCTGTCACCCTGCATCCTGAGTGAGACAGCTGGGTGGGATTGGCTGTTGCTCCTGTGTATCTTCATCGTCTGTCTGCTCTGGGATCTGTGGTGTTCACGGTGGAGGGCTCAGAGAGGTGGCCGCATGCCTGGCCTGTTCAGCTGCAGGCTGGGGGAAGGGGTTGTGGATCCGCAATTCTTGAAGGAAGAGTGAGCGTGACTTGCTGCTGAATTCCAGCAAGAATTTCAGCATGTATGGGAAAGAGAGCAGTTAATAAAGATTCCTAGGGTTTTGCTTTGAGACAATGGGGAAAATATAGGTGTAATCTACTGAAATGGGGTTGGCTGAAGGAACAAGCTTAAGGTATTTGGTAAGAGGTTGTTTTGATTTTTCTGAATTTGAGACACCTACTAGACATCTAAGTAGGCATTTGGATATTTGAGTTTGGATTTCAGGGAAGATGTTGGGGCTGGGAATAGATATTTAGCGATCTGAACATTTGGCTCTTATTCACATCAGGGGTGGGTGGTGGATGAGAGAGAGGGGAGGGCCGGCAAAGTGTCCTGCAGCGAGCTGCCATGGAGGGTGCAGCAGCTCAGGGGGACATGGTCTAGGAAGGCGGGAGATACTAGAACATGTTATGTGTTTATGGTAATAATTGGGGTCGTGTCAGCAGATGGGGGGAACTGATGATGCCCAAGGGAGGGGAGATAATTATAGGTGCACAGTCCTTGAGTTGACACGAGTGGGAGGGGCTGCTTGAGGAAGGAGCGAGGGCTTTCACCAGCAGCCACAGAGTGGGCAGGGGCTCACCAGGCCCAGGTGCAGGACATCCTGCGGAGGTGGTGGCAGTAGAAGATCATTGCACGTGCACACTCAGCAAAGGAAGAGGTGATGCCGTCGTTGGAGAGTGAGGAGAAGGGAGGGGCGTGGGGAGTTTGAGCAGTGAGCGGTTGTGAAAAAAATCTTCAGGGGAAGGGAGAGCAAATAAATTCTAGAAATATGGAGGGTCACTGGGCAGGTGGGTGGGCCTTGGGATTTATGGTTATACAGCCAGCGAGGCTGCCAGCACCAGCAGCCTCTGATGAATTCCGTTTGGTGTTCAGCCCCTCTCTCCCTGACGGGATGGCTTTCCCGAGAAGGAATGGCCGAGAAGAGGTGAGAATTGGCCTTCATCCTAAGAACATAGAAGAGAGCTACAGGACGGGAAACCACACCGAGTGGCCAGGACAGATGTCCTCTGTGTGTGAACACATGGAGCATCCCCGTCACTGTTGCCTGGAGCCCAACTGCAGTGATGGCAATGGCGGGAAGGCTGCCAGGAACTGTCCAAGGGCCCAGCATTTCCCCTGCTCAGGGAAGGTGCCATCAGCCGGGGTAGCCTCCTGCACAAGTGTGGGAGGAAAACAGTGAACCAAGCCAGACACGGTCCCCACCTTCCTGGAGCTCAAGTGGGGTCAGGCTGCTTTCCATGAACTTCTCCCGGGCGGCTCCCCTGCTGACTGGCTGTCCGAGGAAGGTTCCCAGCTGCAGCCCAGCCTCTGACACCCCTGGGCATTTGGAATTGGAAGGCCCTCTTCACTCTGCCCACTTGGTGTCCCCAAACCATGGCCCAGTTGTCAAAGTGGGTCCTGAGCCAGGACCTTGCCTGATGATTTTCTTCAAGTTTGGTGCCAGCAGTCTTGACTTCTTCACTGAGGGAAGATGAGCTCCTGGCTGTAAAATCCACCTTACAGTCTGCAGATGTCATGTAGCAGGGACCTGACCTTCCATGCCGATCCTGTGTGATGCTGGGGTGTCTGACAGGCAGCCAGCGGCAGGTGCAGCAGGCCCTCTTCTTTTAGCATATAAAGTTCAGGCTACTGATGTGTTCTCTCAGGCCCAGAAAATCTGAGTACCAGGAGAGAATCACCCTGGGAGATATTTACCCAGAGATCCTCGCCATCCTCACTGCAGTCTGTTCAGGCTTCCATGACAAAACCTGATAGACTGGGCAGCTTAAACAACTGACATTTATTATCTCACAGTCCTGGAGGCTGGAATAGTCCAAGATCAAGGTTCCAGCAGGGTTTGGTTCTGGTGAGGGCTCTCTTCCTGGCAGGCAGACTGCCGCCTTCTTGCTGTGTTTTCACATGGTAGAGAGGGAGAGAGAGAGCTCTGATATCTCCTCCTCTTTTATAAGGACACCAGCCCTATTGGGTCATGGCTTACCTTCATGACCTAGGTTAACCTTAATCACCTGGTGATAGGCCCAGTCTCCAATACAGTCACGTGAGGAGTTAGGGCTTCAGCAGGTGGAGTTTTGGGAGACACAGTTCAGCCCATAGCAGTCCTATAGCTCCACCTGGGCCCAAGAAACCCCTTACAGAGTCCCAAACAGGCTCTGTCCAGCAACATTTGGTTGTACTTCTGGATGGCTGGATTTCTGAGGGTGGCACTTCAGAGCAGGCATGTCCTGCTGTCTGGAGTGAGGAGCCTGGGATAAAGGGCTGATGTTCCTGATTCTGAGGCTCCAGTCCGTCTGGAGGGAAATGGCATTTCTGGCGTTTCTGCTCCTCTGGCTATCTTGGCACCATGAGGCTGCCCGAGGCACCTGATGTGCCCCATGTGAGGCGGCAGCTCCCCCTCCCTGCTCCAGTGGCCCAGCCCATCTGGCATAGCGCCAGGCCTCATGAGGACACTCTCTGCTGCCCCCAGGTTCATTGTTTCACATGAACTCTGGGGAAGGGTGTGGGAGCGGGGGGGCTGTGCTCAATATATGTCCTAATTTTAGATGTAAGATTGGCAGATTTCCCTCTGTTCTAGCTAGGACTAATGATAGAAGCCCAGATACAATCAGGTCAGGAACAAAAGGGTCCTTCCTGACTCTCAGAACTAGTTTAGTGAGTTTCTTCAGCAGCAGTGGGGTCAGGCTGTCAATGCCGGCCAGGAGTCAGCCTCCTGCCCTCTCTCAGCTCTGCTCTGTGCTGGCTGGACCTTCCCTGCTGTGGAAAAGATGAACTCCAGCGCTCCAGGTGCACACAATTCCTGCAGTTGGCAATTGGGTAAGGAAGGAGAATTTTGTCCTCGAATGTCCTCACCCCTATTCATGGACATTCTGGTTGCTTTTGTTTGGGTCCTATTCTGTGGGGTCTGGAGACATGGGGCACCCTGATTGGCCTGTCTTGTCATGCAGGAGGCTGTGGCCCTGGGTTGCCAGCCTGGCAGCACTGTGTCTGGTGCTGGGGTCTGCATGAGGAAGCTGCATGTGGACACAAGTGCAAGTTTGCCTGCTCCTCAGCCTCTCCACGGCGTGCATCTGAGGTGCAGGCTCAGCCACAGTGCCCACACTCAGAAGAGAGCATCAGGAACCATCTGCTGTCAGGACAACTGGATCACGTGCCTCCCATTCCCACATCCTAGCATGCTCTGGCTGCTTCAGTTCAGCTGTGGCCTTCCTCCTATGCAGCATGCTCCTCCCAGCCCCATCACTGCCTTTGCAGGCTGATCAGCATGGTCACGAACATGGGGCCACATAGTGGGAGCTGGTGTCCACGCCCGGCCTCTTCTTGCGTGAGGTGCTTGTTGGCCATAATCGTATGGCTCTTTGACCCACTCCAAGGCAGTCTTCTGTCAACATGCTTTTAACTTTCTGGCAAGTCTTCCTTGTCTTGCCTGTGTTTTTATTTTTTATTTTTTCCCATTGTGACTTTTTCTGCAGCATGTCCTCACCACCTTCAGGCTCTGCCCAAGCCTGCAAGGAGAGGCCAGGAGAGGTGGGGATGGCAGCTGCTATGGCTTTAGTTTCCTTAAAGTTGCATCCTTGGCTTTGTGGAGCTTGAGGGGAAGTTTGTAGGCTTTAAATATTTTTGCTCTTTGGATGGAAACCCAGGGCCTCCCAGTGGCATTCTCCTCCACTGGAGGGTGCTGTAGTGTAGGAGTAGTATTTGTGGAATTGATTTAAAAGCTGTTTGTTCCAAGTTCAATAAGAGGACCATGGGAGATGTCACCATGTTAGACTATGGGGTGGTGGTCTTTGGGGATGGTGGTGGGTGAGGGAGTTCCCATTGTCCATCATCCCAAGATGCCATTAATGCTGGGACAAGAAGCAGGGCTCAGGGAAGTGACCCCGAGACTGGAGTGAGGACAAAGCCCTCATCTCCCAGGGGTGGGGTGTTTGTTCCAGGCTGTGAAGTTTGGGAGGCCTATGTCATCTTTTATAGGGTGTGGGGGTGCCTCATGGAGGCAATTAAGGCCCAAGGTGGGAAACTGGTCCCTGGGGGATGGACGGGGGTCTCAGCCCCCATGAAGCTGCACAGCACTCTGAGGCAGGGCCTCGTGGTCAGGTGTGGGGTCCAGAGTCTGTCAGACCCAAGGACAGGCTGGTGGTGTCGTGTGTGCTCAGCCTGAGGGGCTGTGGTCTTGGGGGTCCTGAGGGCCAGGAGGGTCTAGTGCTGGCATGGAGGCGTGGAGTGTGTTGGGCAGCCTGAGACGAGACCCCGGAGGAACTCTCAGGAGAGCCTGGGCACATTTTGAAGCATATCCATTGCTGGAAAGGAATATCCCTGTGGGAGTCTGTGGGAACAGTCTGTGGTTTTCCCCAGTTTAATCCTTCGGTTCTGGCATTCAACAATTGATTTTTCTGGCTGCCAGATTATAGCTTTGTTTTCTAAACTCTAGCTCAGTCTTTTCCCAACTTGGTTGGTGGTAGGCTTTGGAGGAAAAATTTCACCAAACTTCTCCGAGATCCAAGTGTCAGATGACGAAGAGCAGAGCTCAGGAGCCAGAGTGGTCCTCTAGCTTCCACCAGTCACCCGTCATGTAAGTTACCACTGCAGGGGCGGCTCTGAGTGAGTGTCTCCTAAGTGGTTTCCTTCGTGGGTGGAAATAAACGAAGACCACCCAAATGAGGACAAAGGCTGTTTATTCAGAGCTGCTATAGCAAGGGAGTCCGCGGCCATCACTTGTGTCCTGACGGACTCACAGGCAGGTGAGGAGTGGAGAAGCTTCATCATGGAAAAGGGGTGGCTTTGGAGGCCTGGTGGAGGCTGTGGGCCTAGGGAAGCCAGAGGTGGCTGGTGAGAAGTGGGCATCCCATGGGATTGGCTAGGGGACATACTGGGCTTTCTCTGGTTAGTCCTAGATTGGAAGCAGGGACAAAAAGTAGGAAAACTGTCAGTTATTAATCAAGTCCTGTCCCTTTGGGTCTGATTGTTAGAGAATGTATTGTTTAATTTCCCATATTATTTCTAGAGATAGCAATCTGAATTCTTACAAGCCTGGCATGGAGCAGGCCGACCTCCCGGGCTGGTTCCTGTAGATGATGGCTTGGCCTGCTGGGTTGGTTCCTGTAGAGTCAGGTTGGTTCCTGTAGATGTTGGCTTGGCCTCCCGGGCTGGTTCCTGTAGTTGACGGCTTGGCCTCCCGGGCTGGTTCCTGTAGATGATGGCGTGGCCTCCTGGGCTGGCTGCTGCAGGGGGTGGGTGGGAGTTCTACTCTTATAGATGCTCTGGCCATTGTCCATTTGTGTACTCAGTCTCTGAAGTGCTCGGCCATAGTAAGCACTTCCTAAAAAGTAGCTATTGTTGTCTCTCCCACCTGACGATGACCAAATTATTCACCTGGACTGTCTTAGAACTAAGTCCTGCCCATGTCAGTGGCTGCTTGGCATGCACACCCTGGGCCATCTCCAGATCTGGCTGACTCTGGCCTCATGTGGTCTTTCCATGGCAGCTCTAGCTAGGGGGCTTTGGCACATCAGTGCAGTCAGATGACATGGTGGAAATATTTGTTGAATGGATTGCTAGAGTCCTTTCCTAGAGGCTCAGGGTCCACAACAAATGTAGTCATATTATATGTGCTTTGCATTTTAAATTCTCTAATGTCATAGTCTTCCCCAGGCCAGCATACATCCTTTACAGGGAATAAGGCACTTTCAGAATGTCTTGTCAGTCTCTCCCTTCGCTTTTCTTGATTTCTCTTTCTGTCCTTCTCTCCCTTATTTCCTTTGGTATGTTCCCTTGATCTCCAACTTTTTCTTTAGTTTCTCATTATTCTGACTATTCCCTAATTTTCACAGCTTCCAAAATATTTCCAGAATGGGAGATTGTATTAGTCTTTCCTACTGCTGCTATAAGGCTTAAAACAGCACAAACTTATTACCTTAGAGTTCTGGAGGTCAGAAGCCTCACAGAGCTAAAATCAAGGTACCAGCAGGGCTGGTTTCTTCTGGAAGCTCCAGAGGAGGGTCCATTTCCTTGCCTTTTCCACTTTCTGGAGGTCACGTGTATCCCTTGGCTCATGGCCCATCCTTCCCTCTGAAAGCAAGCAGTGTAGTATCTCCAGGTTGGCTGGCGTCTGTCTCCTGTCCTCTCCGACCCCTGCTCTGTTATCACCCCTCCTTCTCTGACTCTGGCCCTCCTGCCTCTCCTGGAGGGACTCTGTGATTACACTGTGCTACCTGAATAATCCAGGATAATCTGCTCATCACAAGACCCTTCCTTGCATCTGCAGAGTCCTTTTGTCATGGAAGGTGACAAATTCATTGGTTCTGGGATCAGGACATGAACAATGGTAATGGGCTGAACTGTGACCCACCCCCCCATTCATGTTTAAAGTCCTAACCCTCAGCACCTCAGAATGTGACTGTACTGTGAGATGGGCCCTTTAACTAGGCAATTAAGCTATGAGGTCAGTAGAGCGGGCCCTAATCCAACCTGACCAGCATCCATATAAGAGAAAATTTGAACAAGGACAGGTACAGAGAAGACACCGTGTGAAGACACAGAGAAGACAAGCATCTTGGCAGGTCTCAGAGGAAACCAACCTGCCCACACCTTGGCTCAAACTTCCAACCTCCAGAATTGTGAGAAAAAAAAAAAAAAAAAAGAATTTCTGTTGCTTAAGCCACCCAGTCTGTGGTATTTTCTGTGTTACAGTCTGTGTTACGGTGGCCTTACCACCAAACTAATATGACTTCCTTGGCTGGTTATTTTTCTGTCAACCACAGAGGTTATAGCCTACATGTTGCCTAAGTTTAGTTTGTTTTAGAAGCACTAATACTTCTTATTTTACTTGACAGGCATAAGAAGCCAGGGGCCTACCTCTGCTGAAATACTTAAATGGGGTGAGAGGGTGTGAGCCTCTCAATAATTGAAAGGCTTTGGCTTCTAAATTTGACACGGCCCCTTTCCAAGACAGCCAGGAGGCAACCGGCATTTTCTGCCAGAAGGTTAGGACTGGAGTGCAGTTGGGATTTTCAAGCACTGGCAGCTTGTCCACCACAAAGGGACACTGTCCTAATGGAGATGAGAAACTGTGGACCCAGCCTGGAGAGAGTGATCGGGAGGTCTGTGTGCATGTAGACGTGATCCATCCCGGAGTAAATTCAGGAGAGTTTATGGATGATAATAAAATCGACTAAAGCACATTGTGGATCTCCAAAATCTGAGACAGGTCTCAGTTAATTTAGAAAGTTTATTTTGTCAAGGTTGCAGACACGCATCTGTGACACAGCCTCAGGAGGTCCTGACGACATGTGCCCAAGGTGGTCAGAGCACAGTTTGGTTTTATACACTTTAGGGAGACATGAGACCTCAATCAGCATGTGTAAGATGAACATGGATTCGGTCTGGAAAGGTGGGATAACTCGAAGTGGGGAGGGGGCTTCCAGGTCATAGGTAGATAAGAGACAAATGGTTGCCTTCTTTTGAGTTTCTGATCAGCCTTTCCAAAGGAGGCAATCAGATATGCATTTATCTCAGTGAGTGGAAAGATGACTTGAATAGAATGGGAGGCAGGTTGGCCCTGAGCAATTTCCGGCTTGACTTTTCCATTTAGCTTAGTGATTTTGGGGGCCCAAGATATTTTCCTTTCACAACATGCACTTTTTATTATCACCGTGGACTAGAAATTCTACACAACGTCAGTGCTGAAGGACTCCTGACCGCCGCTGAGGAGGAAGCTCTTCCACTGGGGTGGGTAGGGAGGTGAGGGCTCTCTCTTCGTCCTCCAAAACCGCTGCGAAGGCGGCCACATGGTGTTAGAGGAAGGAAGAACACCGAGGAAAAGTGATTGTGTCACAGGATCACAAAAATAATTGTGTAGTTATTTAATGTGTTTCTCCTCCACTGCTGCACAAGCACTATGAGGGCAGGGTTGTGTTTGCTCTGATGATTACAGCAACGTGGCCTAGCATGGTTCATGGCACATCATAGGCCCTCAAAATACTTCCTGAATGAATGAAGAAATTCTGCCTGGAAGGGACTTTGTAGAGTCAGGTGAAGCTGACATCATTTGTACATTGCCTTTCAATTTTTTTTTTTTTTTTTGACAGAGTTTCACTCTGTTACCCAGGCTGGAGTGCAGTGGTGCAATCTTGGCTCACTGCAACCTCTGCCTCCCAGGTTCAAGTGATTCTCATGCCTCAGCCTCCCGAGTAGCTGTTACTACAGGTGCGCCAGCATGCCTGGCTAATTTTTTATTTTTAACAGAGATGGGGTTTCGCCACATTGGCCAGGCTGGTCTTGAATTCCTGACCTCAAAGTGCTGGGATTACAGGCATGAGCCCCCGCGCCCGGCCTACCTTTCAATTTTTAAAGGATGTTTACATTCATCTCATTTGATTCAAATATTCGAGGTTGTCAGTATCTGCATGGCTATGATGACAGTGGTCCCTTCAGGGAGGTAAAGGGCCTTGCACACACCCTGGTGTGACCCATGGGAAACTGGGATCGGAAAGCAGCCTTCAGACTCTGAATCATCATCTTCAGCTTCTTACTTTCTCAGATAAAGAAACAAAAGCCAACAGAGGTCAAGTAATTTTCATAAGGTTATACAACTTGCTTACATAAAAACAAAATCATGGAGAAAATCTGTAGGCAAAGATAAACAGTATTTTTCTCAATTATTTTCCTGCAGTTCTTTTATTCTAGTCCGAGGCAGATTTCTGAGCCAATGGGTAAACACGCCTAATGGCTTCTTTTGAGAAAAGTCTGTTCAGATCCTTTACTTGTTTTTAGATCAGGTTACGTGTTTTCTTGCTATTGATTTGTGTTCCTTGTATATTTTGGATGTTAACCCCTTATCAGCTGTATGGTTTGCAAATATTTTCCTCCCAATTCACAGGTTGTCTCTTCGCTCTGTTGTTTGTTTCCTTTGCTATGCAGAAGCTTTTTAGTTGGATGCAATCCCATTTGTCTATGTTTGCTTTTGTTGCTTGTGCTTTTGCCATCATATCAAAAAAGTCATTGCCCAGGCCGATGTCAAGAAGCTTTTTCCTATGTTTTCTTCTAAGACTTTTACAGTTTCAAGTATTGCATTTAAGACTTTAATTCATTTTGAGTTTATTTTTGTATTTGGTATGACGTAAGGGTCTAATTTCATTCTTCTGCATGTGGACATCCAGTTTTCCCAACAGCATTTATTGAAGAGACTGTTCTTTTCCTATTGTGTGTTCTGGACACATTTGTTGAAGATCAATCAGCTGTGAATGCATGGATTTTCTTCTGGACTCTCTGCTCTGTTCCATTGGTCTGTATTTCTTTCTTTTTTTTCCTTGTGTTTTGAGACGGAGTCTTGCTCTGTTGCCCAGGCTGGAGTGCAGTGCGCCACTGGAGTGCATCTCTGCTCACTGCAACATCTGCCTCCCAGGTTCAAGCGATTCTCCTGCCTCAGCCTCCCAGGTAGCTGGGACTACGGGCGCCTGCCACAGCCTGGCTAATTTTTGTATTTTTAGTAAAGGCGGGGTTTTGCCATGTTGGCCAGGCTGTCTGAAACTCCTGACCTCAAGCAATCCACCCGCCTCGGCCTTCCAAAGTGCTGGGATTACAGGTGTGGGCCACCTTGCCTGGCCAATTAGTCTATATCTCTGTTTTTAAGTGATCAGCATGTTGTTTCAATTTCCAAAGCTTTGTAGTATATTTTGAAATCAGGCATATGTTTCTAGCTCTGTTATTTTTGCTCAAGATTATTTTGGCTATTTAGCATCTTTTGTGGCTCCATGCAGATTTTAGGATTATCTATTTCTTTGAAAAATGCAATTTGAATTTTGATAGGAATTGTATTGTAAATCACCTTGGATACTACATTTTGACAATGCTAATTCTAACAATTCATGAACATGAAATACCTCCCCATTGATTTGTGTTTTCTTTCATTTCTCTCACCAGTATTTCATAGTCTTTAGTGTACAGCTCTTTCACCTCCTTCCTTAGTGAATTTTTTCTTATTTTATTTTTTTGTAGCTATTATAAATGGGATTTTTTTTCTTGCTTTCTTTTTAGACAGTTTTGACTGGTGTTAGAAACCTTACTAAATTTTGTATGTTGATTTTGTATCCTGTAACTTTACTAAACTTGTTTATTAGTTCTAACAATTTTTTTTGGTGGCGTATTTAGGGTTTTCTGTATATAAGATCATGACATCAAATGGAGAAAATTTTACTCCTTCATTTCTGATTTGAATGCCTTTTATTTATTCATTTATTTAGCCTAATTATTCTGGCTAGGACATCCAGTGCTATATGGAACAGAAGTGGTGAGAGTGGGTCTCCTTGTCTTGCTCCTGATCTAAGAGAAAAAGCTTTCAGCTTTTCAGCCTTGAGTATGTTGTTAGTTGTGGATTTGCCATATATGGTTTTTATTATATTGAGATGTGTTCCTTCTATATCTAATTTGCTGAGCATTTTTTATCATGAAAAGATATTGAGCCAGGCATGGTGGCTCACATCTGTAATCCCAAGGTGGATGAATCACTTGAGGTCAGGAGTTCGAGACCAGCCTGGCCAACATGGTAAAACTCCGTCTCTTCTAAAAATACAAAAATTAGCCAAGTGTGGTGGCACATTCCTGTAATCCCAGCTACTAGGGAGGCTGAGGCAAGAGAATCGCTTCAACCTGGGAGATGGAGGTTGCAGTGAGCCGAGATTGCGCCACTGCACTCTAGTCTGGATAACAGAGCAAGACTCCATCTCAAGAAAAAAAAAAAAAGAAAACATACTGTATTTTGTCAAATGTTTTCTCTGTATCTATAGAGATAATCATGTACTTTTTATCCCTTATTCTATTAATGTGGTGTGTGACATTTATTGATTTGTGCATGTTGAACCATCTTTGCATCCCTGGGGTGAAACTCACTTGATCATGGTACATGTGTGTACTATAAAATTCTGTTTGCTAGCATTTTGTTGAGGGTTTTTGCATCTATGTTCATCAGGAATATTGGCCTGTAATTTTCTTTTCTTATAGTGTCCTTGGGTGTCCTTGGTATTGGGATAATGCTGGGCTTGTAAAATTAGTTTAGATGTATTCTGTCTTCTTCAGTTTTTTTGGAATAGTTGGAGAAGGATTGGTCTTAATTTTTCTTTAACTGTTTGGTATAATTCACCCATGAAGCCATCTGGTTTAGGGCTTTTCTTTGATGGGAGAGTTTTGATTACTGATTCAATTTTCTCACTTATCATTAGTCTGTTAAGATTTCTCTGTTTCCTCATGATTTAGTCTTGGTAGGCTGTTACATTTCTAGCAGTGGGTCCATTTCTTCTAAGTTATCCAATTTGTTGAAGTACAATTTTTAATAGCAGTCTCTTACAATCTTTTTTATTTCTGTGGTATGCATTGTAATGTCTCCTTTCTCATTTATAATTTTATTTATTTGAGTCTTTTCTCTTTTTTTCTTAGTTAGCCTATCTAAAGGTTTGTCAATTTTATGTTTTCAAAAAAGTAACTCTTATTTTAATTGATCTTTTCTATTGTTGTTCTAGTCTTTATTTCATTAATTTCTGTTCTGATCTTTTTTATTTTTTCCTTCTGCCAAGTTTGGGCTTAGTTTTTTCTTCTTTTCCTAGTTTCTTGGGATGCAACCTTAGGTTGTTTATTTGAGATTTTTCTTTTCTGATTGTAGACATTCATTGCTACAAACATCCGTCTTAGAACTGTTTTTTGCTGCATCCCATAAATTTCGGTTATGCTGTGTTTTCATTTTCCTTTGTCTCAAAATATTTTTAATTTCCCTTTAAATTTTGTATTTGACCCATTGATTGTTTAGGGGTGTGTTTAATTTCCATGTATTAATGAATTTTCTGGTTTTCCATTTGTTCTTGATTTTTACTCTCATACCATTAAGGTCAGAAAAGATGCTTAATACTATTTCAGTCTTCTTAAATTTGTTAAGACTTGTTTTGTGGCCTGACATACAATCTTTACTGGAGAATGTTACATGTACACCTGAAAAAAATGTATGTTTTGCTGTTGTTGGATAGAATGTTTGTATATGTTGGTTAGATTTATTTGGTCTATGGTGTTGTTCAAGTCAAGTGTTTCCTTATTGACTTTCTGTCTGAATAGTCTGTCCATTGTTGAAAGTGAGTTGTTGAAGTCTTTTACTATTATTGTATTGCTGGGTATTTATTCCTGCAGTTCTATTAATATTTCCTTTATATACTCAGGTGGTCCAATGTTGGGTGCAGATTTATAATTGTTATAGTATCTTAATAAATTGATGACTTTATCATTATATGATAAACTTCTTTGTCTCTTATGACTGTTTTGAACTTAAAGTATATTTTGTCTAAATATAGCCACTCTACTCTCTTTTGGTCACCTTTTGCATATCTTTTTCCATTTTTTTACTTTTCACCTCTGTGTGTTTTTAAAGTTAAACCAAATCTCTTATAGGCAGTATATTGTTAGATCTTGTTTTTTTTTTTTTTTTTTTTTTTTACTCATTCGGTATTCCACATCTTTTAATTAGAGATTTTAATTCATTTACCTTTAAAATAATTATTGATTAGGTATGGAGTTATTATTGTCATTTTGTTACTTGTTTTTAGTTCAGGCTTTGTGTTCTTTAGGTCTAGAATTTCAGTTTTTTAAAATGGTTTCTCTCTCTTTAACTTGTAATTGTGTCCATGTACTGTTTTCCTGATTTGGTTTAGTTGTTAATTTTTGTTCTCCATAGCTCACTCAGCTTCTTTAACGTGATTATTTTGAGATTTTTGTCAGGCAGTTAGTATATCTCCATATCTTTAGAGTCAGTTACTTTATTTTTTTCCTTTGGTGGTGTCATGTTTCCCTGATTACTTGGGATATTTGCCTTGCATTGGTGTCTGTGCATTTGAAGAAGTAGGTACTTCTTCCAGTCTTTACATCCTGGCTTTGACAGTGAAAACCGTTCACCAGTCAGCACATCTAGAGATCATGGGTGGGCCACCTCGTGGGGACCTGTGGATAGGATTGTTGCTGGAGTCTTCAGGCAGTTTGGCCTGGTTTTGGGTCATCAGGTGGGTGAGCCTGTTTCTTGGATTTAGAGGGGACTTGCCTGGTGCCAGGGTACAGTGGGCCTTTTGACTCGCTTTTCAGGGGCAGACTTGGAACCCATGTCTGCAGGGCCTGGCTGGAACCCTGGGTCCACAGGAGAAGAGTGGAAATTAAGCATGAGTCTGCAAGGGGATGACTTGGTGCTGGGAGACCTGGTGTCTGTGTCCATGGAGAGTAACCTGGTCCTGAATCTGTGGGGGCTGGCCTCACACTAGGGTTAACTTGGGAGAACCTGGCATCTGGCCTCTGGGGGCAGGTCTGGTGTCTGAAACCATGGGGATGGGCCAGAAGACTGCATCCCTAGGCATGGTCCTGGAGCCTGGGTCCATTGGGGCCAGCTTGGAGCCTAGTTCCATGGGAGTGGTCCTGGAACCTGAGTCTACAGTGACTGGCTTGGTGTTAGGGTTTATAGGGGAGGGCCTGGATCTTGAGTCCACTGGAGCGTGTAGCCTGAGGGCTACATCTGAAGTTTCCTTCCCACTGAGGGGCCCACCTGGTGTTGGAGAAGACATGGAGCCTAGGGTCATAGTGGGGGGGACTTGGGGTCTTGCACTAGAGAAGCTGATCACTGGGGCATTCCTGAAGTCTGGGACCATGGGAGTAGGTCTGGTGCTGGGGCCAGTATGGAATCTGAGGCGGGCCTGAAGCCTGAATTTGCAGGGTCAGCCTGGAGCCTTGGACTTTGGGGTCTGACTAGGCACCAGGTTTTACTGCTAAGGTCCACAGCAAAATTGGGGGCTCACTTCACTCTCCCTTCCCCACATGGAGGGTATCTCTTTCCAGGCTGCACTGCCTGGGCTTGGGGGAGGAGTGATGTGGGTCATCTGAAACTGTCCTTCCTGCCTTCTTTTCTATTTCTCTGCTGCACCCAGGTGCTGAAATGTCTCCCTTGGATTGCTTTGCTCTTATGAAGGTATTTTCACGCATGAGTAGTGGTTCAAATGGATGTTTCTGGGAAGGGATGGCTATGGAAAATCCTACTCCACCATCTTGCTTGGGAGACTGACTGACCTTTTGAATATTTTTACTTACAGTAATGCTATTTAAGGAGTAGATGATTTATCCAAATGCAGATGGAATGGGATTAGTCCTCTCTATCAATCCCTCTCCCTCAAATCAAAGGAAATAGCAATCAAGAGGCAAAAACTTTGATAATCTGGTTCACCTTCTTTGTGTTATTGTATTCATTTCTGTTAGCCATGTAAACATAAAGTTTTAATGCCTTAATGAAACATCCTCAGTTTTTTCCCCTCTTTCATTATTCCAGGGTCCACACATTCCACAGAGAGACACAATTTTGTGGGTACAGCTCGGCCTGGATTTTAGTCATCTATAGTCATGACTTGTTATTGCTTATATTAAAAAATCCTGTGCAGTGGTGCTGGGAATATCATGGATGAGGTGCCATTACTCACAGCAGATGGAGACACAGGTGGTGGCACAGTGCACAGTGCACAGCATGCCCTTAGCAGCAGCAGCAGCAGAGGAGGCTCCCTGCAGTCCCAGCCCCAGGTGCCGATGCTGTCCCCTTGCCCCTTCTGCTCTTCCTCCCTTCACTGGCACCATGGCTGATCAGCTGACCAAAGAACAGATTGCTGAATTCCAGGAAGCTTTCTCCCTGTCTTATAAAGGTGGTAATGGCACCACCACAACAAAGGAACTTGGAACCATCATGAGGTCACTGGGTCAGAACCCAGCAGAATCTGAATTGCAGGACATGATCAATTAAGTGGATTCTGATGGCAATGACAATATTTAATTCCTCAAATTTTTGACCATGATGGCTAGAAAAATGAAAGACACATATAGTGAAGAAGAAATCGTGAGGTATTCCAGTCCTTGACAATAGTGGCAATGGTTACATCAGTGCAGCAGAACTACGTCATGTCATGACAAACTTAGGAGAAAAACTAGCAGATGAAGAAGTAGATGAAATATCAGAGAAGCAGATATTGATGGAGACCGACAAGTTGATTATGAAGAATTAATACAGATGATGATTGCAAAATGAAGACCTACTTCCAAACCCTTTTCCCTGTTCTAGAAGAATCAAATGGAATCTTTTACTTACCTTTTGCAAAAAAAAAAAAAAAAAAGAAAAAAAGAAGAAAAAGAAAAGAAAAAAGTTTATAATTTTCTGTTTCTGTTTCTGTTTCTTTCTTTCTTTCTTTTTGTTTTTAAGACAGACTCTTGCTCTCACCCAAGCTGGAGTGCAGTGGTGTGATCTTGGCTCACTGCAACCTTTGCTTCCTGAGTTCAAGCGATTCTCATACCTCAGCCTCCCAGTTAGCTGGGATTACAGGTGTGAGCCACTACTTTCAGCTAATCATTGTGTATTTTAGTAGAGACGGGGTTTTGCTATGTTGGTGAGGCTGGTCTCAAACTCCTGGAGTCAAGTGATATGCCCACCTCAGCTTCCTAAAATGCTGGGATTACAGGCATGAGCCACCATGCCCAGCTGATTCATTCTGTTTCTATATAGCAAAACTGAATGTCAAAAGTACCTTCTATCCATACACACAAAATCTGCATATATTTGTTGGTGGTCCTGTCCCCTAAAGACCAAGCTACACATCAGTTTTACAATATAAGTACATGTACTACCTTAATAATAAGGACTCTTCAAAGTTCCATTTAGTCATGATTAATACACTATTTGGCTGCAGCTTGACGACTGAGAGCGGTCAGCCATTTGTATTAAAAAAAAAAGAAGGAGAAAACAAATCCAAAACCTATTCAAATGGGTTCTGGTTCAATTTGTTTAGTATAAATTGTCATAACTGGTTTACTGAAAACAAACGTTTAAAATTGGTTTATCTTAGGATGATGTGCAGAAAAATGGGGTGAAGGATAAACTATTGAGACGTAGCCTCACTAGCGGGATGGTCATCTTGTACTTCTGTGTGCTGTGACCCATGGTGACGATGACATATGCTGGTGGCATGCACACGTATGTTGATTTAATGTTTGTCTGCATTGTTCTAGAGTGAAATGGCTGTCACTGTTCACACACATTTTTAACAAAAAACCTTTACCAAGGGAGCGTCTTTAGACTCTGTTTTTAAAACCTTCTGAACCATGACTTTGAGCCAGCAGAGTAGGCTGTGGCTGTGGGCTTCAGCACAGTCATCAACATTGCCGTTCAGCAAATTACAGTTTACTTCCATTCCGAGTTGTAAATGCTAGTTTTTTTTCCCCAATAAAAAGACGATTAACTTAAAAAGAAAATTCTAAGGAATCTACAAAATGACCACTAGAGCTAATAAAAAGTTGCAGTCTATATGGTTAATATGCAAAAATCAATGTAAATTTAGTATGCTAACAGTACAGAATTAGAAAATGAAATTTTAAAAATTATATTTACTGTAAAAACAGAAACATGCAATGTTTTGCAATAAATCAACAAAAATGTGTAAGATCTCTATACTGAAAACTACACAATGGTGGTGAAAATATTGAAGAAAACTTAAATAAATGGAATATATACCATGTTTACGGATTATAAGAGTCACTATTATTAAGATAGCAATTCTTCCCAAATAGGTGTATACATTCCATGGAAGCCCAGCAGGACTTTTTGTGGGAATTGACAAAATGATTTTAAAATCTATATGGAAATGCAAAGCACCTAGAATCTGCAAAGCCATCTTGAAAAAAGGGAAAAAAAAGTTGGCAGGCTTACGTTGCCAGCTTTCAAAACTTATAGAAAGCCAGCCGGGCGCGGTGGCTCACGCCTGTAATCCCAGCACTTTGGGAGGCCAAGGAGGGTGGATCACGAGGTCAGGAGATCGAGACCATCCTGGCTAACATGGTGAAACCCCGTCTCTACTGAAAATACAAAAAATTAGCCAGGCGTGGTGGCCAGCGCCTGTAGTCCCAGCTACTCAGGAGGCTGAGGCAGGAGAACGGCGTGAACCCAGGAGGCAGAGCTTGCAGTGAGCGGAGATCATGCCACTGCACTCCGGCCTGGGCGACAGAGTGAAATTCTGTCTCAGAAACAAACAAACAAACAAACAAAAAAACTTATAGAAAGCCAATAAAGCTACAGTGATCAAGACAGTGTGGCACAGGCATGAGGATCAACAAACAGATAAAAGGCATAGAAAGGCCAGAACTGGGCCTGCTATTACATGACTATACCTAATTTGGGAACAGTGGTTATCCTTGTGATTATGGATATAATTACAAACATGATTATACTCAACTTGGGAACAGTTTTTTTTTTTTTTTTTTTTTGCCTATATTAAGTGTTGTCAGGTCAAGGAGGTATGTACTGGTTGAAAAAATATCCTGATTTGTAGGAAAAGACACAGCACATTGTGATGTTTTAGAGAGTTAAAATTTGGAGCCATTCTCTATATTCATTGGATAGAATCATCATCCCTCCTCTGCCTTTCAGCCTATATAATCAGTAAGAATTATATGGCAGATAAAAATCTGGCATTCAAGGATGAATCAACTATTAGACAATTGATCTCATTTTCTCATGTCATCTATGTACATCTCTCTTGTCATCTGGCATATCACATGTTCTAGGTCAGTCCTGAGTTCAACTGGTCTGTCCTGTGATTTTCACTATTATTTACACTTGTTAGGTCACTATGGGGTTCAGAATATTAGTGTGAGGTGGTGGCATGGGTGCTTTTTTTGGAGCAGTTGTGGGGTGGAATCCCTCCTGCATGACCTGAGGCCACAAGAAACCCCTTCCACCACAGGTGGTAGCAGTATCACATGTAATAAACCCTCGTCTGCCTTGTTACATGATAAGCACTTTATATACCTTAGACATTCTAACCTGAATCAACCCTAAAAGGCAAGGTTATTTTTTCTACTAAATTTCCAACAACTAGGTGAACTAAAAGTAAGTTGAAAGACCAATTCTTACAAAAGAAAGATTGTCAAAAAAAGAAAGATAAATTCTTCTGAAGAGACAAGAGACATAGGAGCAACTCAGACAGGAAACTTTTAATGGATTTTAATACAGGGTTTACATGTTTTGAATCCGCAATTCTGAAATCCAAAGCAGATCTGGAAATTGAATGTTTTTGGCAACAAATTGGGTGGCAAAACCTGAACTATTTGTAGCTCTGTGTGCTGACGAGCATTGTGAGTGCCCTAGAGGGGCATAAAGCTTTTGCCCACAAAATCCTTTCTTTCCTTGGAGAATCTCAGTGGAGTTGTGTTTTGAGAAATAGTGCCTGACATAAGTTTGGTATTGCTACCAAACTCTTTATTTTTTTTCTGCATAACTTTGGATTTTCCTCTTCAGTTGACTTTGACCCACTCTTTACAGTTTAAGCATGCCAGGTGGTAACTTGATGGCTTCGCATCTTAATGATCGCGTCTATGTGCATAATTCTTTGGGGTTCGTGGAGCAGTTTCACATTCATTATCTTGTTTGGTCCTTAGTAAAACTCCTTCTTTATTTTCAGCACTGAAGAAGTGGAGACTCAGAGGTCACACAGCTGGCATATGGCAGAACCAGCCACGCCATGCCGCCATGCTGCTTTGAGGCCCAGTGACCCTCAGGGACTTAGCAAAATGCCATCTTCAAAACAACTTGTCAAGATCCTCACGGGCAGTCAGTGTCATGTTTTATATCGTGTACAACCTGCGACACAGGGTGCAGCAGGCGTGAGTGCCACTGTCCAGGGACTCTCCATACCATTCAGCCTTCAGACGCAGGAACGGGAATCTCAAGCCAGCTGTCTCCTCTGTCCCAGGTTTCTCTCCAGTCTCACCTGAGGTCGAAAATTCCGAATGAAGTAGGTGATAGTCTATTGATCTGAAGGGCATAGTGGTTCATGGGATTTTGCTGAGTCTACATCAGGTGTCAAAGAGTCTGGTGCCCAAACCGTGGCAAGTGTACGTGACTGATTACCTCATTGTCAGAAAATGTGGGAGCCCGGCAGCGCTTGGGACCACCTGGCTCAGACTCTTCATTCCAGACCAGACCACTGAGGCCCGGGCAGCGGGGTCCACTTACAGGACGTCGGAAGGCAGTGGGCAGGAGCTGAGCTCCTTCCTGCCGGGCCAGCTCTTCGGAGGCGGGCGCTGGGGCTTCGGGACTTGAGGGCCTGATCGCTGCGCAGGCCGCACGCCACCCGCAGAGGGCACCCGCGGTCCGCCGCGTTCCAGGGCGCGGGCTCTGGGGCTGGCCTCTCTGGCGCGCGAGGGTTTGCTGAGATTTAACAGAGGGCCGTCACACTCACAGTGTAAGAACAGAGTGACAATTCCAGGGCGCTGGCTTTTATGAAAATAGGAAACGCCACGATGCACTCTAACGTAGAGATGGATTCGTCTGTGACAAGAGGAAGCTTGTTTGAAAGGCAGATTTCGGGAAAATGTAGGGAGGCACGAGCATTGGCCGAGCTCCTCAGAAGTCTGAACAGTTCTGTTATCCAGGCCGTCGTTCACATTGAGATGAGACAGGTGGAAAAGAGAGCTCGCCCTTCTTGCATTGTCACACGGAGCGGCCCTCTCCCCGTGCAGCGTGGGGTCCCCTGGGCGCGGGCGAGGCTCAGGCGGGACGCGGCGGAGATCGAGCTCGTCCCTGTGTGGACCCGGGCAACTGCCGGCGGGCGAGGCCTGGATGGTGGCCAGGCCGCAGCCGCCCGGACGTTTGCGAGCGCCAAAGGTGGGCCTGGAGGCGGGGACCTGGCCCTGCGGGGCCGGTGCGTACGGGGCTGGGCTGAGCCGCCGGCTTCACCGGCAGGGAACCCGGCTCCCGCCTTCCAGGCCACGCCGGGGGTGTGTGAGCGGGGACCCTCGGCCGGCAGGGGGCGCTCTCGGCCACTGCATCCGCCCGGTCACCGCGGGATCCCGCTGCTCCAGCTCGCCGGTGCCGCCGTCCCACCTCCTCCCTCAGCACAGGTCTGCCTTCGCCTTCGCTCCCCGACCCCTCCCTCCTCCTGCCTCTGAGTCCCGCAGGGAAGCTGGGCTGGGCGAGAGGGTGTCTCCTGGGTCCACCGTGGAAGCCCGAGGCGCGGGTGCGGAGCCAGCCCAGGGCTGCCGGCGTGAGCTGCAGGGCTGGCCTGGGGCTCATCCTCTGCCCGGGGCGCGGGGAAGGCGAGGGTCGCTGTGCTGGGTCTGTGTGCTCAGTGGCCACGCGTCGACCTCAGGACTGGGAACCAGGCGAGAGACACAGATGTGGGTGATTTCCCTGTGGAAGCTGTACCCGAGGCCGTGGGAGTGGAGGGCACTGGGCTGCGAATGGGGACAGGATGCCCCGAGGGCCCGGGAGCGGGAGGTGGAGCGGGTCCCAGACGGCAGGGGCTCGGAGGCAGCGGGACTGGGAGAGCCGCGCCGGGGCCGCAGGGGTGTGCAGGGAGCTTCCTGCCCTTTGCACCTCAGGCTCCGGGAGCTGATTTTTTTCACCTTTGGCAGGTGCAGGATCTGCGCTTGCAGCCACCTTACTTCGTGGGCTGTACCTGAGGTGACAGGCAGGGTCTTCTCCGATGAAGTTACCCACACGAGTCACCAGGGGATGACGGTGAGCAGGTGCCACGGAAGGTAACAGTGAGCGCATGCGGTTAAAGGAGCAAGAGGGAAAGGGTGAGGGCAGACCAATGGTCATTTTCACAACTCTTCTGTGTTAGTCAGGGTTCTCTAGAGGGACAGGACTGATAGGTTAGACCTATATATGAAGGAAAGTTTATTAAGGAATATTGACTCACACGATCACAAGGTGAAGTCCCACAATAGGCTGTCTGCAAGCTAAGGAATAAGGAAGCCAGTCCGAGTCCCCAAACCTCAAAAGTAGGGAAGCCAACAATGCAGTCTTCAGTCTGTGGCTTAAGGCCCGGGAGCACCTGGCAAACTACTGGTGTAAGCCCAAGAGTCCAAAAGCTGAAGAACTTGGAGTCCAGTGTTTGAGGGCAGGAAGCATCCAGCTTGGAAGAAAGATGGAGGCGGGAAAACTCAGCCAGTCAAGTCCTTCCACGTTCCTCTGCCTGCTGTTATCCTACCTGCGCTGGCAGCTGATTAGATGGTGCCCACTCAGTTGAGGGTGGGTTTGCCTCTCCCAGTCCACTGACTGAAATGCTAACCTCCTTTGGCAACACCCTCACAGACACACCCAAGAACAGTACTTTGTATCCTTCAATCCAATCAAGTTGACACTCAGTATTAACCATCACACTCTGCAAGGAAGGTGTTTTATGTCCATTTTCTAGAAGAGAAACTGAGGCTCAGAGAAGTTGTTATTTGTCCAAGATTACAGAACTAGTAAACCATAGAGCCAGCTTCTGGCCAAGCTTGAGCGATTCAAAATTGAAGCCCTTTCCACTAGGTCCCACTGACATCTGGATTCCACCTGACTACTGGATGCACAATTTCCCCTTAAGTCAGTTCCTCTGTGGTTGTGCCCAGCTGCCCCGCTTGGTAGAATTATCCAGTAGACACTTTTCAGTCCTTGTCTTCCACGCCATCCCTCTGGTGTTTGACCTAGACCGTGCACTCCTCGCAATGTTCTCTCCTCTGACTCCTGCAAAACTGCCTGCTTGCTTCTCTGCCTATTTCTCCTCGACATGTTTCATTGGCTTCCTCCTCACAGTCCACCGTGGTTGCTGGTGCTCTCAAGGTTATGTTCTTAGATATCTTCTCCTTTAACTTCACATGAAGAAGCACAAACCACAATGGCATCATGGGCATGGAGGGAATAGTAACCTAAACAGCCAGTGGATGTCAGATCCAGGAGCTGCTGGAAGATGACACAGATGCGTGGCCCAAGTGAGGGGGTGGTGGGGAGAGAGGGTAGGAGCGTTTGTGAGCAATGAACCAAGCCATGTCCAGACGTGGGCTTAGGCAGAAAGATGGGGAATGTGGGGGTCCCAGGAAGCTAGCCCTTAGGAAATTGTTTTGGGTGGATGGGGGAATTTGACATGCGGAAGCTTAAAACTTACATTTCTGAAGTCATGCCATTAGGTTAGGGACTATTTTGAGTAGACACTTCAGGAAGCCTGAGGCATCAGGGCAGCCATCAGGAGCTTGCTTTCCGTGGAGCTCTTTGAGAAAGGGCCCAGAGGGTTTGAAGTCCAACAGTCAGGATTCATAGACACTGGGGATAAGATTTGTGGATCACAGTGGGACAATAAAAATTGCTTTTCCCCTGGGGCATGAGGGAGAATCTCTAGGAATTTGCAGAGAGCACTTACAGAATGACACATGGTGACACTCACATGCCATCAGCCCAGCTCCAGAAGGACTTAAACTTTTTCACAGAAAGAACAGCAAATTGGAAAGAGCAAAGCTCCCTTTCAGAGGCAACTGGAAGCCTCTCCTCCCAGTCTGCATGTCCCTGGGGCTCTTCCTGTCCCTGCTGCTCTGCACTGCTGTTCCAGAGGCAAACATGGCCCAGGAACCACATTCAACCCACCATCTCCTCTGGTCAGCTTTTAATAGAGGGTGTTTCAGCTTAATTTTTAGTCAAGAGCAGGCCCTGGGGCCCTGAGATCACTGAATGTATTTGGCATTCAGTTATGAAACGAGCCCCTTTAGACAGACCTTGGACTTCTTAGTGGCATCCCAGGCCCTCTATGCCCTTAACTTAGGCTTGTGATGAGGTATCCTTGTGTCTGCTGGTCTTCCTAAAGAGGACCAGCCCCTGGAGGCAAACCTCATTGACTAATCCAGGTACTCTTTCCAATGTGTGGGAGGCCCCCACTAGGCTGCGGTTCTCAGCTGACTGGAGCTGAAGCCTCAGAGGAGACGTGCTGACCCACTGAGCCCTAGATCTTTCTAGATGTGCTTTTACTCCACCCTACCTTCTCCAGCTCTCTTTGCTCTTGATTTCTGATTTGTGGCTTTATGCTCCTAACTCTCTGTTTTTTCATGTTGTTGTTTCTGCTTAGAATGCTCTCCCCGTCACCCGACAATTCCTCAGGTCGAGACTACCTTTTCAGACCTCAGGCCACTGTGACACCAGACAGCGGCACAAACTCATGCTTCCCTCAATTTCCACAGAAAACCATGGAATCAAGGAAAGACAAACATGGGCAATGGCACAGAAGGGTGAAGCAAAAGACAACCACACCCCAATCTCCAGGAAAACTTTCACTGATGTCAAGGTGAATGGTAATCAATCGCCAAGTGTACCTCAGCCTCCTGAGTAGCTGGAACTATAGGCACAAACTACCTTTAGAGATGGGGTCTCATTATGTGTCCCAGGCTGGTCTTGAACTCGTGGCCTCAGGCCATCCTCCTGCATATCTGGGATTACAGGCACAAGCCACTGCACCTGGTCCTTCCTTCTTAACCAGTACAGGAGGGCCATGAGGAAGGTGGAGAACATGGGGACACATTCCCAACCAGCAAGAATGCAGCCCATGTGGGCTGGAGACATTCTTCATGCCCTGTTTTCATACATTGTGACTAGCCCAGAGAGATCTCTCCACTCAGGGATGAATGAGTACATCTTTCTTTTACCTACCAATCACCAATCACCCGCTGCAATACACCATGCAGTCTCTGGTGTGTTTTAAGCACAACGATTCAGCCCACCCTGACATGGGTCTCCCCAAATCTTTACCCAAACAGGTCCACTCCAAACCACATTAACAAGCCACGAGGCCTTTATCAGGGATTTTGTAGGTGTTCAGTGTAGAGGGTTTATGCTGCAAACCCTATGGTATAACTTCACTTAAAAACCCTCCAAATATATCTTTTCCCCTGGATTCTCTCCTGGAGTCAGCAGCCTCGTTTTCCTCCTAAGAATCTCTGTGTCTGGGCCTCTCTGGCTGGGCTACTGCAGCCCCTGACTTCCCTGCACAGTTCCTCTTAGTCTCTTCCATTTGCATCTTCATCCTCATTCACTGCTGGCCTAACATAGATTGTCCTTGGGATTTGACCCTGTGCTGGAGGCTACTGGCACTCTCCCATGCCTGCCCTCCCTTCTCTCTATAATAATGCATTTGGAATTTTTAGTTGGGTGAACAACCACCCAGAGTAGACTCTACTTCCCAGTGAGGTGTGGCCGTGTGAATCACTCTGATAGGACACGAGTGACATGTGGACACCAGCTCCGAGAAGGGCACTGAAGAGCAGCGACACACTCCCTCTCAGCCCTTGCCTCCTTTCTCTGGGTATACTGTGGTTAGAATCAGGACAGCCCCCTGGAGGCTGTGTGCTGAAGCTCTGTGCCTGAGCCTCAAAGAAAAAATAGAATGTAGGCCCCTGATGGATGATTCAACCTTTTATTTCAACTTAAAAAAATGTTTTCAAGTTTTCTCTGTTGTATTTTTTTCTACATGCATTATTTTTTTACCATCCGTAAAAAAATAATTTGAGGCCTATTTTAAATCTTACTTCATCGACTTCCATGATTTTCTCCTATTGCAGAAAAAATAAAATAATTGATAATTAGCTTCTGAAAATATTTTACAGTTTTGACAATAGGAGGTTGGAATGTTGGCAGCAGAGGTCCCATTTGGGCCCCTGATTTTCTCTCTCCAGGTCTTCAAGTCTTTAACTGAGCCTTGCGTCTACTGGCCCTGCTGTCCTGCAAACTATTTGACCCTAGGATTTCCCTTCACCACAACATGTGAGGAGCAAAGGAGACAGAGTGAGGGGAGTCAAGGGTGGTGTTGGTAGAGAGAGAAGAGTCAGTTCCTCCTGTATTCCCGCTGTTTGAGGAGCCAATAAAATGTTTTTGTTTAGGGGGAAGGTAGTTACTGGGCCTTCTACTCATTCATGATGAAACCTGGACAAAAACCTGAAGTGCTGCCTCTGCTTCTCATCCTTGTACAGGTCTCAGAGCCCAGCTCCAGGCTCTTTGACTGCAGGAGTGGGAGCTGGGGTCGAGGAGACAGACTGTACTGTATGCTGACCTCCACATTATGAGGCCTGCTCCACTGGAAATCGTCTGCAGGGAGCTGTCGCCACAGCTCTCAGATGGCCAGGCATGCCTCCTGCCTTTGCCATCTGCACAGTCCTCTCTCGGAGGAATGTGGAGAGATCGCTTTGCCGGAGCCTCCTCACTTAACCTGAAACTCGGGTCATGGTCTGAAGGAGGCAGTTCTGCATCACTCTTAATGATGAAACCAGAGGAAAGAGGCTCTTACTGCTCTAGTTTTCTAAATTTCAAAGATGCAAAGTCTCAGCAAACTCAAAATATAATTGACCTTCCCCAGGAAAAAATCTGCATAGTTCTGGTTCTCTGGCTCTTCTTGATCTTTCTACCCAAGGAGGTCCTATTCACAGAACCATATATATCTCTTGCTAATCTCTCAAGTTAAATGGTAAATATTATTTAATTACAAACCATTGTGCTAGCTGCCCAGGGTAAAGAGTTTGTTGTCCGCAGAAGTTCATGACCTAGAGAGAGACAGTCTCATGAGTGAATATAAGGGCAGGAACTACCACAGATACACTAGCAGAGTTCAGCAGGCGTGTGGCTAGTTTGGTTGGGAGGAGGAGGATGCTTGGGTCTATGGAAGCTTTATAGAGAAGGACCGGGTTGTGAGCCAAGTCCTATGGGATGGATGGCAATAAAGACATCCCAGCCAGCAGAAACATCTTCTGGAAATAGTGACCCAAGCAGATATTGGGATATGAGGTACATGAAGGGTGATGTTGGTGGTGGATGTCATCACACAAAACTAGAAATCAGGCGGGGCTTCGAACGCCACAGTGTATGCAAAGGATAATTCTGTATAATTTCAGAAAACAAAAGTGACATGTAGGCATCTGCGTGTCAGATGAAAGAGGAAAATGCAAAGACCATTTAGGAATGGTGCTGGCGAGTGTAAAGGAGACCACAAAGGAGGACGTGCAGAAGACCTTCCACACTCGGCCGGCGGGTGCAGCGATGGTGATGGTGTGGACCAGCTGAGAACCTGCCCTGCTGTGCCAAGCCCTCTCCACTAAAAAGGGCAGCCAGCATTTTCCTCCCACACTCTTTGATTGCTTTTGATATAATGACAATTTGTAATATTTTTATAGAGTAGAAGTATTCAGTCCTTTCTTTACTAAGGTTGACCAAAATTTTGTTTCTTTTTGTTTCTTTGTTTGTTTGTTTTGAGATAGAGTCTTGCTCTGTCACCTAGGCTGGAGTGCGGTGGCACAATCTCGGCTCACTGCAACCTCCGCCTCCCAGGTTCAAGTGATTCTCCTGCCTCAGCCTCCTGAGTAGCTGGGACTACAGGCGCCTGCCACTAGGCCCGGATAATTTTTGTATTTTTAGTAGAGATGGGATTTCACTATGTTGGCCAGGCTGGTCTCGAACTCCTGACCTCGTGATCCACCCGCCTTGGCCTCCTAAAGTGCTGGGATTACAGGCACGAGCCACCGTGCCCAGCCCAAAATTTTATTTCTTATTGATAGTATAGAAAAGGAATGGTTTTATTTGCAAATTTTACAAAAATATTCATCATGTGAATTTAAGGCCAAGGGCTTGGAAGCCACCCATGCCAGTGAGGGCCTTGAGACCTCTGCTGTCACTCCTCTGTATCTTTCTTGAAAACTACTGCAAGGCTGTAACCTGGCAAAAACAAATAGTGAATTTTAAAAAGCTGTGCGATCCAGGAAATAGTGGATCCAAACCAAGAGAGCTCTGAAGAGAAGTTCCCGGAAGACAGTAATGCACCAGTCCTAGGAAGCAGTGAGTTTTCCTCAATGTGGGAAAAGCAGAGCTCTTTCTCCAAACACACAACACAGATATTTGAAGATACTAGAAGGCTCCCATACAGAAGCTCAACTACAAATGGCCAGTCTATACTTAGGACTCATAAAAAGGTCACACCATGAAAAGAAACTACATTTTTCAGCACAGAACTGCTAAGATGGAGAGGAAACTTGACCCCAGCTGGCTGCCTGCTATCTCTGACAGCTAAGAATCCTAAATTATGAATCAGAGCAGAAAAGGGATTAGTGCAGTGATCTGGTAAATATTTTATTTCCCATTTTGACTTTGATTAATAAATAAACATCAGTGATTATATTTTATAAAGAAATAAATTCGATTTTGGAAAACTTATGTCTGCCCCCATGAGCTTGACAGTTTCCCAATACCTAATGACTTCTCTGATGAGATAAGCAGTGGCATGAACAGATGTGATTTGCGGTATCGTATAATGAAATGTGACAACATTTGAAAAAGTTCATAACTCAAGGATCCAGTATTTTCCAAATGACCAGTGCATTTTGCTACAAAATGCTGCTTGAGTAAAAGATCTATTCAAGCTGCAATGGATATGAGTGTGACAGAATAAGAAGCCTTAATTGACATGGTTTCACGTTCCACATTGCAGGGAACCTTTGATAAGCTACTATTTTTGCGTTTTGGTGTAATATCAAAAAGAATATCCACGATTACCCCAAAAAGATGAATACTCTTCCGGATTTTCTGCAAATATTTCAATCATGATAGCATACCACAACAGATTAAAGATATTTGTGAAAACATAAATGTCCCACTCCCCTTACTAAATTTTCATTTGAAAATCATTGTTTTTTTAAATATTTTTTTCATTTATGTTAACATGTAGTTTATTATTGTTATTTTAAATGAATTAATAAATACTTGAAAAGTTTCTTACCTTTAATTTCTATTTCAGTGAGTACTGATAGATTTAAACCACATAACCAAAGCTCTTTGGAGTCTTTAGTAATTTTTTGAATACATTTTATTTAGCACAATCTCTACCATTTAAAAATTAGGTGTTTATTCCCACTATCCTCACCTCTATTACTGATTTACTTACAAATACTCCTAGAAACCTCTGGAAATTCCTTGTATGCCTCCTCCTGTAGACATATTGCACTGACATAGCACTGAAACCCCCATGTAAGGTCGTGTGGGGAGAAGGCTCATTGTCCCTCCCCGGCCTCAGGGAATTGCAGAGGCTGTCATTTTGCAGACACACAGGGGCGTGTGGAGCTATTCTTGACATGGAGCTTCAACAACAAAGCTCGGCAAAACACAAAATGCAAAATAATCATGTAAAACATTAAGTGGCACATTATCAAATCACAGCTTGTAAATAATGCTGTTATTGTAATTCTCAGGTTCTCAGAGAACCATAAGTTCAACAGAGGAAAATGGCTCATGAGACAAAAATGTCCATGTGCTGCCTACTCTGGTAAGATCAAACAAGTATTGAAGCCAAGCAACAGGGTTAGTCCAGTTTGTATTTGTGCTGACAGGTGGGGAACGTCAACTCCGGGAGCGCTGGAGTTTTCTCATGGTTGGTTTCTGTGCCATTAGCATGCCCTTGCAAGTGATCACAACTAGAATTGTTGTTACTGCTCTTCACAGGGTCTCCAACATGAGTTGTTGAATTGTGATAATGGGCCCTGTCAACTGAGTTTACTTCAGGCGGGCACATAGCTGTCTGATCTAAAACTGAGATTTTTTTTTTTTGTAGCTTTGAAAAGGTTCATTAAAATCAGGGCTGGGTGTGTTGGCTCACACCTGTAACCTCAACACTTTAGGAGGCCAAGGCAGGCAGATCACCTCGGGTCAGGAGTTCGAGATCATCCGGGCCAACATGGTGAAACCCTGTCTCTACTAAAAATACAAAAATTAGCCAGGAGTGGTGATGTGTGCCTGTAATCTGTTACTTGGGAGGCTGAGGCAGGAGAATCGCTTGAACCCGGGAGGCAGAGATTGCCATGAGCCAAGATTGTGCCACTGCACTTCCCTGGACAACAGAGAGAGACTCTGTCTCAAAAAAAAAAAAAATTCATTAGAATCCAGACTTGCAAAGCATGTCAACTTATGGCAAAACATGACATCCATCTCAAAACCCTGTGTTTTCATTCAGTAACTTTGCAAAGCGCTGCAGTAGTTGATGTTGTAGGGTTAGAACTTGGTTCGTGTGATACCGCTCAGCTCCTTTGGATGCAGCCTGTCTGGGTTCTGACTCATAGCAGGGCTCTGAACTCCTTCCTCTTGGCATTTGGCTGATAGGCATTAGATATTCTTCTTATTAGGAAAATTTTAGAAATGACTGCAAAATAACTCCTGTAAACTACAAACTGAATGCTGATCACAGGCTGAGCCCTCTCTGATGAATTGCAGTCACAGTGATGAGGGTCTGCTGAATCACCAAGGCAGTGAGGTGTGGAATCCGGACACCAGGATACACATTCCACGCTCAGCTTGACTGCAGTCTGGAACACTGCCTGGGTTAGAAGCAGCACATAGTTGGACTTGAATCACACATAGCCCACATAGCCTGCGTAGACGTTGGTCATGTAGTGCGTGAGAGGTCAAGAGCCTGCGCTGATGACTGAGGAGACTTCCAGAGCCCACCCTCCAGGAGACTCCAGTTGATTTTCACATAGCCCTCTGCACAGGCAGCCATAGCCCTACCAAATGCTTTAGTAGCTTCTGTGCCCCATTATAGGTATAAGAATATTGGGGTGGTGCTTTGCAACCTCATAGGACTTGAACATAGTTCAAAGCAAGGTTAAAACCTGTGGTGGAAAAAGCCCGCTGTGGGGATTAGTAACAAAGGCCTCTGAGGAGTAACACTACTTCCAATCTTGGAACCACGGAACACGAACTTTCAGAGTCACTGTTTGTGGCACTATGCTCTGCGGGCCGTCATCCAGGTTCCCCGAAGTGGTGGGCTTTTCCCAAGTGGGTTTCTCCCCTTCACAGCCTAGTGCTTTACTCTCATGAGGTTCCTTTAACCCTGCACACAGGCTTGGGGACTTCCTTATTTCTTTGCTGGGTTTTGCATGGAAAAACATGCTTTTCTTGGGCATTGATAGAAAAAGTGAGAAAATGAAGGCTGTGGAGGCAGAGACTATGGCTATGCGATGAGGTAAAAGTGTGACCCACTCTCCAGGGATGCCAAGCGTCAGCCTTCATGGGGGCCGCTGGGTTGGCTGTTAGCATGACACTCCTACGGTGGCCTCTCACTTCCTGACAGTGTCTCAGGGCTGACCATGCTGCATGGGTTGATACAGTAGGCCACCTGAGAGCCAGTGAGTATCCTGGAGGAGAACTCGACAGCCTGTGTAGTCTTCATCCCTTAGCCCAACAAGAGCAGCAGCTGGGGAATGATGAAGCAGAGCCCTTATGAGAGGGTGATGGGCTTGTGGTGATTCGAGAGGACAGACACCGGGAGCAGAGTGTGTCCAAACGGGAAGGACCTCATCTGTGATCTCTGTGCTCAGGTTTTCACTTGGTCCAGATAAATAGGGGATAAGGAATGATTCTGGCGGTCTTGTCATGGGGACAATCCGAGTAAGCAGAAGAGCATAGTGAGATAACGTTGAGGAATTGCTTGGCAAAGTTCTGAAACCATCCACAGCTGTTTCTTCCACGCCCTGAGTTTCTTTCTTTCTGGAATCAGGCCTTCAGATCCAATTTCTGCTCATTCCGGCTACTGGCTGCTACAAATCACAGACACAATGCTCTTTTCTCTTGCTGGAATCTCTCATACTCCTTCACGTAATAATTTTAAAACATGAACAGGGATCTTGTGATCAAAAAGTTTAAGAATTGCTGCATTGGACAAGTATGCTTGGAGGAAAACATTTATTTTCTTCTTGACAGATTCTTCAAAAACATTAATTTGTTAATAAATTGGGAGTCTCCCAGGGTGAGAATTGTTAATCAAACTAAATTTGGCCTAAGGCTGCCTCTGTACCTTGAGTCTCTAGTGAACTGCAGGTTTTCCAAAATTTTAGTGTTCATTAAAAACCTTGAATTTTCTCATTGGCAACTAGAGTTATTTTCTTTAAAGCAACAGGCCCAGTTTGTTCATTTCTGAGCACATGTCTGCCTAATATCCAAGTGTAAATAACATATTTGTCTGTCATTCATTCTTTAAGTGAATTTGGTGTTCCATGAAAAAGCTGGCTAGCTTCGCTTGTAAATCAAATTTAGCGGCTGGGAGCAGTGGTTCATGCCTGTAATCCCAGCACTTTGGGAGGCCAAGGTGGGTGGATCACAAGGTCAAGCTATCGAGACCATCCTGGCCAACATGGTGAAACCCTGACTCTACTTAAAATGTAACAATTAGCTGGGCATGGTGGCACATGCCTGTAGTCCTAGCTACTCAGGAGGCTGAGACAAGAGAATAGCTTGAACCCAGGAGGTGGAGGTTGTACTGAGCCAAGATTGCGCCACTCCAGCCTGGTGACAGAGTGAGACTCTGTCTCAAAAAAAAAAAAAAAAAAAAATTTAGCACAAGTGTTTTCCTTAGGATTACCGTCATGGCTCAGCATTCAGCAGAAGTACTTTATGCATGCGTTTCTCCAAAGATGATATACAAATGGCCAAGGAGCATATGAAAAGATGCTCAGCATCACTGACCACCAGGGAAATGCAAATCAAAACCACAAGGAGCTATCACCTCACACCTGTTAGGATATCTAGTATTAAAAAAACAGAAACAACAAAGGTAAGTGCTGCAAGGATGCAGCACAGGAGAACTTCTTTACTTTGCTGGTGGAAATACATTTGGTACAGCCATTGTGGAAACATCATGGAGGTTCCCCAAATATTAAAAATAGAACTGCCATGTGATCCAGCAATCCCAGTACTATACACCCAAAGGAAATGGCATCAGTGTGTCCAGAGACACCTGCACTCCCACGGTCACTGCAGCACTACTTACAACAGCAAAGATATGGCATCAACCTATGTCCACCAATGGAAGAGTGGAAAAGGAAAATGTGGTGCACATACACGAGACAATGTGACTCATCCTTCAAGAGAAGAAAATCCTGTCGTTTGTGACCACACAGATGAGCCTGGAGCACATTATATTAAGTGAAATAAGCCAGGCACAGAAAGACAAACTCTGTATGATCTTACAGGCAGTCTGAAGTGGTCACACTCATAGAAGCAGAGAGCAGAATGGTGGTTACTGGGGCTGGGCGAGGGTGAGATAGTCAAAGGCACATAGTTTCTGCTGTGCTGGCTGAATAAATTCTGGAGATCTAATTTACAGCAAGGTGTCTGTGTCTAATAGCTCTGTACAGAGTGCTGAAAATGCACCAAGAAGGTAGATCTTACATTAAGTGCTCTTGTCACAAAGAAATCCCCAACAAAACAGTAATAATAGCAAAGCGAGGAGAGGAACTTGGGGAGGGGATGGATGTGTTTATGGCCTTGGTGGAGGTGATGGTTTCTAGGCTGCATGCGTGTCCCCAGACTCATTGTGATGTACACATGAAATATGCACAGCTTTGTACAAGTCCATCAGCCCTCCATAGAATGGTTTAAAATAAGACAATGAAGTTAATAATTTTTGGCGCTTTGTCAATAACATTCTTCAGTGGACTGACCTTCTTTACTATTGTTGTTGCTATCCGATTGTTGACTACAGTGCATGCGTGGTGAACAGTGCAGTGCCCACCAGAACAGCGGGCACCGAGGTCCTGACTTCTGCGGAGGCCCTGGCGGCCATGCCCATCAGGGTGAGGGGCAGCATGCGACCTTTCTATCCTTTATTCTGTAATTACTAGTTGGCATTCAACTTGAAGGAAGTGCTTTCACTTTCATTTATTTGTCACTATGGATTCATGAATCCTGTTTACCCACTGGTTTATAATCTTTTGCCATCATCATTTATTTGGCTCTTCAGATTGTTACAAATTTGGCCAGAAAGTCCTGTGGAACTCGCCCTTGTCTGCTGCTTTCTGCCCCATGTTTCTGCCTCTGGCTGCAGATGGGCCTCCTGTGCCTGTCACCAGCTGGCTCCTACCCGGGCGTCAGGCTCTGAAGCCACAGGGCTATATGGTGGCTGGGCCTGCCACAAGCCCTCCCTGTACCCAGCCTGGAAAAGCTGAGCCATGAGGGAAGAGGTCCTGCTCCCTCACTTGGCATTTTCTCTACCTTCAGTTTCATGTGGTCTCTGACTGGAATGGGATGAGTTTGTAACACAGTGCAACATTTTCATTTCAGGACATTCAATAATATTTATAATATTATACAATTTTGGCCCATGTACTACTGAAAAGTTGTTTCAAAAGTTGTTTCCACAGTCTCAACAAAAATGGAGATGCATGTCTAGAAGACACTCCCTGGCAGGACCCTCAGGGTCACTCCTAAAGTCTCCTTGGCACTGACATTGGACTGCTATAGCTGCCAAGCCAGAAGGGCAGTCTCTGTCTTCGTGGAGTCCAAGTTGTAAGTTGGACGAGAGATACAGTAGACCCACACGAAGAGGAAAACATTGGATTCGTGCATTTTGTTCTGATTTTGCCCTTTTTGTTTGTTTTTTGTTGTGTATTCCTCGCTGACGTCTGAATGGACAAGAATAAAGAAGTAGTGACAATAGAGAAGGGAGAGCCCTACTGACCGGCACTCACTGGGACCAGGCCTCGTGCTGGCCTTGTCACACTCTCTCTCACTCAGTGTTCACTGTGATCCTGCTAGGTGTGTGCCCGTGACCCCTCCTTACAACCATTTAGGGCTAACCCCCTGCTTTTACAGCTTTTCCTATCACAAATAAGAACCTACATGGCAATGACTAAAATTTGCATTTACAACTGCTCCTGGGACTCACAGTGGCAGAGGTGCCGTGCCTGGTGGGGTTGGCCAGCATTAGGCAACCTGTCCCTGTGATAGGAACATGACTGGCTGAACACGAGGCAGGAAACCTCTGCTTTCAACAGTGTGTGATCAGATGCAGTGACTCCGTGTTCCTCTGAACCATGTGTTATTTCAGCAGGAGGCACACCTCTCTTCTGTGTGCTCAAGGACAGGTGGGAGAGTCATCCTAGGTGGTCACTGGGAGCAAAGGACAGGGCGCTGGCTTTCAGCGGGGAACTGGCTGCCGTAGCATCAGTGACTGAGGAGGTGCAAGTGGCAGCCCTGTGATGACGCAGCCAGCAATGTCTCACACACATTTCCTGCAGTCTGTCACACCAGTCATTGGCGGCATTATCTTCATTTCATACATGAGAAAACCACAGTGCAGCAGGATAAGTCAATTGTCTGTGATCACACGACTGCCTCGCGTTGAGTCAGGATTCCAGCCCATGTGTGCCCAAGGCCAGTGTTCTCTCTGGATCACACCAGTGAAGATATATTTAAAAGAGAGAAAAACTGAAAAGAAGAGGCAGAAGGAGAAAGGCCCGAGCAGGTATGGCAGGGAGGATGAAGAGGAGCAATCAGGATAACATGAAAATGAGGGGGTCTGGGTGATCGGCCAAAAATTGCCAGAAGTCATGTCTCTTTTCTTTGCCTTCACGGGTGAAGAAAGGGATCTTCCTCATCCACGAATTCAGGTGTACTGCTGTAAAAGGCTTCAGCATGCGTCTCTGCCTGGCATTTCATGATTTACCCTGTTTCAGGCTTGCAGCAGGAGGGCCGAGCAGATTGATCTGTTGACGGTGGGCTTCTCAATTCTTCACAGCACAACGAGCGCAAGCCTGGCATCCGTCCAGCAAGACTGAACACCTGCGGCCCCCTCCCTACCCCCTGCATCTCCACGGACAGAGCCACCTGGCTCTCCTGTCACCTTGCCGAGACACTTCTGACTTCAGAAAATCTGCTAATAAAAGCTCAGCCTTGTTCCACAGTCTCAGCTGGAACCCTAGGTGGCTGGTCTAGCACCACCCTGGAAGCCAGTGGCTTAGTGCTGTCCTGGGAAGGCACTTGGCCTGACATCCGCTTCTTCCCCGCTGCTGTATAGAGCGCCCCTGACATAACTAACTCCAGCCTAGAAAACACTCTATTATATATTTCACAAACACTCTGCCAACAAGGATAAGATGTTTTGTCTAAATAAATAAATAAAAAACAACAGACAATAAAACAACAACATAAATAAAACAAAAACATGAATACACAAATTAAAAAATAAAGACTGCATCCAACGAGATAAGGGCATAAACACTAAGCCTCTGGCAGCTCCAAATGGTCATCTTAACTGACGCTGTCTTGCAGTCACTCGTGGTGAGAACTTGGCATCTGCCACTGAAGGCTCTGCCACCTCTAAGACTCTTCCTTCCAAGACTGATGGACCACTTGGCCCAGAACAGGACTCTTTTTGTCTTCTTCGCTTCCCCTGGACTGGTTCGTTAACCCTTTTTACTATCTCGTTTTCCTCTAGCTGTTAAATGTTACTTTGTTTTTTGCAGGATATTGACCCTGTAATATTTATAGATTGATGAAGTATGGTTTGCAATACTGTCTGACTTGTGGAGTGGCGTGAGCCTGTGTGCCCATAGCTCTGACTGCTGAGTGAACAAGGTGTACTAAGGAGAATGCCTCCTTGGGAACTCCATGGAGCTCCTGGCTTTAGTGATTGAAAGAGCATCAGGAGAAGAGTCTGACATTGTGGAAAGACACAAATGTGTGTGGACCTGGTTATTTCTAACCCTGCACTGCTCGTGACACCTGCTCTCCACTCCTTGACCAAGTGGACTGAGGGAGAAGGAAGGGAGGGAAGACACAGGCAGCCACTGCATTGTGTTTTTCTCCCTTCTGGCCCCTTGTTCTGCTGCCATAATGCGGTTATTGCTTTTCACCAGAATCTGAGTTGTCCTATGAGGCAGATACATTTGGTTCCCCAAATTGAAATCCAAACAGCTGTAGGTCTTTTCAGCTTATGCTTCTTTCCCACTTATAAAAGAGACTCGCATTTTACATAATACTGTGCATGGCATTGGGGGACCCTTATGGTTTACGGTTTTTCTAATGTTTGGGAACAGGCGAGAGCACTGTGGGCACTCTATAAAGTATTTACCTTGAATTGCTGAGAAAAAAGCTGTGCCTGCATATTAAAAAGTCCAATTGCCTTCTAGATGAGTTATTTAAAAATTATTAAGCTCATTTCCACAGAATCGTTACAGATTTTTCCATGTGACGAAGCCACCCCAACTGTCTGGTCGTTATTTCATGTAGGTGTGTAAAAATCGCTCCAGTGGTGAATTGGAAACTCGCAGTGCCAGGAAGTGCTTCCGCAGGCTTAATGCATCTCTGCTCCTTCTTTTTTCAGAAAAATTCAAAAGTAAGCAGAACTGCTCGTTTTCACCCTCTGTGTGCAGCTCATCACAGAAGTGCAGCCATAACTGAGTCACTTGTCAATCTTTTTCCTCCCAATTACAGTGTTTAGATGGGGGATGCTGAGAGAGAAGCTGGCTTGCTGGGAGGTGCGAGCCCAGAGCACACGCTCCACCTAGACGGCGGGCGGTGCCCCACCGTGAGGCGCTCAGCAGTTTCTTCACGTGGTGTTTTCCACCAAGCAAAAACATCCAAGATCTATTGTTTATGTAGCTTGGACTTTGGGTCAGGCCCCGGTTCAATTCCTAACATTGACATTTTGTATTTGTGTGACTAATACGCATGTTATTAAGAAAGTTACTACTGTCTTTAAGATGCAGTTTCCTCATCTGTGAAATGGAATATTTGTATATGCCATATGTTATATAATATTACCGCCTGCTTAACCTTGGCCTAGCATTTGAAGGACACAAAGCCTGAATCCAGCACAGAGCAGGTGCTTGATGAATACCCCAGACACGGAGGAAGGCTGCATCTGGATTCCAAGTTCTTTCCCTATATATACATTTATATCTCTCTGAATAGGCATCTGCGTGTGTTTCTTTTATTATAGACAGGTTGTCTGATCGCAATCCGTTAGAGATGGGCTAGCCTTAGGGACCCTCTGGTCCCACATCTCATTGTACAGGGGATGCAGGATTTGCCAAGGTCCTACCCATTAGTGAGTAGTAGAGCCCGGATGAGTTCCTCGGATCAGGAGGAGGGGCTGTGCTCCTGTCCTCCTGTGAGATGAGGCTATGCTCAATCCCAGGGCAGGTGCAGACGATTGCTTTCACCTTCTAACTTTAGAATCTGGAGAGTCTGCACAGCTCCTACTTTCGAAGCTGCCTCAGAGAGTCTTTGTTATTGCAAAATGCATGTGGGCAGCCTGGACCAGGCAGTGGATCTTGTTGTTTTGTTACGGAGAAAGGAAAACTGAAGTTCCATCACCTGCCAGTTAGTCTTGGTCTACCTCCAACCCAAACTTGGGCTCAGTGAAGCAGATTAATAAAGCGATGGGGCATCTCTGGCTGCTGCGAGCACCATGAATATGCATGCAGTGCAGGCCGCCGGCTGGAACGCTTTTCCCACCCTGGAATTCGCCAGTCACGTTTCTACTCTCCGGGTTTCTTTCTAAGTTGAAAGATTCTGGAATTGTGGAGCTGGAAGGGATATTAGTGAAGACCATCTGGTCCAGTGTCCTCATTTTACAGATGAGCTAACTGAGGCCAGAGGGGAAGGGCCACTCCAGGGCACACTGTGAATGGCTCACAAACCTAGGACCAGGCCAGATCTCGCAGCTCTTGCTCCAGGGGATGCTTAGTGCCTGCAGTGCTTAGGGTGCTCATTTTTTTTGCTGAATTTTGTTTATTGAGACCATATGGAAAGCGAGTTGAGGCTGAAGTTACATGCATTCAGGACCAAGAGAAATGCAATTGATCACAAGATCCTTCTGTGTTGGGCCACTGAGCAAATCATGGGGTCACCCTCTCTCTTAGCAGTACAGGCTATGTTGATATGATGATATCACCTTAGAGCTAACGAAATGCATTCCTGAGAAATAAAATGATCGTTTCTGTTTTCTGCAGAGCAATTCCAAATGAGAGAAGCAATAACACTTTTTATGACCTATTAAAATCCCTCCCATTTCACTAAAACTAAACAACCTTCACACCTGTGGCAGTCCTTGCTTCCCTCGCAGGAGAACTACCCTGATGTCGGAGAAAACTATCCTTGAATGAGGCCTGACACTGTGCCTGTGATGATGTGAGCCATCTGCAAAATTCACCGTGGAGGACAGAATGCCACTTAGGCTAAAGCAGGAGGAAGGGGGCCTGTAATTCTCACCATCTTTTGTTTGAATGCATACGAAACTACAGCCCAGGAAATAAATTCGATGTACTTTGACAAAACATGGGTAATCTTACCAGCATAGTCTCAAGTGGAGAAAGGTGACCACCTAAACTAAGAATCAACAAAAATCAAACAAAATGAAACAACATGTTGTTTAGAAATGCACTCATTTGTGATAAAACTTTCTAAAAAGCAAGAACATGATAGACACCCAATTTGGGATAGTGGCCATGTTTAGAGGGCTGCAGGGGGGATGCTGTGTAGGAAAGACACAGAAAATTGGTGTTGTTTGTAAATTGGGGGGTGAGTTAAAAAAGTAGGGAAGAAGGAAGATACCAAACCAACTTCTGGACAGAACTTCTGACTTTGTAGCAGCCTTGCAGTCTTTATTAAGCAAGATGCGTTATGCCAATGATTTCAGATAATTTACTAGCAAGAGGATACTCAATTCTACCTTGTTTATGAATGAAAACTCCAAAATAAATGAGGTTCTTTGCTGCGGCACCTCGTTATTTCTTTTTCTACAGTGAATGACCACTGTGATTATTCACTGTTCTGTGCTACTAGAGGGAGGAGCTGGAGAGACTGAGGGGGAAGAGAGTGGAAACAGAGCAAGCTGGGAAGGACTAAGGAGTCTTAAGGAAAGGCTCCAGGTAACAAAACGAACACACTAGGTGCTTGGCATCCCTCCTGGTTGCAAGACGGCTGCTGCACCTCCAGGCAAACGTTAGAATTCTAGGTGGGAAGAAGGGGGCAGGGTAAAAGCAAAGGGGTTCCAGGTCCTGGCCGTGGGGCCTGAAGCATGAGCGATCTGCAGGGCTCTCAGGCCTTCCACACTCCAGGCTGCCCCCGTGAGTGCGGCACTCCCACATGGAGTGGAGGCAATGATGCACAAATAAGCCAGAGAGTGCCCAAGTCTGGTACAATGGAGAAAATCAAACCCAAATCAGAAGGCTGGGCCGGGGGTCATGGTGAGTCAAGAAAAGAGGGTATTCTTCCCCACCTTCCCGCTAGAGCCACCACAGGCCTGAAGCCCCTGGCACAGAGCCCCGCAGGGTTGGGGGTCTGCATGACTGAAGTGGTGTGAGGAGGAGGCCTGAGGACTCCATTACCCGCACTTCCCAGGCTCTCCCTCTGCAGCCGCGCTGCCTTAGTGCAGGTCAGCTGCAACTGCAACTGCAACCTGGTCACTTCCGGCAAGGGCAGAGCTCGCTCCTGCCGGGTGTGGGGTCTAGAATCAGCCTTCCTGCCCTGATCTTGTTCCCAGAACTCCTGGGGTGCACCTGGGAGCAATGCGGAGCCCCTCTATGTCTACAAAGTCACGGCTTTCCTCTGTAATGCTGTCACAGTGAAACAGCAAAAGAACACAACTCCATTTTTAAGGGGTCTTTACCCATTCCTGCACATAGGGGAGGATAATTTTAGAGTACAGAGAAAATTAACAGCAATCATGTAGTTTTTAAAACTAGCTTTGGGACTAAAGGAGAAGTATGTAAACAACTATGTTTTGTGAAAGATTTCCAAGAGCACTGTGACCTGACCAAGAGCACTGTGACCAAGAGCACTGTGACAAAGCCATTCTCCACCTTCTTGGACCCGTGCTGGCTCCCAGATGTCTGCGGTCCTCCATTACCTCTTGATCCCAACCCCCTCCTCTGTCTCCTGCCCTTAACATAAAAGAGCCTAAAGTTTGTAGCGACTCGAGGTGGTGCTGTAGGATGCTAGTTGGCCATCTTCTTGGCTTGCTGGCACCCTTTTCCTCCCACCAGTTCTCTCATGTGTTTGGATTCCAGCAGCGAGCAGCAGACCCTGGGTTTGGTTACCTCCGCCTGGAGTTCTGCCTGGGCTGCCCCGTGCCTGTGAGTTTCCTCCCGAGGCTGCTCTCTAGGCCTTCTCTTCACCCTCCTGCACCTGTTTCCCAGGGCCTTCCTGATGGGTTGGACTCTGCTCTCCGGGCCCCCATTAGCCCCCTGGGGTTCTGCCCCACCAAACCGTGGGAGTGTGACATCCCTGGCATCCCCAGAAGCCTGGGAACGCACCCTGACCCACTGCACACGCTCATGTCCATCCTCCGTTTCCCACCTTGCCTGACGGAGGCTGCGATGGGGCCCTGACCTCCACCCTAGAGAGTGTGTCCACTGCCGTGGCCCTGTTCTCCCTTGGGTTTCTCCTGTGTGTGCACTGGGTGCTGTCTGCCCAGCTACATTTCTTCCCTCTTATTTTCTGCTAACAGTAGCCCCAGGTGTTAGGGTCATTGGTGGAAACACTTAATCCGGGGAGGGTGACCTCCTCAGCCCAGGTTAGAGGAACGCGGCTGCCCTACGAAACTCGGGCAGCTCTCATTTTCTGGGGCCAGTGACCTGGCAGATGATACACAACCAGGCGTCTAGGTTTTCTGATCCAAGGGGGCTGGGTTCACTCGCCATTCCTCTCTCCTCATCCCTCATCTTCCTGCCTGGAATTCTAACTTGTCAGCTGAGGGGCAGCAGCAACGTTGCAAGCTGGTACGATGATGAAAGCTGGCACAGTCAGGGCAGTGCCTCTGGGCGATGCTGAGCTCTCCCATCTGCCCTGGGCTGACTCCCTTGGGGCTTATCCTGAGTAAGGAAATTAACCCCTTTTTGTTTAAAGCGTGAACATTTTGGAATCACATTGTTTTCAGCGATTTGTGCCAGATTCATTCCTGAGTGATCTTCTCCTTTCCTTGTTGACCTGGGACTTAGGCACAGTGTTCCTCAAGGTGCAGCCCAGGTGAACGTGTCAGATGCGCAGCAGAGACAGACAAGGACAGGGGAAAGAGTTCTCTCCTGTGGAAAAAGGGCAGTAGTAAGAGGCCTGCCCAGGCTCCAGAGAAGTGGGGAGTCCTAAGGGGGTTCCCAGGCCCACGGTGGGTGAGGGAGTGGCCCTGGAAGAAGAGAGACCTGGTGGTGGGGCTGATTCTTCCAACAGGAGTGTGGAAATTCTCTAGGAAAGATTGTGCAGGCTGTGACCGAGCCCGCCAAGATTTTCCAGACTCTTGCAACCGCCCGCTGCTGCTAGTTCCTGTGGGGACACATAGCTCTGCCTGGAAGCACCAGAGAAGCATCTTCTAGAGCCGTCCAGGGATTGCATGCATCTCCTACCTGTTAAGACCCAGGTTGCTCCTCGGTCTCCAGGTGCCATGGATGGTGGGAGGCGTTTCTTTGCCAGAGCTAGAAAGTCAGGGCCTGCACTCTGAAGGCGGTGGGGGCACTGGGAATGCTTCCATCCACCTTTCATCACATGCTGAGACGCTGGGAGCAATAGGCGATTGTGAGGGTGGACGTGAGCAGATGGCAATGAGGATGGCAGGCCTGGCGGGCTGGGACTTGGGCCTGGAAATGCCAACTGAGGATCGGGCCTGGAATGAGAGAAGCAGCTACATTGGGGGCAGCCAGAGGCAGTCTTCTGTTGGAGTCATGAAGTCAAAAATGAAAGTGCCCTGGAGCTAGACAAGAATATGGGAGAACATTTATATCTATGGGGAAAATGAGGGGCTTCTAAAGCAAGATGTACAAAGCATCACATTTATCAAAAAATAAAGTTGATGTAAAAAATTTAAAATTACATTTCACCAAAGATAATATTTACAATGTATAATCCATGTGATCAGAAAATTAAAAATGAAAATCCAGAATAAATAATGAACTTTTATAAGTCAATAAAAAGAGAAGGCTGGGCACAGTGGCTCAGAACTGTAATCCTAGCACTTTGGGAGGTTCAAGTGGGAGGATTGTTCAGGAGTTCAAGACTAGCCTGGGCAACACAAGGAGACCCTGTCTTTACAAAAACTACAAAAATTAGCTGGGCGAGGTGGTAACTGCCTGTAGTCCCAGATACTTGGGAGGCTGAGGTGAGAGGATCACTTGAGCCCAGGAAGCAGAGGCTGCAGTGAGCTGAGATCCACCACTCCAGCCTGGGCAATAGAGCAAGACTGTCTCGAAAAATGAAAATAAATAAAAGGAGTGAGTTCTCCACCTTCAGCTGACACATCCAGGTTCTCACACTGGGACTGATTGGGACTGATGAGGTGGAGTGCTCAACCCACAGAGAGCAAGGAAGTACAGGGTGGGGTATGGGTCTCCTGAGAGTGGCAGAGCCAGGGGAGCCCCCAACCGAGCCAAGGGAGGTGGTGAGTGATTGTGCGACCATGTCTGGGAAACCATGCTTTTCCCATGGATTTCTGCAAACCTGCAGATCAGAACATCCACTCGTGAGCCCATTCCACCAGTGCCTTAGGTCCAAAGCAGAGAGCTGTGTGGAGTCTCAGTGGAGTGGCCACTCAGGCACATGTGGAAACCCAGGAGTTTTGCATACTCTAGCCCCGGTAATTCTAGCAAGGCAGAATTCCCCTAGGAAGGAGGCTAAATCTAGGGAGCCAAGTGGCATCATTCTGTGGCCCCTCTGCTGCACCTCACAATTTAAGACCCACTGGCTTGACATTCTAGACAGCTAGTGGCAGCAAGCTGAGACTGCCTAAGATGGACTGAGTTCCCCGGGGAGGAGTGGCGGCCACCATCTCCGTGGTTTGAATCAGCTGTTCTAGCCTGCTGGCTCTGGGGAGCCTGAGTGGTCCAGACTGGGAGGAGCTCCCCACAATGCAGCACAACTGCTGTGCCAGACTGTGGCCAGACTGCTTCTTTAAGTGGGACCCCAGTCCATCCCTCCTTACTGGGCAGGGCCTCCCTGTGGGAATTTCAGCAACTCTAGCCAGGGTTGTATGGACAGAACTCTGATCTCCCTGGGATGGAGCCCCCAGGAGGAGGAGCAGCCTCTGTCTCTGCCATTCAGCCAACTCTTAGTTTTTCCAGCCTCCTGGTTCTAGAGAGTCCAGACAGTCCCCATGAGGGAGGTTCCCTTCAGCACAGTGCACCTGCTCTGCCAAGAGGCAGCCAGACTGCTTTTTTAAGTGGATCCCTGATCCTGTTCCTCCTGACTGGGTGAGACCCCCCAAGAAGGGTCTCCAGACATCTCCTAAAAGAGTGTTTGGGCCAGCATCAGGTCAGGGCCCCCCTGAGACAGAGCTCCAAGAGGAAGGAGCAGGCTGTCATATTTGCTGTTTTGCAGCCTTCACTGGTGATACCTCCAGGTGCAGGAGGGACTGAGGCAGCTAGGTCTGGAGTGGACCTCTAGCAAACCACAGTAGCCCTATGGAAAAGTGGCCTGCTGTTAAAAGAAAAACAAACATCAACAACATCGACAACAAAAAAGACTCCATTCAAATGTCAGCAACCTCAAAGATTGAAGGTAGATATGCCCACAACGATGAGAAGGAATCAACGCAAAAATGCTGAGAACTCAAAAAGTTAGAGTGCCTTTTCTCCAAATGACTGCAACACCTCTTCAGGAAGGGCACAGAACTGGGCTGAGGCTGAGATGACTGAAATGACAGAAGTAGGATTCAGAAGGTGAGTAATAACAAACATTGCTGAGCTAAAAAAGCATGTTCTAACTTAACACAAAGAAGCTAAGAATTATAATAAAACAATACAGAAACTGATAACCAGCATTGCCAGTTTTCAGAGCAAAATAACTGACCTGATGGAGGTGAAAAACACAACACGAGAATGTCACAATGGAGCCACAAGTATTAACAGAAGAGTAGAATAAACCAAGTGGAGGAAAGAATCTCGGAGCTTGAAGACTGTCTTTCTGAAATAAGACAGGCAGACAAGAATAGAGAAAAAGGAATGAAAAGGGATGAACAAAACCTCTGGGAAATATGAGATTATGTAAAAAGATTGAACCTGTGACTGATTAGGGTACTTGAAAGAGATGGGGAGAACAGAAGCAAGTTGCAAAACATATTTCAGGTTATCCAGGAGAACTTCCGCAACTTAGCAAGACAGATCTACGTTCAAATTCAGGTAATGCAGAGAACCCCAGTAACACACTCCATGAGAAGGTCATCCCTAAGACACAATGATCAGATTATCCAAGGTTGAAATGAAAGAAAAAATATTAAGAGCAGCCAGAGAGAAAGGCCAGGTCACCTACAAAGGGAAGCCCATCAGACTAACAGTGGACCTCTCAGCGGAAACCCTGTAAGCCAGAGGAGATTTTGGGGGCCAATATTAAACCTCCTTTTAGAAAATGATTTCTGACCCAGATTCATATTCGATTAAACTAAGCTTCATAAGCAAAGGAGAAATAAAATCATTTTCAGACAAGGAAGTGCTGAGGGAATTTGTCACCACCAGGCCTGCCTTGCAAGAGCTTCTGAAGGAAGCACTAAATATGGAAAGGAAAAACCATTACCAGACACTACAAAACCACACTGGAGTACACAGACCAGTGACACTATGAAGCAACCACATAAAACGGTCTGCAAAATAACCAGCTAGCATCATCATGACAGGATCAAGTTCACACATAACAATGTTAACCTTAAATGTAAATGGGCTAAATGCCCCAATTAAAAGACACAGAATGGCAAACTTGATAGAGTCAAGACCCATTGGTATGCTGTCTTCAAGAAACCCATCTCATGTACAAAGGCACATGTAGGCTCAAGATAAAGGGATGGAGGAAAATTTATCCATCACATGGAAAACAGAACAAAGCACGGGTTGCAATCCTAGTTGTGACAAAACAGACTTTAAACCAACAAAGATCAAAAAAAGACAAAGAAGGGCATTACATAATGGTAAAGGGTTCAATTCAACAAAAGCAGCTAACCTAAATATATATGCACCCAAAACAGGCGCACCCAGATTCATAAAGCAAGTTCTTAGACCTACAAAGAGACTTAGACTCACACAATAACAATGAGAGACTTTAACACCCTGCTGACAATATTAGACAGATCATAGAGACAGAAAATTAACAAAGACATTCAGGACCTGAACTCAGCTCTGGATCAAGTGGACCTGATAGATGTCTACAGAACTTTCCCCCACAAAACAACAGAGAATGCATTCTTCACATCACCACATGGCACTTACTCTAAAATTGATCACATAATGGGAAGTAAAACATTCCTCACCAAATGCAAAACAACTGAAATCTTAACAGTCTCAGTTTCTTGTAGGATTTTAATGGTTTTAGGTCTAACATTTAAGTCTTTAATCCATCTTGAATTAATTTTTGTATAAGGTGTAAGGAAGGGATCCAGTTTCAGCTTTCTACATGTGGCTAGCCAGTTTTCCCAGCACCATTTATTACATAGGGAATCCTTTCCCCATTTCTTGTTTTTGTCAGGTTTGTCAAAGATCAGATAGTTGTAGATATGCGGCATCATTTCTGAGGGCTCTGTTCTGTTCCATTGACCTATGTCTCTGTTGTGGTACCAGTACCATGCTGTTTTGGTTACTGTAGCCTTATAGTATAGTTTGAAGTCAGGTAGTGTGATGCCTCCAGCTTTGTTCTTTTGGCTTAGGATTGACTTGGCGATGCGGGCTCTTTTTTGGTTCCATATGAACTTTAAAGTAGTTTTTTCCATTCAGGACATAAGCGTGGGCAAGGACTTAATGTCTAAAACACCAAAAGCAATGGCAACAAAAGCCAAAATTGACAAATGAGATCTCATTAAACTAAAGAGCTTCTGCACAGCAAAAGAAACTACCATCAGAGTGAACAGGCAACCTACAGAATGGGAGAAAATTTTTGCAACCTACTCATCTGACAAAGGGCTAATATCCAGAATCTACAATGAACTCAAACAAATTTACAAGAAAAAAACAAACAACCCCATCAAAAAGTGGGCAAAGGACATGAACAGACACTTCTCAAAAGAAGACATTTATGCAGCCAAAAAACACATGAAGAAATGCTCATCATCACTGGCCATCAGAGAAATGCAAATCAAAACCACAGTGAGATACCATCTCACACCAGTTAGAATGGCCATCATTAAAAAAGCAGGAAACAACAGGTGCTGGAGAGGATGTGGAGAAATAGGAACACTTTTACACTGTTGGTGGGACTGTAAACTAGTTCAACCATTGTGGAAGTCAGTGTGGCGATTCCTCAGGGATCTCGAACTAGAAATACCATTTGACCCAGCCATCCCATTACTGGGTATATACCCAAAGGACTATAAATCATGCTGCTATAAAGACACATGAACACGTATGTTTATTGCGGCACTATTCACAATAGCAAAGAGTTGGAACCAACCCAAATGTCCAACAACGATAGACTGGATTAAGAAAATGTGGCACATATACACCATGGAATACTATGCAGCCATAAAAAATGATGAGTTCATGTCCTTTGTAGGGACATGGATGAAACTGGAAACCATCATTCTCAGTAAACTATTGCAAGGACAAAAAACCAAACACTGCATGTTCTCACTCATAGGTGGGAATTGAACAATGAGAACTCATGGACACAGGAAGGGGAACATCACACTCTGGGGACTGTTGTGGGGTTGGGGGTGGGGGGAGGGACAGCATTAGGAGATATACCTAATGCTAAATGACGAGTTAATGGGTGCAGGAAATCAACATGGCACATGGATACATATGTAACAAACCTGCACATTGTGCACATGTACCCTAAAACCTAAAGTATAAAAAAAAAAAAAAGAACAGTCTCAGACCACAGTGCAATCAAATTAGAACTCAAGATTAAGAAACTCACTCAACACCACACGACTACATGGAAATTTAATGACCCGCTCCTGAATGACTCCTGGGTAAATAATGAAATTAAGGCAGAAATCAAGAAGTTCTTTGAAACTAAGGGGAACAAAGAGATGGTGTGCCAGAATCTCTGGGACACTGCTAAAGCAGTGTTACCAGGGAAATTTATAGCACTAAATGTGCACATCAAAAAGGTAGAAAGATCTCAAATCAACAATCTAACATCACAACTAACAGAACTAGAGAACCAGGAGCAAACAAAGCTGAAAGCTTGCAAAAGACAAGAAATAGCCAAGATCAGAGCAGAACTGAAGGAGCTAGAGACATGAGAAACCCTTCACAAAAAACAAATCTAGGAGCTGTGTTTTTTTTTTTTTTTTTTTTTAGACAAAGTCTTGCTGTGTCACCCAGGCTGGAGTGCAGTGGGGTGATCTCAGCTAACTGCAACCTCCCCTCCTGGGTTCAAGCAATTCTCCTGCCTCAGCCTCCCAAGTAGCTGGGATTACAGGTGCCCACCATCACACCAGGCTACTTTTTGTATTTTTAGTAGAGATGGAGTTTAACCATCTCAGCCAGGCTGGTCTTGAACTCCTGGCCTCAGGTGATCCACCTGCCTTGGCCTCGGAAAGTGCTGGGATCACCAGCATGAGCCACCATGCCCGGCTGGAACTGGTATTTTGAAGAAATTAATAAAATGGATAGACTGCTGTCTAGACTAATAAAGAAGAGAAGAGAGAAGAATCAAATAGATACAATCAGAAATAATATGGGGGATATCACCACTGACTCCAAGGAAATACAAACAACCATCAGAGATTACTACGTACATAAACTGGAAAATGTAGAAGAAATGGATAAATTCCTGGACACATCTACCCTCCCAGTACTGAACCAGGAATAAATTGTATCCCTAAATACACCAATAACAAGTTATGAAATTGAGGCAGTAATTAAAAGCCTACAATGAAAAAAAGCCCAGGAACAGACAGATTTATAGCTGAATTCTACCAGAAATACAAAAAAGAGCTAGCACCATTTCTACTGAAACTATTTCAAAGAATTGAAGAGGAGGGACTCCTTCCTAACTCATTGTATGAGGCTAGCATCATCCTGATACCAAAACTTTGCAGAGATACAACAAAAAAAGAAAATTTCAGGCCAATAACCCTGATGAACATTGATGCAAAATCCTCAACAAAATATTGGGAAATTGAGTCAAGCAGCACATCAAAAAGATTATCTGCCACAATCAAGTAAGCTTCATCCCTGGTATGCAAGGTTGGTTCAACATATGCAAATAAATAAATGTAATTCATCATATAAACAGAAGTAAAGACAAAAACCAATGATTATCTCAGTAGACACAGAAAGGGCCTTCAATAAAACTCAACATCTCTTCATGTTAAAAACTCTTAATAAATTAGGTATTGAAGGAACATACCTCAAAATAATAAGAGCCATCTATGACAAACCCAATATCATCATAAATGGGCAAAAGCTGGAAGCATTCCCCTTGAAAACCAGCACAAGACAAGGATGCCCTCTCTCACCACTCCTATTGAAGATAGTATTAGAAGTCCTGGCCAGGGCAATGAGGCAAGTGAAAGAAACAAAGCGTATTCAAATAGGAAAAGAGGAAGTCAAACTGTCTCTGTTTGCAGATAACATGATCCTATATCTAGAAAATGCCTTTGTCTCAGCCCAAAAGCTTCTTAAGGTGATAAGCAACTTCAGCAAAGTCTCAGGATACAAAATCAATGTGCAAAAGTCACTAGCATTCCTATACGCCAACAAAAGGCAGGCAGAGAGCCAAATCATGAATGAACTCACATTCACAATTGCTACAAAGAAAATAAAGTACCTAGGAATACAGCTAATGAGGGAAGTGAAGAACCTCTTCAAGGAGAACTACAAACAACTGCTCAAAGAGATCACAGAAGACAAAAACAAATGGAAAAACATTCCATGCTCATGGATAGGAAGAATCAATATCATAAATATGGCCATACTGTCCAGAGTAATTTATAGATTCAATGCTATTCCCATTAAACTACCATTGACATTCTTCACAGAATTAGAAAAAACTATTTTAAAATTCATATGGACCCAAAAAAGAGCCCAAATAGCCAAGGCAATCCCAAACAAAAAGAACAAAGCTGGAGTCATCATGCTACCCAACTTCAAACCATACTACAAGGCTACAGTAACCAAAACAGCATGGTACTGGTACAAGAACAGACACTTAGACCAATGGATCAGAATAGAGAATTCAGAAATAAGACTGACACCTACAACCAGCTGATCTTTGACAAACCTGACAAAAACAAGCAATGGGGAAAGGATTCCCTATTCAGTAAGTGGTGCTGTGAGAACTGATTAGCCATATGCAGAAATTGAAACTGGACCCCTTCCTCACACCTTGTACAAAAGTTAACTCCAGATACATTAAAGACTTAAATGTAAAATTCAAAACTATAAAGTCCTTAGCAGAAAATCTAGGCAATACCATTCAGGACATAGGAATGGTCAAAGATTTTATGACAAAGACACCAAAAGCAATTACAACAAAAGCAAAAATTGACAAATGTGATGTAATTAAACTAAAGACCTTCTGCACAGCAAAAGAAACTATCATCTGAGTGAACAGACAACCTACAGAATGGGAGAAAATTTTTGCAATCTATCCATCTGACAAAGGTCTAATACCCAGAGTCTACAAGGAACTTAAATTTATAAGAAAAAAACAAACAACCCCATTAAAAAGTCGGCAAAGGTCATGAACAAGCACTTCCCAAAAGAAGACATTCATGTGGCCAAAAAACATATGAAAAAAAATCAACATCACTGATCATTCGAGAAATGCAAATCAAAACCACAATGAGAAATGCAAATCAAAACCACAATGAGAAATGCAAATCAAAACCACAATGAGATATCATCTCACACCAGTCAGAATGGTAATTATTAAAAACTGAAGAAATAACAAATGCTGGTGAGGATATAGAGAAAAATAAATGCTTTTACGCTGTTGGTGGGAGTGTAAATTAGTTCAACCATTGTGAAAGACAGTGTGGTGATTCCTCAAAGACCTAGAGGCAGAAATACCATTTGACCCAGCAATCCCATTACTGAGTATATACCCAAAGGAATGTAGATCATTCTATTATAAAGATACATGCACATGTATGTTCATTGCAGCACTATTCACAATAGCAAAGAATGGAATCAACCTAAATGCCCATCAATGATAGACTGGATAAATAAAATGTGGTACATATACACTATGGAATATTATGGAGCCATAAAAGGAATGAGATCATGTCCTTTGCAGGGACATCGATGGAGCTGGAAGCCGTTATCCTCAGCAAATTAACACAGGAATAGAAAACCAAACACCACATGTTCTCATTTATAAGTGGGAGCTGAATGATGAGAACATGTGGACACGTGGGGTGGGACAACACCCACTGGAGCCTGTCTGGGGTTGGGGGATGGAGAGCATCAGGAAGAACAGCTAGTGCATGTGGGGCTCAATACCTAGGTGATGGGATGATCTGTGCAGCAAACCACCATAGCACACGTTTACCTAAGTAACAGACCTGCACATCCTGCACATGTACCCCAAAACTTAAAATAAAGTTGAACAAAAAAAGCACAAGAGGAGGAATATCAAAGAAATAAAAAGACAAGACAAATCCAAAAGGAAAAGATCACAGAAGAAATTTCAATGGGTAATAAAGAAAAAAATATTTCAACATGTTAAATTTTATATTATGTTTTATGTAAACATAAGCATATTTTTATATAAAAATGAGAAACAATGCCCATTTTCACTAGGACAAGACAAAAACTGAAAGCAAAATCCTTGAAGGGACACAAATTATGAAATTTGATAATATTAAGGATTGGCAAAGATGTGAAGAAATGGGCCCCCTTATATCATTCAGCAATTTGAAAGTATCTATTGAAAGTACAGCATCTCCATACCCCTGGACAAAGCGAGTCCTCATTGTGGTGTTTCCGAGAGAGCATTTGGAGGTACCCAGGAGATGCAGTTATATTCACTGCAAAATTGTTTATAATAGCGGAGACAGGGGAAAGGCTTCCAAAGGTCTATCAACAGGGAAATAGCTGTGTAAAAAAAGTTATAGTCACACTGTAGAGTACTATGTGATATTTACAAAGAACAACCTAGAGTTTTACGTTGTAAACAGAGGTCTCCAAGACAAGCTGAGGGAAAACAGCAAGACGCAGAATTATGATGGAGTAGGTGTCTCTCTCCACCAAAAGAAAATCCAGTAGCATCTATGACATTTCAGTTGTTAAGAAGAAGGCTGTATCCTTGTACAGCCTATGTTACACGGATGTGCATATCCAAGACTGTAGGCGAGACTGCAGCATTTAGGACAGTACAAAGTGGCAGGAGGAGGGTGTCCTGCCACTGGGGAGGGGTGTAGGGTACTGATGGGTAAATGAGGTGGTCCTGATGCTGCTCAACAGACAAAGACAGGATTCAGGCCCTTTCCTGATGAGGGGTTTTAATTAGAGTTGTGCTGGTCATTTCATTTTGCTAAAAGTCTTCCCTTTGATCACTGAGAAGTTAATTTCACAAAACAAGGAGAAAGTCACTACAGGAGCTTCCCTGTTCTGGATCTAAGTGGAAGGATTGCCTGTTCAGTAAAAGTGTGCAGGCAGGAGCTGTGCCAGAGGGTGCAGGCAGTGGCTGTGCTGGCTCAGTCATCAGCCCTTTATGGAGCACTTACTATGTGCCGGTTGCTTATCCAGGCACCAGAGAACTAGAGAGCAATATGGCACAGTCCCTGATTCCCAGGAGCCTTTTTCTAGTCCGAAAAAAATCTACACAGTGGGATATTCAATATTGACACGTTGTGTGAGAATAGAGGTACAGGATGCTATGAAGGCTCTGAGAGGCGGGGCTTAGCCCAACCTGGGGTGCAGAGGTGGCTTTCTGTAGGTGATGGCACCTGTGCTGGGTCTTGATGGACGAGTAAGAGCTGGATGGGGTGAGGAGGATGCTAGCGTATGGCACAGACAGGACACTGAGGTGTGGAATGGGCGTCCGGCTGAGGAGCTTGGGCTTTATCCCCAAGGCAATGTGCAGTTGAAGGAGGTGAGAGCTGTGGTGAGATCTGGGAAGGGGTGGTGTGGAGGAGGGATGTGAGGAAAGCACTTGCAGAGTCAGGAAGACAGGTTGGTGGGCTCACCCAGGTGTCCAAGTGAAAGATGATAAAAGGTCTGCATTACTTTGGTTTGTGATAAAGAGCGAGGGGAAGTCGGGGTTATTTAGATAATACTAGACCTGGCAAGGTGGAATTCTTTTCAAGAGGAGAGAGGTGTGACCTTCTGTAGGAAAGCTCAATGAGGAGTTTTGGAAGTTTTTAAAATAAGTAAATACATCCCTGAGAAAAACAGAACCATCTAAAGAAACCAATATGGCTATTCTGGAACTCCATGGTGACTTCAGGCTGACATTTCTAAAGTCCTGTGTGTCCAGGAAAGAGAGGGACATAGAAATAAGCTGCAGTTTCCTGGTAGGGGCAAGGCTTTGCTGGCTTTGTTCCCGTTCAATTCCCAGTGTCTAGCATAGTAGCAGGCATGTAGTTGCTTAGTAATACTCATCAAGAGAATGCACAGATGAATGAACAGCTGGATAGATGGATGGATGGATGGATGGATGGGTGGCTGGATGGAAAACTTCCTAGTGGCAAGATATGAACAAGTAGTGTTGACCTGGCTAATATCCTAAGTAACTTTTGTAGAAAATGCTCAAAAGGAACAAAATAGATGTTTAAAGCTATTTTTGGAAAGAAAGAATTGCCATCATGAATTGGGTGCTGAAAGATGACAACCCCTTGAGTCAACAGCCCCCTGCTTTGGACTGAAAATGCGAGCCTGTGCAGAAGTATAGATGTAGTGGAAGTAGCAGAGTGAAGGGATGGCGAGCAGGCCCAGAAGAGGAACCTTTCAAAACGCAGGCTCTAAGCCACATCCCTGGGTCACGGCAGAAGCCTGAACTGGGCCCTCTCTCTTCCCATCTGCACACAGGCTCCAGCAGCCATTAGGGCACAGGTGGCATCTGCACTGCAGTGTCCTGGGAGTTTCCTGTGTCACTTCCTTTTCAGCCTGTGGGTCAGAGCTAGTCACGTGGCCCACCTGACTCTGGGGCAGGGAAGTGCGACCTCCCATGTGCAAGAAAGGGAGGCACAGTGGGGAAGCTTGCGCTCTAGCAGACTGCCAGGAGTACAAAAAAATTGGTTTAAAATGCATGTCCTTTTCCTCTTAAAGTGATTTTTAAAAAATTCTTTATTTTTAGAGTGGTTTTAGGTTCATAGCCAAATTGAGCAGAAGGCACAGAGATTTCCCATACAGCCCTTGTCCCCCTATATGCACAGCATCCCCCTTATCAATATCCTGCCCCAGAGAGGCTCATTGGTTTCAATATACGGACCTATCATGATCTCCCAAAGTCCATGGTTTACATGAAGATTCTCTCTTGGTGGTGTATACTCTGTGGGTTTGGACAAATATATCCACCATTATAGGCTCATACAGAGTAATTTCCTGCCCTGGCTCCCCGAAACCACGCATCTTTATACTGCCTCCCCGGTCTTATATTTTCCAGGACCTCATTAAGGAGATCTTTATATTTTTCTAGACACAGAAGTATGCTGCTTTATCTTCTGTGTTGTGTCTGTACTTTTTATAATGAACAATGTTGTTTTAGAGCCCATGTTGAGTTTTTGATTTGTTCTTTAACATGGCAAGAGTCAGCCTCTCCTCCTACTTTGTTTTCTTCTGTGGTTAATTATTCTTTTCTTTAAAAATTAAAAAACGTCAAACGGACTTCTTATCAATCTTTCTCTTTATGCCTTTGGAGTTTCGTTTTATGCATTAGGATCACATCCCCTTCCTAAGATTCAAAAATAGTCACATACATTTTACCCAATACTTTGACAGTTTACCAGGTTGCAGGAGCTCAGCCTGGTGGTCACCAGTTGCCAGAATCCTCTTCTGTCAGGTGAGGGTGAGGGTGGCTCTGCCCAGGGCTCCTCGCCAGCTTTCGTGTGTGTGTGTGCAGGTGCATGTGTGCACGTCTGCGGGTGTAAAGCTTTCTCTTGGAGCACTGGCCTAGGTATTTCCACAGTGCTAAACACCTGGCTTGGCACAGAGTAGGCCAGTAAATGTGTGCTGCGGTGGGCTGAGCGTCTTCAGCGCATGCTGGCATAAGACTGTGTGGGTCTGATCGCTCTCAGGGAGCCCTGGGTCCTGGTCTACCCCAGAGCTGACTGGTTTTAGTTTGGGGTTGGTGTCCAGGCAATGTGGTAGCTGATCTCCAGGAAATATCCAGCTATGGAGGCATTGGTCCCCAGCAAGGTTGACATGACTTTTCCCTAATAAATTTCTTAGGAAGGTAAAACACTGATGTAGTAGATCTATGCTACTGTGTCCAAAATAGCAGTGTAATATTGCACTTTAAATGTTTCTTCATCTGTAAAGTGGAAATAATAATTTCTGTCTTAGATGTACACTCAGGACAGTGTCTTGTCTATTTTAAAACTCTCCCTCTCTCTATATATAATCACTTATTATTTCCTTAGTTATAATTCTTTCACTGTTCAATTAGAACGTTACTAAATTGTTATATGTCTTTCTTTTGGTTAAGGTAGTAGATGAAGTTTGAAATCATCCTTTATTCTGGGATGCTAGTGGACATTTCTCAACTAAGGTCCCAGGAGAGAACTAAGCCCCACAAAAAATAAATAGGCGACCGTTGTCTCTATTCCTCCAAGGATGATGCATAACTAGCACAATTTTAGAAGGGTAGGAGAGAAGGTGTTAATTATTTTCAGTAAATTCCTGCATGCATCAGGGATAAATTCTCTTGTGGGACTGAGAACACACAACACCCTGCTGCTTTAATTCCCTTTTAAAAGCACACTGCAACTCTTTCTGTTGCTGGTTCCTGTAGCCAATACATTTAAAAATATTGTTCGTTTCTTAGGATTTAAAATGTGTTGTATTGAAACGTTGACCCTTCATGGCTGAGACTTGGATCAGTATCTCACTTCAAGAAACAGGACTCAAGCTGGGCCTGGGGGTTCACGCCTGTAATCCCAGCACTTTGGGAGGCCGAAGTGGGTGAATCACAAGGTCAAGAGATTGAGACCATCCTGACCAACATGGTGAAACCCCATCTCTACTAAAAAAAACAAAAATCAGCTGGGCATGGTGGCTGGTGCCGTAGTCCCAGCTACTCCAGAGGCTGAGGCAGGAGAATCGCTTGAACCCGGGAGGCAGAGGTTCCAATGACTGCACGCCAGCCTGGCAAGAGTGAGACTCCATCTCAAAAAAAGAAACAGGACCCAAACATACATTCTAGGTAATTCTTGGCTCTCCCTTACTTGGTTGGGTACATATACTTTGATTAAAGTCCTCTATCATTCCTTTTTCTCTTGCATCCTAAAATAAAGACACCTCTCTTTTATGGACTGAATTGTGCCCCCCCAAATTCATGTGCTGGAGCCCTAATTCCCAAGGTGATGGTATTTGGAGATGAAGTTTTTGGGAAGTGATTAGGGTTAGATGAAGTCATGAGAGTGGGGCCTTCAGGAAAGGATTAGCATCCTTATAAGAGGAGACACCAGAGTGCTCTCTCTCTCTTTCACCAGGAGCCCAATCAGCCAGCATCTTGACCTTAGACTTCCAGACTCCAGGACTGTGAGAAGTAAACACCACTGTGTCAGCCACTGGGCCCACAGCACTCTGTGAGGGCAGTGCCAGCTGGCTGATGCCCTCTTACACCAGTGGGGATCTCATCCTGTGCCTACATCGGCCATCCTGGTCTCCCAGGAGCCAGGGCATTCCACCTGAAGTGGTCCCAACAGGAAACACACACCCCACCACCTCGGCCCACTAGGCGTGCTTCGCTTCCACTCAGGGCTCCTCCCACAGGGAGGTGTGCGGCAAGGATTTTGTTCTGGGGGAAGAGAGATCAGGAAGAAGAGAAAATTAAATAAGAAATTGCTAAATGTTCTGTTGCAAGTGGAAGGAAGGGGAAAGGCCATGAACTGACACATATTTTTTTTCCTATTACAATTGCAGAAGTAATATATATTCATTATAAAAATTCAAGCAACAGAAGTGTATACAATAAAAAGTAAAATTTCCTCTTTGTCATTTCGTCATTTCACATTCCACTCCTTACTCACCAGAGGTCTCCACCATTAGTGAATTGACATTATTTCCAAGAGGTTTTCAGATTGCACACACACACACACACACACACACACACACACACACACACACACACACACACACATATACACAAATAGAAGCTTTTTTCCAAAACAAAAATATTATTCAGTAACTTGTTTTGCTTCATTTAAAACTCTCTCTCTCTCAGATATACCTCCACGCTGTTGCAGATGGATTTATTATTATTATTTTTGAGACGGAGTCTCACTCTATCGCCCAGGATGGAGTACAGTGGCACGATCTCGGTTCACTGCAAACTCTGTCTCCCAGGTTCAAGCAATTCTCCTGCCTCAGCCTCCCGAGTAGCTGGGATTACAGGCGCCCGCCACTACGCCTGGCTAATTTTTGTATTTTTAGTAGAGATGGGGTTTCACTATGTTGACCAGGCTGGTCTTGAACTCCTGACCTCAAGTGATCTGCCTGCCTGGGCCTCCCAAAGTGCTGGGAATACAGGTGTGAGCCACTGCGCCTGGCTGGATTTATTGTTCTATCAGCTGCACAGACTTCTATACTATGATGCTCCATGACCTATGGGATAGTTTCCCTTTCGATGGACATTAAAAGTTTCCATTTTTTCTCCATTACAAATTGTGGTTTAGTGAACATTCTAATTTATATATCTTTCTATAGTTGAATATGTTCATAGAATTTCTCTTTACAAGTGAAGTTGCCATATCAAGAGGATATACAAATGTAAAATTTTGTTTGCCCTTCAAAAAGTTTAGAGTAATTCACATTCCCACCAAAATGTGGGTGAAAGGTTATCATTCTAAGTGGCATTTCTTTCATTGTTAGTGAGGTAGGCTACTCATTAGTACTATTTGCTGTTGTTTATTTTCCATAAATTGTCCATTGATACACTGTCAAAGTTTTAATAGAGTGTTTAATTTTTTTTACAAATTCATTGGAATTCTTCACATTTTAGGGTATTAATTGTTGATATATCTTAAAGTTTTTCTCCCTGTACATATATTGGCTTTTCTTCAGTGGTTAGTTATTTTTCCTTTAAAAACTGAAAAACATTGGATTTCCTTCTTGTCCATCTTTTTCTTTGTGCCTTTGGGGTTTTGTGCTATGCACTAGGATCACCTCCTCTTCCTGAGATTCAAAAATATTCACATACATCTTACCTAATACTTTCTTTTGGCTGTTATGTTTAGATCTTCAGTCCATCTGAAATTTGTCTTTGGGTAGATGTGAAATAGAACCATAATTAATTTTCAAATGTATAGGCGTTTTCTCCAAAATCATTTGCTGGGTAGTCTGTCACGTTCCCCCATCCGGAGACGTCCTCTTTATCATGGACACATTCCTGTGCACATGTGTCTGCTTCCAAACTATGTTTCCGTTAATTACTGTGCAGATTTAGTTATTATAGTTTTATATAGTATATTTTTATATCATTCCTGCACTACTCAATTGTTTTCCAAATGTTGTTGGCTACTGTGGTACATTTTCTATTCTAGATTCCAAATTCTAAAACTTATACTCCCCAAAATAACCACTGAAATTTTCATTTGAATTGCATTGAATGTATGTTATATTTAGGGATAATTGGTATCTTTATAACATTGTCTTCATATCCATGAATGTAATATATCTTTTTGAGTCTCCTTTTATGCCTCAGCAAAGATTCTTAGTTTTTGTTTTCATATTATTCTCACACATTTAAGTTTAATTCTAGATATTTTGTTGTTTTAGTTGCTATTTTAAATGGAATTCTTTTCCATTATGTTGTCTAATTAATGATGGATGGTATGTAGAAAAACTACTGATTATATTTCTATGTGCTCACCCCACTGATTTTCTTGTTTAATTTTGTTTTCAGCTAATTATTTTGGGAGAGGCAAACTTTTGCTGTAAAAAGTCAGACAGGGAATATTTTTGGCTTTGCAGGTCAAAGGATCTCTGTCCCAACTACCCAACTTGCCACTGTAGTATAAAAGCAGTCATAACAGACAATACATAAATAAGTAGGCATGGCTGTGTCCTAATAAAACCTTATAGAAACAGGCTGCTGACTAGATTTGGTTTTCTGACTATATTCTAATGATGCAAATATATCATATTTAAGTAATATATCTTCTCTTGTCCCCCAAAACACTGGATTTCTGGAGTGTTGAATAATAGAGGTGATAATAGTTATCCTTGTCTTGTTCTGATTTAAGGTGCTAGGCTCTTGGTATTTCACTCTTATGTTTGATGTTTCTTATTAATTTTTGGCAGATACTTTAATCCAATTAAACATGTTGTCCTCTATTCCCAAGTGACTAAGAGATTTTAACAGCAATGTGATTGGGTGTTATTGATGCCTTATGAACATGTGTTAATATTAACATTTCACCTATTATTTTCCTCATGTGTATAAACAAAATGAGCTATCTTTTAATTCCTAGAATAAATAATTCCATTTCCTACATTTCATTTAGGATTTCTACATCTACATTAATAAATAAAGCTATAGTTTTCTTTTTGTAGTATCTCTCTGATTTTTAGTGCTATTCGGACCTTGTAGAATAAATTGAGAAGCTTCCCATCTTTTTGTGCTCTGAAACACTTTAATACAAAAATTAGCTGTTCTTTGAAAGTTTGCAAGTATGCTCCAGAACCATTTGGACCTGGCAAACGTTTCAGCAATTGGGCTTGCCCTTTCAGCGTCTTCTGTGTCATTGATCTACAGGAGAAACGCTGTAGATCACACAGCACATCTCTTTGTCCCTGACCCCTAAAGTCTGTATGCGGCACTGGCCAGTGTTCCCTTAGACTTGCCCTTGAGAAGCCAGTCAGCCCAGGCAAAGTGCAACTGCAGAGGGAAACGTGCCAGCACCTGAATATCTTGCGGGTTTGTCACTGCATTTCTGCTTGGGTTCAGGAAAGGTTAGATTATACAAGGGAGAAAGATGGAAGGAGAGGGGTCTGGAGAAGCCGAAAGGGTGACAGAAGCAACCTCTTTAGAATGAAAATAGTCAGTAAGGGGTGGCCCCAAGCCATCTGGAGTGAGAGAGGGACGGCTCTCCCAGCTCCCACCTCCACTCCCTCCGAGATAGAGCGGCACTGGAGGTTTTAAGGACATTACTGGTTCAAATAAGGGACGATGCAGTTTAGAAAAGTGAATGGGTTTTTAGGCGCCTGGAGGCTTTGGGCCTCCAGGTTCCTGTTGGGTTTTCAGGTGCCATTTGCCTGGGCAGTGCCGCCTTCAGTCCTAAGTGATGCAGACCCTGGATGGCAGAGCCCCTGGCCTCCCCAGCCCCACTTCCCCATCCATGGGCTACACCCTTTCCCTGGGGGTGGGCAGAAAGGACACAAAGCTGCCAATCTGGGGCCTGCCCCTCTCTTTTCTGGGCCACGTTCAGGTGCTGGGAATGTGGGGAGTCCTTGCCGAGTATCCCCGGGCTGCGAACCTGTTCAGAGCCTTCAGTGTGCACACCTAGAAGCTCAAGTTGTAGCCCGGGGGTGGCCTATTGTGGGGCAGGATTAAGCGACAGGTGAGAACCGAGAGTCGGGCAGTACAGGCTCACTTCAGATCTACACGGTGGCAAGGAGCTGAGGACTGGGAATGCCCTTTGCTTGAGCTCAGAAGGGTTGACTCTCAGGAGCAGGATAAAAAAGAGGTTTCTATTTCTTTTAGAACCCAGTCTCTAGGTTTCCTAGCTCTGCATCCAGGTAGAGAGAAAGATGGAAGGCAGAGGCCACAGAAGGCAGTGAGGGCAGGGCTGGCCTCCCCAGCGTGCATGTCCCTGGGGCTCAGAGGTGATGAGCACAGAAGGGGGAGGGTGCTTCAGGGCACACATTTATAAATTGCAGACATCTGTCCATGGGCTCCCTATCATGCTTTGTTTATTGTTTTTAAGTCTAGGGCAAATACCAAATGTGATCTTGCTGCTTCTTGACCTGAGTGTTTAAAGGTCCTTTCTGGAGCAGTGGGACCTGAGCCCTATGAGGGGTGCACCCAAGGCCCGACAGGAAGAGCAGCTCCCTCCTGCACGTTGGACTCTCCATTCTAGGGAAATTGCCCCTCTCCCCAGACAGGTATGATGACTTTTATAGGATTATTGGCCCAACGGGAAAATCTCTTCCAGCTGAAACCCCATCTGCACCCAGCTTCAGCTGGAATTGTGATGGTCAGTGACAAGACAGTGGTGCCACTGAGTCTGCCCTGTTCAGTGGGATGGCCAGCCGTGGCCTCCACTCGGGGGAACATTTCAGGCTCAGAAAGCCAGCACCTCAGAATGCTCCCCATGCTTTTCTCATCTGCGGAATCTGGACTTTCTCTATATGGACTAAACCCCCTAATTGAAGGCTTTGATTATCCTGCATGTGCCTGAGGTGTTCCCAGGCAGCCAGGGTGTGGAGGCTCAGGAGCTGAGAGAGCAGTGGGTGCAGCGGGTTCTGATATGGGATGCTGGGCCTTGAGCAGAATGCTGGGAAGCTCCGGATTTTCTCATTGTTCATGGACCTGGCTATCCTGAAGTCCTGCTTCCACATGGAAATGTGGTTTACTCTCAGCCCCATGTTTGTGCGTAGGCAACGGATGGCATTCACCAGGAACAGCACAAAAGCAAAGCTGCGATCTTCCTGGAAATAATTAGAGTCAGCACTGCGAGCATTAGGGGTGGCGTGAGCTGGCACAGCCTGCTTCCTGCCCTCACTTCTGTGTGAAAGAAACAAGGCAGGGCACTGTGCAGCCACCGGCTGGTGGAGGGAAAGGTGCTGGATGGAGAGGCTTTATGAAAGTCAGAGCCACCAGGAGCCCCAGGGCCATCCCATCAGGCCAGAGGAGCTGCGTCTGGTGCTGGTCCACTCTCCGATGCCCGCAGGAGGCACCCTGCCTGCCCTCCTCACCCTGTGCATCCCCACCCAGCCTCCTGGCTGCTCGGCCCTTGATGCTGGGTTTCGGGAAGCTGTTCTCTCCTCTTTGGTGGCATCATCTGCTTCATCAACAGGTTTGCTTTTTCTCAGGTGTTGAGTTCAAATCCCCTAACTCTACTTTTACAGCTAGAACTGAGAAAACTTTCTGTACTCATTTATCTGTTTGAGCATTTAGACACAGAACCTAGGTTTTTATAATGTGCCACATAACGATGTTCACATGGTCCCATAAGATTATAATACAATGTTTTCAATTTGTCTTTTTAATATTTAGCTATGTTTATATACATAGATCCTTACCATTGTACTGCAGTTGCCTGCAGTATTCAGTACAGTCCCAGGCTGTACAGATCATTAGCCTAGGAACAACAGACTACACCGTATCACTTAGGCGTGTGCTGGGCTGTGCCATCTAGATGTGTGAAGTACGCTGTGTGATGCTTGCACAGTGATGACATCTCCTAATGATGCATTTCTCAGAACATGCTCCTGTGTTAAGGAAGCCTGACTGCAGTCTGAGCTTGTTCTCCCTAGAACCCTCCCCTGCCACACCGTGGCTATTCCCGATGTGCAGGTAGTGGCTTCATTACATTAAACATGGCAGTGAAAGCCCCTGCCATGAAAGTTCTGGGTGGAGGGTGGGACCAGACACATGTAAGGGAGGCTGGCGGTGAGTGGGGGCAGCTGAGTGGGAGGCCCCTTGCCCATGCTGGGACCCACTTAATTCCTCTGATTTTTAGCAGAATCAGGGCAAACTTCTACTTATTTTGGTGCTCTGAAGAAACAAAACCTGGGCTTGCCATAGAAAAATATGTTCCATCAGGGAATTCCCTCTTGACTCTGTGAAGGAGAAAAACTATGAAGGGATCTTTGGAATGAGGGGTCTCAAGGGCACTGGAAGGCTCTGGCATGTGAAGAGCTTGAATGCATCTGAGAGCCCGAGGGGCTGGCCCAGACACAGGAGGAAATCTCTGAGCTAGCTTGGATTTTTTTCCATTAAAAAATTCTCTGGTTCCTGGGGTGTGATGGTGATGGTGATGGTGGGAGAGGCTGGTAGGGACAGGAGGGCTCTCTGTACTTTCTGCTCAGTTTTGCTGTGAACCTAAAACTGCTCTAAAAATAATTTATTGATTTTTAAAAAAGTTATCAGGAAAGAACACCTACAGTTGGTTAGATATGATTAATAACTAGTACCAACATGGCATTGTTAACAAAGAATACATTATTATTATTATAAGGTACTCATGAGTAAAGAACAATGAATAATATACATCTAATTTTTTAATACTCAATGCACAATCAACATTTCTGATCAACAGTATAAACCATATAAAAGAGAATTCTGCTTTTCATTTGTAGAAATACTGCTTTCATCATTGCAAAACTTTCACGGTTAAAACGTACCATATGTTGAAGCTATAAAGCTATTGTTTGAATGTTTCTAAAACAAAGTTATTGCTGTCTGTTGTTAATTGGTTACACTGTCACCTCTAATACCAGTCATCAAATCCATAGGATCTCTTAATTTCCAAGAGATTGTATTGTACAGCAAGATTATTTTTGTGGCCAAATCAGGTCATAGGATTCCTTTTTTTTTTTAAAGATAAGTAAATGCATCCAGAAATGTATGCATGGGTTTAAGTTTTCCCCATAGTTTTATCTGCTGGGTGATAGGGTGGAGCTTCTTAGTGCTTCTGCTGGGAATTCAGATAGGACAGACTTGCAGCCTCAGAGGACACACTGCGGGTAGTGCAGAGAGACATGGAAGGAAAACACACTGCCTGCTACAGTTTTTATCCCAGGTATAATTTGTGAGGAATGTATAACAAATGTTTCTTAAAGCATGAATCCTCTTCTTGAATTCTTGTTTTTATGAAAGCCATCCAACCACTTACTCAATCCTCTTGAAATCTGCCTTTTGTAATGTAACTGATAGGCCAATGTTTTCTTTCACTGTGGGAAATAAAGGCTACTTGGTTGCTTTAGGGAGGGCAACAATGTCAGCTGCATAAACAGCAAGAATATTATATTTTATTACTAGTCCACCCTTAATAAAGAGAGCAAGCTTAGGAAATGGAAAAGAGGTGTCTGTTTAATATTTCCTTTGCTTTTCAACCATTGTTTAGACACTCTCCTTTCTAGTGCTTGGAGAACCTTCATGGAAACTCTGTTCAGGTTCTTGACTCTCAGCGACAGATGTGGAGGTCTTTGTGTCTTAGTTCTCTAGGCCTGAGAATCACATACACCTGCAGAATTTGCCTTCAAGTCCATGTCCTTGTGGCTAATTCCTAGGCTGGTAGTTCTCAACTTTGGCTGCACATTGGAATGACCTCAGGAGCTTTAAAAACTATGAACGCTTGGGTTTGGGTTTCAGCCCCAGAGATTTGCGTTTAATTGGTCTGAGGTGTAGCTGGGCTTCAAGCTTTTTAAAAGCTCCTCAGGTGATGTCACTGCAGCCAGGGCTGAATAACTTCTCTAGGGTGGCTGGGCCCAGGCTCGGTAAGACTGTTGGTGAACTAACCAAAGTGTGCTGAACATTATTAGGGCTCTCCAGATATGTCTAGTTTATACTGATAAATGAGTATCAATTGTAAATATAAAAATAAAATTTGCATTGAAGTCACATTATATATATAAACCAACAAAGTGCTATGTTATTGCTTTTCTTACATGTACAGGGTTACACTGGCAGATGATGAGAGTATGGCATGCAGCTGGATTTTTCTAGTAGTAACAACAGACAGTGAGCCCTTTCCATTAACACTGCCCCAACAGACTCAACAGAACCTGCCTCAGACCAAGCTAAATGTGCTTTCCATCATCTTTTAAAATTTCCTAAATATAAAAACGATGCTTCTCTTCTTCACCATGACAATGACCTAGCTTAGCTCCCCAATGAGGTTGTGCCTTTCTATAAGAGAGAGAAAGGGCTTTCCTCTTGCCTCAACTTAACCCTTTTAAACAAAGATTTCAGTTTCAAATTTTGATTCTATTGCAGTCTCTCTAAAGTAAACTGTGTTTCTTTTAGTAGAAAAATGAGTTTCTAAAAATATATTGTACAAAGTTCAGTGCTACATAAAGAGGATGATATCCCACAACAAAATTACAAAAATAGATTTACATTTAAAAATCCTGTCTGTGTCTTCAATAGTACAAAGTCGTACCCCTGGTATGGCAGGTGTGGCTGGTGAGAGAGGCAAGGATTTCTGTTCTGTAAGGTTTTACAGCCCCCAGGCAAGGAAATGTGAGCAGATCATTATGTTGCAATAAAAGTGTGTGCTTATCACAAGAAAGAAATGCAGAATAGACGTTGAGGGCAATTTCAACAGGTGTTGCCTATGTGGAATAGCAGCTCATTCACAAAGCAGGGAAGAGACTGGTTTCTATAACTTACTTAGAGAAAGCAGAGGGTCCCAGGGCTTTTTCAAGGCTCAGATGGGGGTATTTGCCCCTTTCCAGCTGAACTGCTGGTGACGATGAATTGGAGGCTTTTGAAATGGCCACTAGCAGCCAAGTCTCAGGCTTATCAGTGACTGCAAATTGTTCTCTCCACTGCACATGGGAATCTCTACCCCACCCAGCCTTTTATTCTACTCTGACTGGGGGCCCTGGTACAGACCCACAGTCTTGTACAACTGAAGACCCTAGAAATAAGGTTTTCAACCCTTATTTCAAGCCCATTAGAATCATGAAAGAGCCCCTGAGATTTGGGTTGAGTTGGTCTGCAGAGACTCCAGGCCCCTTCTTTTGAAGCTCCACAGATGATTCTCTTCTGCCTGAGGGGAGGTGCCGAGTTCCCATCACCCACCAGCTTCATCCTACACAAGTGCAATCAGAGGCCTAGTGAGAGTGGCACTGGGTGGGTGGCCCCCCAGTGAGTGCCAAGCAGACCCCACCAGGCCCTTCCTTTAGGCCAGAGGTTCTGGAAACTTTGATGAATGTTGCAATAACCAGGGGGTGCTCTGAAGAGGCCCTACGGCTGGGCTGCACCCGAGAAAATCAAGCCACAATCTTTCTGGTTGGGACCAGGAGATTCCCAAGAGCAGCCGCCCTTGAGAACCAGTGCCTTTCCTGCTAAGCAATCCATAGTCCCCTTATGTCTGCAGTTGTGAGGCGGGGGTGGTAAGTCACAACATCAAGAATTTCAGCAAACACCTAAGCTTTGGTGTCATCAGCTGGAGTGCAATAGGATGCGTCCACAGTGCTCCCCCTTACAACCTGGACTCACAGCGAATATAGAGTTTAGAAGACTCATCCCTTCTCTGATCCCTCATGGGGAGACGCGCATGGTGTAATTAGAGGAGCTCCTTAGAGATGATGCAAGAAGACGCACGAGGGCTGGCGGCACCTGTGAATGTGAGCTCTCAGCGCCTTGCTTTCCTTTGACCTCTGTTTGCAAAGACCACATCTGAAGCTGGGGTCGTGGGGTAAGGTCTTCCGGGAACGGACTGAGGAAGAAACAGCCAACAGACAGGCTTTCTGTGGGGTATGAAGGCCAGGCTATCAATCAGGAAGACCTTCAGGGATGGAGTCCGAGCTTTGAGAACTGACGGATCAGGGCTGTTAGGTGAAAATCATGGGACTTTGGGCAGCTCCTCTCCTGACCTGCCCACCACGGTCGCCAGATCTGTGGAGAGGCTAAGGGCTTTGTGGCTTCTACCAGACAGAACTGTGCCTCCCTGGACAGATGAAGTGAGAACTATTTTGGGAAGCACAGTCTTAAAATTAATAGAATTTAGCAACTAAAATTTATGGTGGAAAATTAAAATATGAAGGAGAAGAAAGCTAGAATAGCTTTTGCTCTTTTATTAGGTTACTGTTTCAAACTACAAAAATATTCGAATTTAATGCTACAATGTGACTCGCTTACAACTGACCTGCCTCATCAATCATCTGCTTCTTGACACATAAGTGACAGCAGAATGTGGGTCCTTCTGTTTCCCAGTTCTGACTGAAATATTTCTGTATGTCCTGAGGTGAATGAATAATGGAAGTGGTTTACTGGCGATATAAAATCTCAGATTCTTAGAAATGTTGTGTAGTCTTCTCACTAAGCATGTGCAGAGATGATAGCTCAAAATCCCCCTGGGGGCTGCAACTTTTAGGGAACTTGTGGGATGCTCCAAGCTCATCCCCTGGCTTAGAGGGAGCAGGTTGTTAGGGTGACTTATGCGGACTTCAGCAGTGGAGGCCTCTGGCAGCTGTTCCCTTGGTCAGACTGCCCCTGCTGCACCTGCACTTTCCACCTCCCTGTTGGCTGAGACCTGGTCATCCTGTGAGGCCTCCCTTCCAGGTCTCCTCAGGCAGGACCCAACCTCCCTGCTCTGTGCCCTCATAGTGCCTGGCTGATGGGTCCTGTCTGGCATTTGTCACGTTGTTTTAAGGTTAGAATCGATGAGTCCATTTCCTTTGCTAAATTGTGAATTTCTTAGAATCAGGGACTATGTTTTATTTATCTTTGTATCTTTCGTACCCATAACAGGCTAGTATGGATGCTTAGGGGTATTTGAGAGCATAATAGAGTGGAAATGAATATAATTTTATTTTCATTGAGACAAAAATCAAATGCTTTCTTAACAAAGCTGTAGGGGCTCTGACTGATCTGGGAGTCAAAAATTACTTTAAAAGCAAAAGGAACATTTTCTATGTGTGTGTGACTGAACATAACTGTAGGCTGAAAATTTTTCTGAACCATTTCTTCCTTGATAAATTGGATGGGGTGGATATTGACTAGGAGAGTTTAAAACACTGTTTACAAAGGACTGCTGTTAATCAGTCAGATTACAGGGCACACACAGATTAGGAAAAAAGGTGGGATCCTAACTAGCTGAATCTTCCAATTGTAGAGAAATTATTTTAGGAAGGAATTTTTTCTTCTAAAACATCTGCAAATGTTGTGAAACCATTATCAATTTCAAACCCTAGTTTCATATTTACTACCTGAATTCCACACTACTTATAATGCTACTGTCATTCGTACCTGTAAAATGCCCTGTTGTGACCAGAGGAGAAAACGATCTTCCATGAGTAACCCAAACTAATTTTGGGGGGTTGGGGTGATGGCTAAAGGAGATTTCAGAGCAGCTTCATTTTTGTAGTCTCCTGATCTATGCCCCAAAGGACCTGATGCGTTTCGTCTGAGCCTCAAATTAGGAGATATGTTTTTGTGAGAACAAAAGCGGTGCTATCCTTAGGTATTCCACATTCTCAGCTGTGGGCTATTGGTCTGAATGCTGATGAATCCAATGTGGGCTGGAATCCAAGTTATTATTTGATGTGTCATCCTCTCTTGCTGATTTCATGACAGCAAGACAAGGGCAGCATACTGAGTTTCAAAACAATGGAATGGAAGACAAACAAGTCAGTCTAACGCTCACGACTGGAAACCACTGGTCAACCAGTGGGGAGTAAGTACCGTGGGGACATTTTTACAAAAGTAAGTCTAAGGAAGAGTTCTATCCCTTCCGTTTCTTCTTTGCTCAGGAAGGGACAGAGTGGCTTATCCTATTGTACCTGCCATGACTCGATACAGTACCGATCCGGCCTGCTGGGGCCATGAAGGCCTTCTTGGATCTTTAGTGTTTTGCAGTGGAAGCCTTGAAGCAGAACCACTGGAATCAAGTGTCCTCTGGAAGACTTGTGGCTTGTGCTCCTTGCTCACAGTTGGGCCTGGATGAACTCAGGGTAGCAAGTGCTACCAGCAAGCTTCTTCCTTGTTGGAAGAGCCCATTGAAGTAAAAATCAATAGCGACAATGAAAAACTCTGAGATCCCCAATCAATAAAAATCCTGACATACACTTTTTTTTTTTTTCAAATATACCTCTTTGAAGGATAAATTTCTGCTCAAAGGGACAATATTCTTGCTGGATGCGTTTCTGTAAATGCTTCACAGTTTGAAGACAAAGGAATGCACCTGCAACTTCCCAAAATGCGCCCGAGGTGGAAGCACTTCCTGGCTGGTCGGTGTAAACGTTGTGAAACCAGTCTGTGGGTCTAAGAGCTAATGCGGGCATGGCTGTTGGGATGGAGGACCTGCTGTGGCATGGTCCTGGGTATCGAAAGAGTCTGGATTTTTAGGGCTCATACTATCCTCCGTGGTCATGCTCCAATAAATTCACTGCTTTGTGGCGCGACCCTTAGGTATTCTGCATTTTCAGCTGTGGAGCCCTTAAAGACGCCATTTGGCTTGGCTTCCTTGGGAAAGAAGTCCTGCTGGTAGTCAGGGTTGTCCAGGCTAATTTGGTGGCTGCCTTTCTGGGCCCAGTGGGCAGGGCTGTCGAATGTGCTGCTGACACAGGTGGGCTGGACAGTGTTGAGATACTCGGGGTTGCCCACTGCAGTGCTGTGGGGGTCCTGGTAGTGTGGATCTCTGCTGGGTGTGGGGTTCAGAGGCTGATTATGATAGACAGGATTCTGCACAGAGCCAGCGGGCCTTTTGGGAACCGACTGGTTTATGTATTCTGAAAGCGGAAAGAAATCAGAGGTGAAGTAATCAGTAAAGCACCATCCCATGCAGGATCCCCGGGTTCTGAACCCTGTGAATGTCCTCAACAAGGAGACTTATGACGGGGAGCAGGAGCCTTGGGAGGGCCCTCTTGCTGTTGCTGCAAAAGAAAGTGGGTTCTTTCCTGTACTTCTGAAAGTAATGGACATGTGTGTCTTTTGTAAATTTAAAGTTCTCAGGATAAACTGCCTTGAGGGGAGTGTGTGTATGTGTGTGTGTATGTGTATGCATGTGTACATGTATCTGTGGTGTGCATGTGGTATGTGTGTCTGGTGTATGTATATGTGTGTGTAGGTGTGCTGTGTGTGTGGTGTATGTGTGTGTGGTGTATGTATGTGTGTGTGGTGTGTGCATGTGGGTGTGTGGTGTGTGTGTATGTGTGTGTATATGTGGTGTGTGTATACATGTGTTTGTATGGTGTGTGGTATGTGTGGTATGTTTGTGTGTGTGGGTGTGTATGTGTGCATACATATGTGTGTGTGTGTGGTGTGTGTATGTGTGTGTATGTGTGATGTGTGGTGTGTGTCTGTGGTGTGTGTGTGGTGTGTATATGTGTGGTGTGTATGTGTGTGTATATGTGTGTGTGTGAGGTGTATATGTTTGTGTGTGTGGGGGTGTGTGTGTGGTGTGTGTGTGTGGTGTGTGTATATGTGGTGTGTGTGGTGTGTGTGTACGTGTGTACATATGGTGTGTGGTGTGTATGTGTCTATGTGTGTATGTATGTGTGGTGTGTGTGTGGTGTGGGTGTGTATGTGTGCATACATATGTGTATGTGGTGTATGTTGTGGGTGTGTTGGTGTGTGTGTACAGCAAACAACCCAGACACAACAAAGAGCTCGTGCAGGCTTGGTCATGTGTTTATCTGCTCCTTACGCCCTTCACTGTGTCTGCAAATCTGCCACTGTTTCCCCCTCTGGAGATGCTGGAGGGAGCACCTGGCTTGGACACTGGGTGGTGGAGACTGGCTGCTGCTGAGTGGGTCGAGGAGGCTGAGGAGCAGGACTGTTTCTAGACAAGCCACTCACCAGGCACTGGGAGGAAGGTGTCGTCTATGCTGTCCTCAGTCAAGGCACCTGTGGGGTCTGAGCTGTATCGCTGCAAGAAGCTGTCTTCCTTGATGGGACAGCTTTGCAGCTGCAAGAGGAAATGAGGGAAGGTTACTCCAGTCAGAGCTGCCCCAACTTCAGTGTTTGCAAAAATCACCCGAGATCTCCTTGAGATGCAGGTTCTGATTAGTAGGTCAGGCAGGCCTGAGAGTCTGCACCCTACCGGGTGCCGGTGCTACTGGGCCGCAGGCTGCAGGGTGGGCAGCAGGGCTGTGCTGGGTGCTGTACAGCAGAACTTTCTGCAGTGAGGGAGGTGTGCTATGAGTTGTGCTCTTCAGTAGGGTCACCACTATGTGGCTACTGGACACTTCACATGTGTGAGAAACTGAATTTTATATTTTATTTCATTTTAACTTATTAACATTTAAGTTGAAGTAGCCACATGTGGCCAGTGGTTTCTGCATGGCACAGTGCGGTCTAGACCACGGCCTCACACTTCAACAGACATCAGCATCACCTGGAAAGTGGCTCAAACACAGACTACTGGGTGCCACCCCTAGAGGTCCTGATTTGGTCAAACTGGGGCGGTGGCCTGAAAAATGGAGTTTCTAACAAACTGCCAGGCGATGCTACTACTGGTCCAGGAGTCACGCTTTGAATGGCACTGTGAGGCGTGACAGCTATGCAGGGAAAAACCCACACAGGAAGAAAACTCAAGATTATCTGGGTTAAGATTATTTAGGTTAAGGCATTTTCCATGTAAAATAGAGCCATAGTGGAGAGCTGTAAATTCTGGCTTATAAGGTGTTCATACATACCCCATTTCTATCAATGCAAGCCACAGTGGAATTGTTGCTGGTTGCACTCTGAAAAAGAAACAGAGCAGTTGCCCATGGACTGCTTGTACCACATCTCGTCCACTTTTCCTGAATGCAGGTGGTGCGCCTCATGGAGGGTATATCGTGAAGGTGTTTAATTTTTGTCTTAATCATTAGTTTTAGAGCAACTAGGTTTAGTTTTGATTTAATTCCATTCCATAGTGGACCTAAAAGGCTTACAATCAAGTTGTTGCAATGCAACAAAATAATTAACACACACAATTTATTTTGATTTTGATTTTACCATTTGGTTAAAATTGACTTCATCTCCATGTGAGTTTCACTAGATGGTTGTTATTTTCCCTAAAATTCAATTTGTTCAAATGAGTAGACACAGCTTGAGAGAGAGAGAGAGACAGAGATTTCATACCAGAGAGCTCAGGAGGGGAGTCCGTGACGTGGAGGGGCTGCTGAAGAAGCCCTGCTGTGGGATGAGGTACTCATCGGCATCCACCACATCGTCCATGTCTTCTTCATCCATCAGGGCACGGTAGAAGTTGGAGTCTGTAGGGCTTGGCAAATGCATTCTTTCATCCCCCTGGTGCAGAGATTTTGAGGCTATTAGAATGGCCCATAGAGATGCTATTCCACTTCTTGGCTATAGGAGCAGGGGTCTATTGCTAGCAGGTGCCTGTGTGTTTGCCAATTTTGTTATAATGAAAATGAAATCCCCCGTGGTTCTCTAAATTATAGCTGCCTCCCCTCATGGCATGATGTTGGTGCCTTAAAATAAAACATGAACCATGCTTTGATGCTTGAAAGCCCCTACATGAGATGCAAATAGCTTCTGAGGAAACAGAAAGGGAAGAAGCTGCAGCATTCATCGAGTGTGCACCTTGCTGTGAGGTGCTAGGGAGTGTATTTTGCAACATACTTTATTCAATCTTTGAGACAATCATGTGAGCTTGGTTTTGGTATTCCTGTGTTATGGAAGGAGATAGGTGGATCAGCTTCCTGGGTGACGGGAAGAAGTGGAGAGTCAGGGGTGTGAAGCCACGTCTGCCTGACACCAAAGCCCGATAGACCATGCTTCTCTGTTAGACCCAGCTGAGGCTTTGGCTAGCTGGACAGTGAGGATGAGCGCGGGAGGAGAGTCCAGACGGGGAGGGGGAGATGGAGTAGGGTGGGCCCCACTCACGGACGCTGCTTAGTTCACGATGTGGCCTGCGCCTTACTGAGGCTTGCTGTAATGCGTTGGAGGGCTTAATAATGCAATCTGGGACACAGGGAGGCCAGGTTTGCATGTGACAGAACATAGTGACGTGAGACGCTCATTAGAGGGACTCTTCCCAATGGAAGGACAGACTGCGATTTGTACCTGAATGACAAGGTAGCGCTGGGGGTCTCGGGCCATTTTGGAGAATTCGATGATCAACTCACGGAACTTTGGGCGACTATCTGCGTCTATCATCCAGCCTGGGGAAGGAATGAGAAAAAACAGTGCAATTAGAACACCGAAAGAAATGATAAAGATGGCATTGCTTAAAGAAGGCATTGGTGATGCGACACTTCCAGTCAAATAAGTGATGAAAGAACGAAGTCTTTGTGGTAGACTTTTCTGTCTTGGCCAACTAGTACTGGTTACTGTTTAAAGACCATGCCAGCATCGTACATTTGAATCAGAATAACAATAATGCCCTCTAGTTTTTCTATGCCCACTCTTCCTGGGGTCAGCCTCCTGTGTTGTCGCCTGAGGGGATGGAGCAGTGTGGGTCTGTGCAATTGCTCTCTGTGAACTATCCTGACTACAGTGTGCCCTGCACCAAGGTCCTCACTCAACATCCACCCTTAGCATTCCTTCAGGTAGGAAACCAGATGCAACGTAGAAAAATAGGCTTTAAAGAATTTGGGGTTGGGACTGGGCTTCTGCCCCCGGCGTCTCCAGTACAGCGCAGACCCAGTGGGAATGCATGCAAGTGAGAGGGCTGGCTGTGCTGGCAACTTCCACAGGAGGACACACTGTTAACTGTGCTGCTTCATGTGACTACCCAACAATCTAAATCCAGATGAAACAATTTGGAGGTATGGCTACGCCTGGAAATCCTCATGCCTCTTGAGGGATCACATTTATTTTCCATCCACAAGATGTCAAGCTATTTTAGGCCAGACTGCTATGTGACCTTAGACAAATCACGTGGCTTCTCTGGATCACAGCTTCCTTAGCCCAAACCAAGGAAGTTAAAAAAGATTAACTCTGTGGTCTAGAGTTCAGAAAGGCATTAATATTTACATTAACTTGGCTCTGTCATATTCCCTGTACAACTTTACTTTGCAAATGCTCATCCCATGCATGTAATGCTACCTCCAGAGCCCACTGCACTCATGAATCTGGTAGAATAATAGCATCAATCAAGTTACACACTCTTATTTAGATTAAAATGTTTAAATTCCACACTGCAGAGACTTCACATAAATCCACTGGTTTAAAAGGTTTAAGTCAAAGCAGAAATGTTGACTCTATTAGCCTTATGTTGTTACGCACTGTCATGCATTTAAAAACATTCAGTCTCCCTGGTAACAGGCTTCAAAATATAGGGCAACTCGGTATTTCATTGAGTAACTCAGTGAATAGAATATTTTGGTGTAATGACTTGCAGAAGCCTTTAGTTTTATTTATTTGCTTGCAAACATGGGCAAATGTCAGGTCACACTGCCAAATGAGTCAAAAAGTGTCTTTAGAAGAATGCTTGAAGGGGTATTTACAGATGTTTCTGGATTTATGTGCCTGCCTTATGTAATGTGATGACATTTCTCCAGGGATGCAAAGGCCTCAGGTGTTTGGCTAAGAGCAGCCACCAAGGCTCAGCTAGGCAGTGTGGACAGCCCCACCGGTCACTCACACTTGACCATGATCATGTAGACATCGATGGTGCATATGGGTGGCTGGGGGAGGCGTTCTCCTTTTTCCAGGATGGAGGAGATCTCGCTGGCAGGGATTCCATCATATGGCTTGGATCCAAAGGTCATCAACTCCCAAACGGTCACCCCTGAGAGGATAGCACAAGAAAAGAAGGCAATGGGATCATGAATGAACGATCACAGTCCCTTGCTTTACTCATCATTGCTGGTTACTGTTTCTTGATGTTTAGAAACCTACATTTCTGTAGTCTTGGGCAATTTGCTTCAGTGCTGGAAGCCTCAGTTTACCTCTCTATAAAGTGAGATAATAACAGTATCTGTTTCACAGGATGGCTGTAAGGACCCAACAAGATAATACAACTGAAATGCTTAGCGTGATGCCCAGCAAGTAGTAAGTGACTGATAAGTGGTAAACTTTGGTAATTAACAATAAAGACAACAGTAACTCTACTAGCATAAGTATTATGCTCCAGACAGGATACACACTCAGTCACCTGCTCTGAGGGACCTGTATCTGCAGAATGAGGAAGATGCAGATTCTGAACAGGGCTATAAACTGCACATTTTTACATCATAAAAAAATTGGAAATGAAAAAGCTTAAGTTCCATTTGATAAAAATAAAAACCTCCGGAAGAAACTGAAACCCTGAACAGACCAATAATGAGCTCCAAAATTGAATCAGTAATAAACAGCCTACCAACCAAAACAAAGCCCACGACTGGATGGATTCACAGCCAAATTCTACAAGATGCACAAAAAAAGCTGGTACCATTCCTACTGAAACTATTCCAAAAAAATTGAGGAGGAGGGACTCTTCCTTAACTCATTCTATGAGGCCAACGTCATCCTGATACCAAAACTTGGCAGAGATACAACAAAAAAAGAAAACTTCAGGCCAATATCTCTGATGAACATAGACATAAAAATCCTCAACAAAATACTGGCAAATCAAATCCAGGAGCACATCAAAAAGCTTAAGCCACCACAATCAAGTCAGCTTCATCCCTGGGATGCAAGATTGGTTCAACATATGCAAATCAATAAATGTGATTCACCACATAAACAGAACTAAGGACAAAAGCCACCTGATCATCTCAATAGATGCAGAAAAGGCTCTCAATAAAATTCAACATGTTTAAAACTCTCAATAAACTAGGTATTTAAGGAACAAACCTCAACATAATAGCCATCTATGACAAACCCACAGCCAACATCATATTGAATGGGCAAAAGCTGAAAACATTCCCCTTGAAAATTGACACAAGACAAGGATTCCCTTTCTCAACACTCCTATTTAACATAGTATTGGAAGTCCTGGCCAGATAAATCAGGTGAGAGAAATAAATAATGGACATCCAAACAGGAAGAGAGGAAAACAGCTATCTCTGTTTGCAGATGACATGATCCTATATCTAGAAAACCCCATAGTCTTGGCCCAAAAACCCCTTAAGCTGATAAACAACTTCAGTGAAGACTCGATTGTACAAAATCAATGTACAAAAATAATTAGCATTCCAATATGCCAACAACAGTCAAGCTGAGAGCCCAATCAGGAATGCAATTCAATTCACAATTGCCGCAAAAAGAATAAAATAACTAGAAATACAGTAAACCAGGAAGGTGAAAGATCTCTACAATGAGAACCACAAAACACTGCTTAAAGAAATCAGAGATGACACATACAAATGGAAAAACATTCCATGCTCATGGATAGAAAGAATCAATATCATTAAAATGACTATACTGTCCAAAGTATTTTATAGATTCAATGTTACTCCTATCACACTGCCAGTGAGATTCTTCACAGAACTAGAAAATACAACTTAAAAATTCACATGGAACCAAAAAAGAGCCTGAATTGCCAAGGCAATCCTAAGCAAAAAGAACAAAGCTGGAGACATGATGCTACCTGACTTTAAACTACAGGGATACAGTAACCAAAACAGCATGGTACTAGTACAGAAACAGACATACAGACCAATGAAGCTGAATAGAGAGCCCAGAAATAAGGCTGCACACCTACAACCATGTGATCATTGACAAAGTTGACAAAAAAAAAAAAAAAGCAATGAGGAAAGGACTCCCTACTCAATAAATGATGACTAGCTAGCCATGAAGAAGATTGAAACTGGACTCCTTCCTTACACCATACACAAAAATAAACCCAACATGGATTAAAGACTTAAATGTAAAATCCCAAACTATAAAAACCCTGGAAGACAACCTAGGTAATACCATTCTGGATATAGGAATGGGCTAAGATTTCATGATGAAGACACATCAAGCAATTGCAACAAAAGCAAAAATTGACAAATGGGATCTAACTAAACTGAAGATCTTCTGCACAGCAAAAGAAACTATCATCAGAGTGAATAGACAACCCACAGAATCGGAGAACATTTTTGCAAGCTACAAATTTGAGAAGGGTCTAATAACCAGCATCTATAAGGAACTTAAGCAAATTCACAAGAAAAAATCAAACAATCCCATTAAAAAGTGGGCAAAGGACATGAACAGACACTTTTCAGAAGAAGACATACATGCAGCCAACAAGTATATGAAAAAGAGCGTAACATCACTGATCATTAAAGAAATAAAAATCAAAACCACACTGAGATACCATCTCATACCAGTCAGATGGCTATTATTGAAAAGTAAAAAAAACCAAAAAAAAAAAAACCCAACAGATGCTGGTGAGGTTGTGGAGAAAAAGGAATGCTTTTACACTGTTGGTGGGAATGTAAATTAGTTCAATTATTGTGGAAAAGAGAGTGACAATTTCTCAAATAGCTAAAAACAGAACTACCATTTGACCCAGCAATCCCATTACTCAAAGGAATATAAATCATTCTACCATAAAGACATATGCATGCATATTTTCACTGCAGCACTACTCACAATAGCAAAGACATGGAATCAACCTAAATGCCCATCAATGACAGACTGGATAAAGAAAATGTGGTACATATATACCATGGAACACTAGGCAGCCACAAAAGAGAATGAGATCATGGACTTTGCAAGAACGTGGATGGAGCTAGAGGCCATCATCCTTAGCAAACTAATGCAGGAACAGAAAACCAAATACCGTGTGTTCTCACTTATAAGTGGGAGCTAAATCATGAGAACACATGGACACGTAGAGGGGAACAACACACACTGGGGTCTATAGGAAGGTGGAGGATGGGAGGAGGGAGAGGATCAGGAAAAATAACTAAAGGGTACTAGGCTTAATCCCTGGGTGATGAAATAATCTATATAACAAACCCCTATGAACAGATTTACCTATGTAACAAACCTGCACATGTACCCTGAACCTAAAATAAAAGTTAAAAAAATGTCAGGTACTAAAATCTAAAAAATACAAAACCACAATAAAGATATAACAAGCATAGAATAAAAACCCTCATATTTTTCCTTCAAAATCAAACAACTATGATGGTTAAAAACAAGTGAAAGCAGTGATAATTTTAGAACCAGTGTTTTTTCAGACAACCCCGAGTTCTGATGGCCCTCCCATCTCTGGATAACAGAGGCCATTCCCAAATGGAACCACCTGAATTAATACACAGAATGCAAGCTTAACAATGGAAGGAAAGCAATGGTTTGGGGGCAAGAAAATAGATTCTTGTGTCATCCCCTGCTCCCAACACCATAGTCTATATGGATTTGTAAAAGAAAGACTGTCTCATTTCCAGATCTATGCAGTCAGTTTAACTACTATTTAACTAGGTTTTTAAACGTGTATGATGAATTCTAGTGGGAAGACAGGTTATTAGATTTTGGAACAAACAGCGAGAGAGAGGAGAGCTAGTGTAGCCAGTGTTAGGTGGAGAATGGACTGGAAGGTGTTGCGAGTTCTCTCTTTTTAGCTCCTTGGTACAACACACTAGGCCCCTAATTTATTAAATTGAATAATTTGCCTTGACTAGAGACCAGAGAGTAGAGAAAACAGGATATGGTTTTTAAACTGAAAATTCAGGCTCATGGTCTGGTAGTTCCAGTGGGCTGCCCAGGCCAGTGATTATAATCTGCCGTGGCAGCCTCAATGATGTTGAAAACACACAATGTTTTCAGTGGGAACCTACTTCCTGAGAATGGGTGTGACCACATCAAGGCACTAAGCCCCTGAATTCGAGAGGGCTTCCACTTGTGCATGGAGTGTGGGCATTGCGCTGGCACACACTGGCTGTGCCTGGAGCGTGAGGGGAGGGGGACCTGGCGGACGGGAGAGTTGCCAGGGCCAGATGGCCCAGCAACCCATCAGTCATGGCCAGGTGCTCTGGTTTTATCTGAACATACCTGGAGGACCAAAGAAAGATGTTGAGCAGAGAATGAAAAGTCTGATAAAGTTAAAAAATATGCACTTTGGGAGGCTGAGGCGGGCAGATCATGAGGTCAGGAGTTCGAGACCAGCCTGGCCAACACAGTGAAACCCTGTCTCTACTAAAGACACAAAAAACTAGCTGGGCGTGGTGGCGCATGCCTGTAATCCCAGCTACTCAGGAGGCTGAGGCAGGAGAATCGTTTGAACCCGGGAGGCAGAGGTTGCAGTGAGCCGAGACTGCACCACTGCACTCCAGCCTGGGCGACAGGGCAAGACTCTGTCTCAAAAAAAAAAAAAGTTAAAAAATATATGTGGCTGCTGTCTGGAACATAGATGAGGGAGAGCAAGTGGGAAGAGGGGAGACCAGCAGGAGACAGGGCTGTGCCTGGGGCGGGAGGCACCGGCTGCATGGGGACAAAATAAATGGCTTGGGGCAGGACCCCGGGGTTCCCTCGTGGAGAGGAGATACATTCTGAAAATGGCTGAAAATAACGATGCATCAGCAGACCTTTATTTCCTTATCTGTTCCATTAATTGAGGCAGCTCAGCTCACAGGTGCACACCAAACTTCACTTATTCATGGACACAAATCTCTGCCTTTGTGTCATACATCTTACATTTTAACAGAAGAGATAAAGACTCAGGAAATTTAAAAATATGTATGTATTTGGAAAATCAGAAAGTTAATAATGCTATAGGAAAAAGAAAAAAATACTAAGTAACAAAGGACGATATCCTGAATAATTTTGCTTTTGTGGTACTGACTAGATTGTTCTTGGAAATTCCTTTCAATAGTGTTCTCCTCAAACACACATTTCTAGAGAGGTGAGGCGACTCCTCCCTTGCTCCTGTTGCTGTAGATGGCTGGGGTAACTGATTTTCCCCAGTAAAGGGGTAGGTTCATGGGTTCCAGCCTTTCAGTAAGTTGCTGGGTGAAATTCAAGGACCAAGTGCGGTAACGCAGCGGAACATGCCTGGCACAGCGGTCAGAGACAATGTGTCAGCAACACTTTCTCAACATGGGAGGCCCTTGTAGGCTCAGGACAGGGCAGGGACCTAGGGCCGGGTGAGGAGAGGGGCCCTCGTGAGAATGGGTACAGGCCTGTGCTGGGCAACACTGGGATTCAGAAGAGGAAACAGAGAATCCCCCAGGGCCAGACCAGATGGTCCTCCCGAGAGCAAGAAGCAAGGGTCATCTCCCTTTCTTCTTTTATCCCTGCAGACATCCTCCGTGTGTGTCTGTGAAGCCGTTCTCTCTGACACATAAGGGCCAGGGTAGTTCATCTTAAGCCTCATTTCTCTACTGGAACTATGCCCCACCAAGCTTCTTCTGTCACCTCCCTCTGGTTCACTTCAAATTCATGGCAACGTCAATGGTTTGGTTAACATTAAAGTTTGGTTGGACTTTGCAGGGAGAGCTGTTTCCTAAGCTCTTTCCCTCCCATACCCCCCACCCTGCCAGACCAGCTCATCGCAATCTCCAGTGACTTTTGGACGGCAGCTGGACTCGATTTCCTCTGTCGTGTTTTCTCAGTACAATAGATGGACAGCAACGATTACATTATCATTAGTCATTATCTCGAAAGAAAATACTTGCACGTCAGAGGATATAATGTAAATTAATTAACAATAAAAGCCAGCTTGGCCTCAGTACAAATTCATTAGCATCAGGATTATGACTCACCATAGCTCCAGACATCACTCTGGTGGGTATAAATTCGGTGTAAAATTGATTCCAATGCCATCCACTTGATAGGCACCTTGGGATGGCGAGAGATAAGGCAGTGAGACAACTATTAGTTTCCCTCTGTTGGAAAAAGTTAACTCACTCTGGACCTAATTACAAGTGACACACACAGAGGAGCCAGATCACCCCACGACCCATCCCCCAGGCCTGGCGCCTCCTCCCGGCAACAGGGGATTTCAGTCTGACAGAGTTCAGGGCTGCTCTGGTAGGTTTCTGAGCACCCTCTGGGTCCTAGGCTACTCTGGTGAGCTGGGAGCCCTGGTTGTGCCCAGTGGCCTCACTCATCCAGGTCTGTGTGTGTTTTCAGGGCCCAGCATCACGGGGTTGGTGACTGCTAGGAGCCAAGCAGGCCAGAGTGAAACCTAAGAGAGGCATGGCTGTGGGAGGGCATTCGAGGGCCTGACAGGGGACGTGCATCCCTTAGTGCTGTGAGGGTCCCTAAGGGAAACCTGAGCCAGAGAAGGGAGAGAAGGACTCCATCGCTGCCTATCCCAGCCACGAGCCACAGACAGCCCTGGGAGCTTGGGCCCGCATGGGGGCCCTTCCTGTTCCTTAGGTGTCCTCCACAGCAGTGGGCCACCAAGGCAGCTGTGACCTTTCCCAATTGCGCTATTAAAGGGGGCTTATATATCCTGCAGGGAGAGGCTGAAACCTAACCTTTGCTAATGATCACCTGGGGATAGCATCCTCATTCACTGTCCCAGCAAGTCCCGTTCCCAAAGCAGCTCTGGCTCACACTACCAGGAGACCCAGGCTGGACCCAGCTGCCAGCAGCAGCTGCTATGAGCTCACCCAGAATGTCTGGAAAGCGTCCTCCCCTGCATGAGTTAAACAATACGGGTAGGCAGCCTGGTCCCTGGTGTCAGGAAAATGCTGGCTGACCTAAAGCCACCTCCTTACTTTGCCTCCTTCTGCATGGTATTCTTTCTCTTCTGCACCCAGCAGTTTGGCCAGCCCAAAATCTGTGATCTTGACATGCTGCGGTGTTTTCACCAGTACGTTCCTGGCTGCCAGGTCGCGGTGCACCAAGCGCCGGTCCTCTAAGTAGTTCATGCCCTGAAACAGAGAAGACTCTGCTGTGAGGGGCAGACCATCATGGGAAGAAGCTCTGCATCTGAATTCAGGGTCATGTTCATGCCAGGCTCTGAGCCTCTCCATGTCGAGGACTTACGGCTGGTGAACATTAGGGACTACTGATCCAAGGAATGGAAAGGCGCATGAAAGAAGATGTAACCCGCTGCTGACCTTTAACTTTTCTCCATCCAGTTCCTCAAGTTTTAAGTCCAAAGGTGCTCGTATATGAGGACAAAGAAGAGCAGGGGCTCTGCTGCCCAGCTGAGACCTGGGCTTGAACTTACTGGATTGCCAGGCTGACCCTCCTGCATGTGGTTTATCTGCAAAGCGGGGGTGGGGGGTGGCGGGGACCATGCCCTCTTCACCGAGCTTGTGCAAAAAAATGTCTGTCAGGGTTTTTAAGCCACACTCTCATTGTGCTTTATTGGACTCTCCAACATGGTTCACTGCCTATGAAGATTTTTGTCCTGTTTTACTTTTCACTGGTTTATTATTATTGTTATTACTGAAACCACGTGGATACTGAATATGCTTTTAGAAGACACCACTACCCCCACCTCCCTGGCTGCCTCCACAATCTCGCTGCACTTGAAATCTCTGCTCTGAGAGTAAGAAAGAAAGAATATGTGAGAAGCAGCCAGCACAGTGCCCAACAGAGTGAATTCCTAGAAATGCTACCCTGACCCTGGCTGATCTGACACACAGCCTCTGGTGTCCTTGTCACATGTACCTTTCTCCCTGCTGGCTGCTGGGGTCACTGCTGACCCCTGCGCCTCCTTGCTCGACGGATGCCTACCTTGCTGAGCCCAACTGCCCCGGGCTTTGGCATGAGCATGGCAGCCTGCATCTCTCTGCAAGGGCCAGGCTGGCAGGTGGGAGAGGCTGGGAGGGGTCAAGCTCTGCAGACCTCTTATATTGTTTCTACCACACTGTCTTCTCTCTCCACCAAGAGGGTGGGCCACCTTTCTAGTTCCCTTTATGGCTGATGTTCATGTACTTTCTAGTACAGAGTGGGCACCACAGAAATGCTTGCTGCGGTGCAGCAAATAGAAACAAACAGGCATCCCCAGCCTGCTCCACTCTGTCGCTCCTGTATGGAGGGATCCCACTGTAGTGTGACTGCAGGCAAGAGCTGTAGATGTGGATGGATTCCCAAGTTTTCTGGCAAATTGTTTTCTTTTTTTTGCATGACTGTTATGTGAAAATGATTCGTTGAATTGGCATGTCAGAGCAAAATTAAAATTTTTTCTTTCTCAGGCAAAACCAGTCATCATAAGAACGTAGGGTCTCACAAAGATGCTATGCAGAATTAGTCTTTGGGCACCATTTGTGAGGCCTTTAATGTTTTTCTCTTTTGGAAAAGAGACGCTTGCCTGACATCCACATCTCATAACTACACGGACTGTCCCCTCACCCTGCACTGCCGAGAGCGCTCCTATGGGTTTCCGATGCTGCTGGACATTAGTGCTTCCCTGCCTACTTAAGGGGAAATGAGCAGGTTCTTAAACGGAATAACGCTTCCAAATTAGGAAGTATTATGTCAGGATGGTGGGTGGAAAGGGAGAGGAGAGGGAGGGAGAGAAGCCGATGAAGCGCTTCTCAAAAGAGGACTGGCCCAGACTCCCTGCTACTCTGGCAGCCTGGGTCTCCTTCAGAGGCAAGCTCCCTGCCCCCGCTGTCTGCCCCATCTGACTCCTGGGATGCTGACTTGCTCTCTGCCTGGTACCCTGTCTCTTACAGAGCAAGGCCTCTGTTTATTAAATATCATGAACTCCTGCCCATTCGAAAGGGAGAGTTAGGCTCAGCCTCTTGCCGGTTCGACTGAGTGTCTACCTTCTTGGCTGTGTGAACTCCCAGGCTGTCTCCTCTTCTCTCTTCTCTGTCCCTTGATTTCTCACCTTCACCCTTGCTTTCTCCTTTCTTTCTACCCTGTATCTCTTTTGTTCGTTCTTCACATTTGTTGAAGGTGTCCTCTGCGATAGCTGTTGAGCAGGAGTGGCACAGGCCTACAGTAAAGAGCCACACACAAGTCCCTATGCAGGGGACCGGGAACCTCTCCCTTTCTCCCTTTCTAAAATGTGTGGTTTCTACATGTTCATTAAGCCCACAAGGAGGCCTTCAGAGCACATTCCCAGCTTTGTTTCACCACAATTGCTAACTTCCATTCTGCCTCTTTAAATGCTTAGCGGAGACTTTGGTATACTGGGCACATTTTTAAAATGGCCTGTTGAAGAAGGAACAACTGAATGAATGAATGAATGAATGAATGATTGAATGATCGAATGAATGACTGAATGATCGGTGATAGCAGCTGATGGTGCTGAGCACTGGCAATGTGCCAGCCATTTCACACACGTCCGTGCAGATGCCTTTTCCATCCCAGTCCCCACACGACTACCTCGTTAGATTACCTGGGGTCCAGAGGCTGAAGCATGTGGCTGCACAGACCAAATCCCCTGAGCCCCCAGTACCACTACCGGGATGATGGCTTTAATTCCCCTGCTGAGAAACACGCCTGCTAAGCCGGAGGCTGCTTGGCGTTTTATATATATATATATGTGTGTGTGTGTGTGTGTGTGTGTGTGTGTATAAACACACACACATATTATGTGTAACAGCATGAGACAGCGTGAGCACACACCTTGGTCCCGTGCCTCTCGGGAAGTCTGTGACACTCCGTCAATCTAACAAATCCCGCTGACCTCTGGCCCAGCCCTTCCCCACTCCTCAGGCCAGGGCTTTAAAGGACCTGAGCCATTTCCACACAGTGTCTGTTTTCTTAGAACACCAGTCTTCAGCAAAGGTCTGGGAAAAGGCAGAGAGCACAGGACATATTCTGGAATTCAGGTAATCAGCTGGAGGGTTTTAAATCAGAGACAGTTTTGGGACAAGGAGAAAATCCCATGTGAACTTAGAGGAGACTTGACACATGGGTCTCCGTCCCACTGCCAGCACATTTGAAAGGACAACTCTGTGCCTGCCGCAGTTATGCTTTAACCGGTCCCCAAAGATAAGAGCCGCGATACGGCCTGTGAGCTCCCAGGGTCTGAGCAGAGGCCGCAGGAAGCAATATCAGCAAAGCCTCAGCGGGGCCTCTCAGGAAACTCAGTTCCTGCTTCTTCTCCAAGACCCTCACTTTAATTGAAATTAAAGTATTTATTTTTGTTAATTACTACAGGAAAGCTGGAATGAATTTTGAAATACAGCACTGAGGTTAAAAGGGGATTTGAAAAGCCAGCCTGGAACTTCCACTTACAAAAAAGAAGGCTCTGCCCCAAATGGCTGTTGGGGCTTTTTCTGGCAGGGTACCCCAGAGCGAGGGGGCAGGGGCTGTGTTTGACCTTGAAGGGCTGGGTGTTCCCACGGGCTGCCGCACCCCACAAGTCTTGGGAGGAGTTCAGAGTGAGAGGCGGGAACTGGATTGTTTGTGTTCTATTTTGTAAATCTCCTGTGGAAGAGCTCATGGAGCAGTGACTTAGTGAGGAAGGAAGTGGAGGAGGGGAGGACCAGAAGGTCGTGTGGTTCTGGTGGAGTGGAGGGCTTTCCTATCAACACTATTTTGTTGTTGCTGTTGTTCAGAAGTATTTATTTAAAGCAAGATCAGAAAGAGCCTTAAGGTTCATCATCTTCAAATTAACCCACCTCTACCAGAACCATGCTGAGACAAAGACCACCATCACCCTTCCCCTGGGGGCTGGGGCTCACCCCTCATCTCCACTTTGGGCTGGTCCTGAGGCAGGCAAGGCCAGACACTCCTGGCCACAGCTAAGGAGAAGGTGAGAGGCCCCACAGGGCTTTCTCAGGCCTCATCTTCCAGGATCCCCCTTTATAAATGATGGTGTTCTCCCCTCAACCTTTCAGCCCTTGGGGTGCAGGTGGGGAGGACAGCCCCACCCCAGAGACCCACCTGCAGCTGGTAGAGGTAAGGGATGGGGTTCAGGGGGGCTCTGAAGCTACACCTCTGATGAAGTTTTTAAGCAGAGTGGTCACCAGGAGAAGCCTCCGCTCCTGTCTCTGGACTCCAGATCTCAGAGCATCTGTGGCTTTGAGCTCCCCCAAAAATGAAAGAGTCTGTTCCTCAGGCCACCTTGCCACCTTCCCATGCGGGCATAGAATAAGTGCTGGACCTCGGAAGAGGCAAGAAAGTGTCAGAATGTCCTATTCCCAGACAGAAGTGGTGCAGCATGGGCACCCTGCTGTGCTGGGAGGGAGGGCTACTGGGACCCCTGTTCTGAGAGTCATGCTCTGAGCCGGGGCATCCATGCAGGCTGAGAGGCTGCACCATGGAAACAGGCCACCTGGATCAAATCCTGAGATCTTGGCAAGTGACATAAACACTGAATGCCTTTGTTTCCCCATACGTAGAATGGATTAATCAGAGGGTGGAATGAGTTTATGCAGAGACAGCACTTGCTTAGATAGCACCCATGGAGAGTCCCGTGCAGGTGCTCATGATTGTCACCATTCCCTCCAAATGCCAAATCTATTCTCTCTTCTCCATCCCTTTTGCAGTGACCTTGAATTTGGCCACCATCTTGCCTTTGTGATGAGGTCCATGTGCTTGGGCCTGAGGGGTCCACCCCTCCTTCCTAGTGTCCCTTATCTGGTGGCTTCCTCCCTGTCCTCAGCATCTCCCAGTCAGAGTCACTTCCCCACCCTCAAGTGCCTTCACGCCCTCTCTGCAGCCAACTCTCACCCACAGAAGCCTCTGGAACAGGGAAAGGACCTGTCACGCTGTTTGGTCTGCAGGACTCAGGGCTCTGGAAGGTGAGGGGCCATCTGGCTTGTTCACTGCTATCTTCCCAGAGCCAGGGGGCTTGGCTGACAGACCCATTCCATTCAAACTTGGAGCTCACCCTCCCCGTGCCTTGCACGGTGGCCTCACGACACCTGCGCCTCCTGCTCTGACCTGCTTCCCTTCCTGCTCTGTATTCGTTGGCAAACTTGGGGAGATAAGAAATTTTGTCTTACTTCTATATATATTTCATGTGGTGCTTAACACCGGCAGGTAAGTGCTTAAGAAATAACTAGTCAAAATGTCTAAAGATGATGAATGTGCTTCAACAGCACTGTGAGCTTTGTCTTCTTAGTGATATACTAAAGTGATCGTTAGGTTAAGTTTAGCTGCGACCCTTTGTGGAATATGCAAGAACAAATAAAAAAATAACTCACATAACTGAAATCTCTGGTCCTTGGACCTAGGAACCCACAAAGCTGTGTGATGTGAACGTGCTGGGTAACTCATCCTCTCTGGCCCAGTGCAGATGGGAGCAGGAGGTGCAGGGCTGAGTCACCACCCTGGGGCCACAGTTGGTCAGCAGGGGTAGGCTCTGCGGAATTCTCATCTGAGGATGGGAAAGCCATGAAGGGAGGGAGCAGACCTGGACAAAGAAGACCGGAGCCCTCTGGGACCTGCCTTGCAGTTGCATTGGAAGCTATGTAGAGCAAGCCAGGGTCTCTTCTCCATGACAGCCTATCTCCACCAACACACTGTGGCCTCTCCTCAGCGCTCCACCCAGCGTCACTTTCACTCTCTTACAGTCTTGCTTGTGTGCTATGACACATACACAGCACGATCTGTCAGTGTGGTTTTCGTGACTTGGCACCTAGGAATAGGCCTGAGTGGTCTGGAATGTGCCGGCGCCACCAGCTTGGAGTCTCCTTCCCTGTCTCCCGGTGTGGACGGGATAGCCCGGCCCACTCAGCTCATCTTCCTCTCCCTCCCATTAGCAGCTCACAGGCACCGGGGCCTCTTGTCAGTAGCAGAGCCGTGAAAGCACCTAGGGCTTTTTAAAATGGACTTGGACCAAATTAATTAGCCCATGTACTTGAAAAAAGGAGCCTTTGAAGTTTTCTTTGATGTTTATCTGTATTAAATTTTACCTCATAGATGGAACTAAGTATAGTTTGGTGCTTATAGAGTTGTGGTCAGAGAGTGCCACACGTAAGCCGGTTTCATTCTGAGAGCCCTGCCCTGCCGCTACCGTGCATTGTTCACCAGGCCTGGCCTCAGGACTGTAAACTGATATTGTTTGCTATACTACAGAACCACATCAGTGTCTGCCTGAACACTCAACTCTGTGAGACTGTAATCTGCATTAGGTGATGAGAAAGCTCTGTTGTCCAAATAGTCTGGAAGAATGTGAGATGAGGTGCAGTCTGAATGGCAGGACTCTGCAGTCCTGGGCATGGGAGGTTCCACGGGGAAAGGGTGGCGCAGGAGCAGGGCTTTCCAAACCGCACGGATGATGGGATATTTGGATGACTGTGCCGTGTGATTTATTCTGAGATTTACTAGCTGGCTTGTAAATCCCAGGAAGAGTAGACAGGCTTTCTTAAGTCTAACTTACTCCCAGTACGTGAAAGCCACTGTGAGCTCCTGTGTGGGGAATTTAGGAGGCACTTGCTCTTTCTGGCTAGTAAGCAAGTGGTGTCTCTGCAAGCTCCTGAGATGGTTTTGCACATGGAGAGCAAAATCCATTTTCCTTGTAGATGGGAAGGGATGTCTCTCTTAGTCTTCTGGTCTCATCCGGATTCCTCCCAGGACACCTCTGTTTTTTTTCTGTTTCCTTTTGTCTAGTTGATATAATTTTATGTAATCTCTTTAGCAGTTTAGTCAGGACAATGAAACTTGCATAACAGTGGCCAGCTCTCCCATCAACATTTAGAAGAAAACTTCCCAAGATAGTTTGTGCCTTTGTGAATCAACACAGGACATTTATAAGCCAATAAATCCCATTTTGAGGATGTCAGGAGTTTAGTTTCTGGTCAGCCACTAAGTGTTTCTGGGTAGTTTTACTTCAAACGTTTAAAAAGAAAATTTTTTAATATTCAGATACATTGTAAGTAACCCAAGAACAAATTTCTATTGTCACAATTTGGGGAATCATTGTTTTCATTTCCCTCCGGGGACAGCTGTTCCATCATTGCAACTATTCAAATACAGAGGAATGAGGTTTCTCTTGTGAACTAAAAAGCAAATCTAACAGAGACAAAGCGTTAACTGCCCATAATGTAAAAGGACTTCAAATCAAAATAAAGCTAATCAAAGTACAACAAACACAAGAATGGCTTTAAATAACAGGTTGAAATTGTAGGTAACATTATGCAGAAAACTGTCATGGAAAACTTTCAGGCCCTGGAAAGTTAAACTCAGGCTTTCAGTAACTTCTGCTTAAATGGGACCCGCACTAAGTTTATTCTCTGTAATGGACACTATTATATTCGTTTACAGAAGGCTAAATTTCGGGGTCAAATAAACCTCCATTTATCTAGGCCAGGCCGACTGGAATGTGAGCATGAGAAGGAGGGCCGGAGAGCAGCTCATGAGCAGTGGAGCTCAGGAGCAATGGCGGGCATGTGATGGTCATGCTACACCAGGGAATGAGGGTTGGCGCAGATGTAGATTAGGAAGATGTTTCTGGGTATATTTTAGTGGCTGCTCCAACCTAGGTCAGCCAAAGGGGATCAAAGGAGGAAAAGAACACTCAGTGGGGATCAGCCATGTGCTGGGCCCGTGATGGGCGATGCGAAGGGGCTCACTGCCCTCCCTACCTCCCAGAAAGACAAGGGGCAGAACACACTCCACAGCCGGGAGACCAGGCACAGAGAAGCCAGCAACGTGCCCACGTTCACACGGTGAATGCGCCAGAATCCAGATCTGAATCCACAGTCCACTGGAGTCCTGAGCTCGTCCTATATTGGACGAAACCTGCCAAGACTACCTGCCCCTTAAGGAAAACGGTCACATACACATTTCACACGGATGGCCCGACCACCTCTCCACCATGTGAGGAGTCACCTTTGTGGAGCTGGGGGTTACTGGGAGACGATTAAGAACAGCTGTGGACTGTTGGCCCCCTCTGATGAACGGGGGAGGGGCAGTTCCCACATGCAGGGCCGGGTTCGGGGAACAGCCAGGGCTCACCTCCCGGTTGGGACAGGTATGCACAAACTTAAGTAAGCCATAAACCAACCAGATCTTCTGGGGCAATATGTGCTAAGAGGAAAGTAAAACCAGGTGATAGAGACTGCCTGGGCATGGTGGGCAGTGCTCTCCATTCCCTGCTTCAGATAACCAGGAGGAGAGCTGGGGAAGCAGGTCTGGGTTCCAGGTCAGGGCATGAGTGGATGTAGCTCCACACCCAGCAACACCTGCCCCAGGCTGACCCGCCCCCCCAAGACAGTGGGTTGCACAGTGTCCCCACATTTCACATCTACCCAGACCTGCAGAACGTGACCTTATTTGGAAATGGGGTTTTGCAAATCTAATTAGTTAAAAGTCTTGAAATGAAATCATCTTGGATTTAGGGAGGGTCCTAAATGCAATGACTGGGATCTTTTTTAATATATATATTTATGGAGTACAATGTTTGTTTTGACATTTATACACATAGCGGAGTGATCAAATCAAACTAATTAATATATCTATCACTTCACATATCTATCTTTTTTTTTTGTGCTAAAAAGATTTACAATAGACTCTCTTAGCAGTTTTCAAGCTCAATGACTGGTATCTTTATTAAGAGAAAGGAGAGGGGCCTGTGGTTGCAGAGACACAGGAAAAGGCCGTGTGAAGACAGAGGTTGACGTGGGGAGGTGCAGCCACAGCCCAGGGATGCTGGGGCCACCAGAAGCCAGAGAGGCAGGAAGGATTCTCCTCAGAACCCTTGTGGGAGCATGGCCTTCTAGACACCTGGCCTCCAGAGCCAAGAGGGAATAAAGCTGTGCTATGTTGAGCTACCATGTTGGTGATAATTTGTTGTGGCAGTCTTGGGAAACAAATGCAGCCACACACAGAAATAACAAGCACCTCCCAATAAAAAGAGGCCCCGGCATCCGAGGCACGCAAGACCCTCCCAGGACCACTGCCTAACGACGGTGATGGGAGTGTTCTACTCTGTGGCCCGGGTTATGACCACGAGAAGGCAAAAATATTCAGTGATTTTTGTGCTCAGAGAAGCATGAGGGCTCCCCACTTCCTGGGCTGCTGGGGGCCCCCTGTGTCTGCAGCTGAGAAATCAATGTCCAATGGTGCTGGAGTAAAAGGGGCTGTGCAGGGTGTGCTGCTATCTGGTTATCCTGGGAGGTGGTCCCTGCTTCTACAATGCGGCCCAGGAGCTCTGCGATGGGAAAGAGCAGACCCAAGCACCACGGCTCCCAGCAAGAGCCTGCCTGGTGGTGTCAAGGGCAGCTGTTGGCATAAGAGCACTCCAGATGTTTTTGTCTTCTTGTAGGTCACCTTTTACATCTGCCTGGAGTTGGGCGAGGGCCTCACGAATGACTCGGCAGGACTGACTGCCACTGCTAACCAGGGGGATGCAACCAATGAGGAGGACCTGCCCAGGCTGAGTGGGTGTCTGCTCCCTCCCTCTGGTCCCTGGCACATCCCTGGACCCCCTGCCCTGCTGTTGGAGGGAGATGAGGGGCAACGACGTATTCTCAGAGACAGGGCCTACCTGCAAATTCTTTAAAGTCAATGGGGTGAAATGTACACCCACTGTCAGAAAAAAACAGGACTTAGCAAGTTGAGTGCAAATAACTGAGGCAAGATTGGGATGGAGATGGGAGGGGTTTGGGGCAAAAGCAGAAGTCTTTCTGGGTCCACACGAGCTGTGAAATACCTGGCTTGTTGCTCTGTGCCTGTCTCCAGCACCCAGGTGGGGCCACCTGACCGCTCTGCTCTCTCAGCCCTGCCCTGGCTCTGGAGCGAGCCTGTGGAAAGGGGGACACTTAGCCAAGGCCCCAACCACATAGCAGTAGCAGCTGCACCCTCTGTCAGCTCCTTGCACCTGCTCACTGGGCCTCCTGCGAGGCACCTGCTCCACTCCACCACCATCACCTGGGTCCTCCTGGCCTTGGCCTGGCTTGCTTACCTTGTTATCAAGTCCTGACTGGGGGAAGCAATATTCCTTCTCCACTACAAATCACCACAGTATTCACAAAGAATTCCAGAGAAATAAGAACAGTGACATCAGACCATACTGAGCACTCAATAAAGAGAAAATTCTTCAAAGGTAGCTGATTGATGAGAGTTTCCACATGCAGGTGGGACAGGCACTGATTTGTGCACAAGAAGATCAACTTGATTGAATCGAAAATAAAGGAATGTGTGTGTGCTGCATGCACGCACACACATATCCCCATGGCAAACTCTCGCTATCCCAGGAACGCAGACCGCGTGTGAAGATCCCGGCTCCTTATCTCCCCTCCGCTTATCTCCCCTCCCTGATTACCTTTGCGATCTGCACACACCAGTTGAGCAGGTACTGGGAGCCGATATTGTCTTTGTGTTCCCGGACATAGTCGAGGAGGCAGCCGAAGGGCATGAGCTGCGTGATGAGCTGCACGGTGGAGGTGAGGCAGATGCCCAGCAGGCGGCACACGTGGGGGTTGTCCACGCTGGCCATCACGTAGGCTTCCTGGAGTGGGGGAGAGGCGCGTCAGTGTGGCTTCCCATGGTGGCCAGAAGGAGGGGCACATGGACTCCTTCCAGGTGAAAACGAATGAATGAGATCTTGAGTTTCAAAATATGTACTCATGAGTGAGAACATGTGGTGTTTGGTTTTTTTGTCCTTGCGACAGTTTACTGAGAATGATGATTTCCAGTTTCATCCATGTCCCTACAAAGGACATGAACTCATCATTTTTTATGGCTGCATAGTATTCCATGGTGTATATGTGCCACATTTTCTTAATCCAGTCTATTGTTGTTGGACATTTGAGTTGGTTCCAAGTCTTTGCTATTGTGAATAGTGCCGCAATGAGAACGCATGGACACAGGAAGGGGAACATCATACTCCGGGGACTGTGGTGGGGTGGGGGATGGGGGGAGGGATAGCATTAGGAGATATACCTAATGCTAAATGACGAGTTAATGGGTGCAGCGCACCAACATGGCACATGTATACATACGTAACAAACCTGCACATTGTGCACATGTACCCTAAAACTTAAAGTATAATAATAATAAAATAAAAAAAATATGTACTCATGGAGGAAAATCTGTGCCTGGGAAAGACCTAGTGCAGGGACGTTTATGCAGGGCTGTGAAGTGACAGATGCAGTGGGAGGGGGCCCCTCCTGGGTGCATCTGGGGATTCCCCATGACAGAGAGGCCCAGGCAACAGTGGCCATAAGGAGCACATTGGATAAAGGAGGAGCTGGAGTCACCTGATCTCTGAGTTTGGGAACTGATAGTGTCTTTGTTATGAAGACCTCCACCTCAAGGTTAAGGATGCTGTGTTTTAAAATATCATGAGGGCCTGTAGGAATCTGTGTGGGGTCCGGAACACCCTGGGTAATGACTGACCCTGCACATCAGGGATGCTGGCTCTGGGTGCTGCAGAGGAGAGGCGATGGAGAAGGCATCCAGGGAGCACCGAGCCAGCAGGGAGAAAGGCCTCCCTTCTCCACAGGCCAGGCTTGGCCCTGACTGTGCTCTGGGAAATGGGTGGGCATTTGGGCTGGGGACCCTGCGCATAGCACCTCTGCAAAGAGTAGCTGGACAAGCTCTTTCAATGGACCAGTTCCAGGCTTTGAAATGGACAGAGCATTCAATCTACAGTGACTAAAGGCTGCCTGGCTGCCCGGGACCCATTTCTAAAGAGAAGTGGTCTCTCTGTGCTGTGCCCCCAGGCTCCCTATGGGAAATCCATGCTGCACTGAGTCAGGCATCTGCTGCCCTGCTAATTCCGGCCGGCTGCCAAGGCAGGGGCCTTCCTTTGACAGAGCTATAAATACAGACTTTATTTTAACCCTTCTGCTATTCTTGGGCTGAGGAAGCTAAATTTATTTGCAATCATGCACACAATGGGGGCCTCTTTTCTGTCTGACTGAGAATGAGGGAATCCCCAATTTCCACCCATAAATTCTCTTTCCTTTTAAAATACAAATGGTGGTGACCTTTTATTCAGATATAGAAAAGAACACATGGACTGCAGCAGAATGCATGCAGAGCTGCTTTTCACATCTCAGCAATGCCTGTGTTTTGAGTGTGGACTTGGGCAAGTTAGTTTCTCTGCTGAAGTGAACCCACAGGGCCAGCCTCTGAGATAGGGTGCTGCTCCAGGGTGCCTGGGCAGTTCAGGAGCAACAGGCCAGCGGGAGGCAGGGTGGAGATAGGAGACAGGAGACAAAGGCAAGGTGGGGCGAGGGATACAGACAGTCGACCCTCAGTATCTGGGGAATTGGTTCCAGGACCTCCCGCAGATATCAAAATGCAAGGATGCTCAAGCCCCTGATATAAAATGGCACAGCAGGCCGGGCATGGTGGCTCACGCTTGTAATCCCAGCACTTTGGGAGGCCGAGGTGGACGGATCACAAGGTCAGGAGATCGAGATCATGGTGAAACCCCGTCTCTACTAAAAATACAAAAAATTAGCCGGGCGTGGTGGTGGGCGCCTGTAGTCCCAGCTACTCAGAGAGGCTGAGGCAGGAGAATGGCATGAACCCGGGAGGCGGAGCTTGCAGTGAGCCGAGATTGCACCACTGCACTCCAGCCTGGGCGACAGAGCGAGACTCCGTCTCAAAAAAAAAAAAAAAAAAAAAGGCACAGCATTTGTGTGTAACCTACAGACATCCTCCCATCTACTTACAGCATTTCCTGATTACCTATAGTACCTAATACAATGCAAATGCTATGTGAATAATTGTTATGCTGTATTGTTTAGGGAATAATGACAAGAAAAAAAGTCCATATATGTTCAGTACCGATGCAATTTTTTTCCCCAGTGTTTTTCATTGTGGTTGATTGAATTCATGGATATGAAACTGCAGACATGGAGGGCAAACTGTAAATATTTACTAAAATACAAATATGCTCACAGACTTTCCTTGCCCTAAACCCTGCCCTGGCCTTCCCTGTTCTTGGGAAGCCCCGAGGCTGCCTGCCCTCCTCCCTCCAGGCTCTGGTCCTCCTCCCCACCTTCTCCCCAGGAGAGCTTCCTTCCGCCCTTACCCACGGGAAGACCTCTGTCCCCAGAACCCTTCCACCTCCTCCTTCCTTAGCAGACTCTTTCTCAGAGGAGCCTTCCTCAACTCTTTAATCTAAATGAAACTCTCCTGGTATCTTGCAGTTTTTCCTTCAGAAAGCAGCCTTGGCATTGCCTGGGAACCTTTTAGAGCCACACATTCTTGGGTCCCGCCCCAGGCCAAGAGGTGAAATGCAGGGGACAGGCCCAGCCTTCCCTATGAACAAACCCTCTGGATTCTGAAGCTTGATGAAGCTGAAGAGCCACTGCTTTGGGGCACTCATTATAATCTGTACTTAAATACTTGTGTGATTTAAAAAATGCCCTTCCCATCAAGCTTTTTGAGGAAAGAACAGCTTGGTCAGCTCCTAGCACAGGCCTAGGGTCTAGCTGGCGCTCTGCAGTGTCAGGTCGCCCAGCACAAACTTGCTCTTATGTTGCCTCAAGCCTCCGCCCTGTATCTGTTGGCAAGTGTGTGGCAAGTGCTCTGAGGGCCTGGACCTTTGTTTCTTTGACATTCCAGCAGGGACTAGGGCAGATCTAGGCACATACCTACTTCAAAACTGCCAGGGTTGAACTGTACTGAAGTCATGCAGGGTCAAAGACTCAAAGCAAGTCAAAGTCCAGGCCGCTTTCATTCAAGACAAACAAACAAAAACTATAGCTTTAAATATTTCCTGCAGTGTTTAGGCTCTCTATTTTCAAGGAGATTGTGTGTTATTTTCCTTTTATATTCTGTTATATTCCTTTTATATTTATATTTCCTTTTATATTCATTTTATATAATGTCACAATTTTAAAGAAGAGAGGAGATGTTTAGTATCTGTGGACTCAGTAGATATTGAAAATATCCCTTTAACTTGGAGAAGTGCTTGTTTATAAAAAGTCAGAACTGGGCAGGGCCAGGAAGCATATTTTGTCTGAGGTCACTGTAGTCAGAGGGTAAGCTGAGGCTGACGAGGTGAATGGCCCACCTGAGGCCATCCTGCGCAGGGTCAGGTCTGGGCCCACAGCCGGGTCTCCTGACCCTGGCTCCCTCCATGGCCCACTGCTCACCCCAGTGGGTCGGAGGCGTCCCAGGTCCTCTGTGTGAAGGCAGCCTGTGGGGCCTGTTGGGTGCTCCAGTTAACAGACTTTAGACGTGAGAGACACACACACAGTACACATAGAAATCTGTTTTGCGTTCCCTTTCCATTGCCTACCCTAAATTTAAACTGGAAAGCCTATGAAAAATTACTAGGCTATGGGATTGCCAGAAAGCACAAATCACATCTCTCCCCCCGAGTCTGGGAAGCTGTACAACCATAACACCAAAGAAACCCTCTGGCTCTTCCTATTTTCTCAAGATCTGCTTGAGATTTGAAAACATATTGTATTCATCTGAGAGGGAAGAAAAATCTGCAAACCAGAGCAGTTTGAGCAGCCCATCTGCTGCAGGGCCTCGTGGGGCTGACCTGGGGCTGGGAATGGGGAGCAGAGCGGGGGGCGTGGGTGTCGGCCACACAGAGCCTGGAGCCCCTCCAGGCCCCATCCTACTAAAATCTGATAGACCCACTGGGCCATCACTTCCTCCCCACCCAGCAGGCACAATGGGAACGCTGTTCAGTCGTGTGTCCCGTTCGGTGTACGCAGAAGCTAAAGCGAGCTTTGTTCTCGGCTGTTTGTCTTGGAAGTGGTAAATGTGCACCGTGACCTACAGCAAGCATGCTTGGTATTCCACAACAATCTCCGCGGAGCCCCAGCGCCCGCAGGCTGGCAGGCAGAGCGCACACTTGGAGCCCCCATGGCTCCTGGCCCAGTCCCACCGCAGGAGTGTCCCTGAGGCTTTGTGACCTTGAAAGCCTGTTATTTTGTCCTAACTGCTGACATGACTTTTGGTTCCTTCCTTCTGGCTTGTCTCCCTCATCTGTGAACGGCTCTACCGTGTGAATTGGGATTCTACTACCTCTTGAACTCCTTAAGGAGAGGTGTATGTTCAGCCTTATGAATGAAGGGCAGGTGTCCCCTGCATTTTAAGAACTTTACTCATTCACTAAGCCACTGCTAGCAACATGGAACTGGGGCTGCAGTGTGTGTGCTGGCCGCGGGGCCTGGTGTCTGCAGGGGAACGTGAGTATGGAGTCATTGCTACCGTGTACGCGTGCATGCGAGTCTTTCTAAAAGCACACGTGGCCCCATGAGCTGTCCTGCCGCAGGATTAAGGTGCTATTTAACTCCCTGTTGGAATTGGCCTGGGCACTGCGGCTTTTGCTTTCTTTACCAGAAAGTGCCTCCTCCAGCTTCCCCTTCTCCATCCCAGTGTGGTGCCCTGCCTGCCAGGATTGCTGGTGAGGCCTGGGCAGCCTGAGCTGCAGCACAAACCACAGGCTTCAGGGAACACTCCAGGCTTGTTGCCCTCTGACTGCAGCAGACATGACATCCATCATTGGAGAGGAGGGGGGACATGGCCGCAGTGAAGAAACATGGGGCAAGGAAATAAAATGATGGAGGGGGAAGAGGGGATGAGGAGACAGGACGAGCAGGAGGCTAAACTGAGCCTTTCTTTTATTTATTTAATATATTTAGAGACATATATCTCTCTAAATATATGATATATCATATGATATTATATATGATATATTTATATATCTACATAACTATATAAAGAGTATGTATCTAGATAGCTATATTCAGATATATATAGGTATCTGTATTAATATCTATATCTAATTTTTTTCTGAGCAGGGTCTTGCTTTGTCACCCAGGCTGGAGTGCAGTGGTGAGATTTTAGCTCACTGCAGCCTAGATTTCCTGGGCTCAAGCCATCTTCCCATCTCCTGAGGAGCTGGGACTACAGGCATGAGACACCACACCCAGCTAATTTTTTATTTTTTGTAGAGACTGGGTCTCAGTATGTCGCCCAGGCTGGTCTCAAACTCCTAAGCTCAAGGGATCCTCCTGCCTCAGCCTCCCAAAGTGCTGGGATTACAGGCGAAAGTGACCACGCCAGGCCCATGGATGCTTCAGATGTTGGGTGCGCTTAACTTTTAAGCCTTGACCTTATCTATCTTCTATCCCATTTCCAACTCCGCAGAAGCATATTTCCTCCAATTAAAAGGTCCTGGGGGGCACTTTTCAGTAAACACTGCTTCCTTCCCAAAGCCCAGCTATTGTTTTAGAATACATCCAAACCCTCCTCACACTGCATTATAAATACCACTGAAATTCACATTTCAACATGATTTTGTATAATTTATTAGAATGTGTTGAATGAATAAAAAATGAATTAAGGAAGCAAATTGTGCACAAAGATTTTCCTACACAGCACAGCACAGGTGAGGGGCTAGAGATTGTAAGTGAAAGTCTTCACAGATTGCCCATCTTCCTGTACTTCTTGTGGTTATGTTAATAGACTTAACATTTTGTTACTAGGATTTGACTCAATTTGTAAACCATTAAAATGAAAGCTAATTTTTCTTGATAAGTATATCATCAATTTTACAGATTTTTTATTGTACTATATCAATTCATCATCTTTCATTTAGAAGTATATCAACATGGGATTTTCCCTACTATAATAAGAGGAAGAAAAGCTGTCCAGAGAAAATTAAACTATAGATTTCCTCCAATTAAAAAACTGTGTCTGAAGACATTTTTATAAAGGCCCATGTTCTCTTCACTTGCTATGTATTCTGTGGGTTAGACATGAGGCGGGCGATATTACTCTCTGGCTTTTGTCCTTCTTGGCTGTAAGATCAACTAAATTCTCTAGCGTGTTGAGGTACTAAGGACAGCCATTTTTCCTTTTCCTTGATTCTGCTTCCCTAGTCCACTGCCTGAGCCCCTCGACCTCCTCTTTCACTTGCTCTGTGTTGGGACAAGAGCAAAGGTTTCCACCAACTCACAGCAAGCCCAGGCCAGTGTAGAAGAGGCTCTGTCAGACTCCAGCCAGTGTCTTCCCACCACTGGCTGGGGAAGGCCCAGAGAAGGTGGAGAAAGTTCAATAGAATTGGTAGTAAGAAGATAACAATAATCTTGTGGAATTTTCCAAGAACTTATTCCACAAAGTAACAATCAACAGACACTGGAGAAAAATGTGAATTATTTTGACAGAAAGTACAGAAGGTGAGCAACAGTTTATAGACTGCACGCCATCATATTCTAGGCACCTTTAAAAAAAGCCATTTCAAAGCTGAGATAACTTGGTGGAGTGAATTGAATGCAAGTTTCAGAGTCAGAAACAACAAGGGCACTAAACCCTATCCCAGCCATATAAGGGTCAGCCAATGTGTTTATGCCTCCATTTCTTCATCCAAAAAAATACCGAAAACAATACCCATGCTCCAGGCTCACCAAAAGCACTCACTCATCATGCGTGTCAAGAAACTAGTGCTGGGTAGATGCCAGTGATTGCCTGTTTCTAGCCTTTTGGGGTGGATACCAGCATGGGAGAGGCCAGTGCTGTCTCTAAGGGGAGGGAGTTATACCCACTAGAGCTAGAAAGGGAAAGACATGGAAAATGAACATTTAGGATGTGGAGATGAGCACGGTCTAGAGCAGAGCAGCTGCCAGACATGAGAAAAGGTGGGCCCTGAGGTTCAGAGCCATGGACCCCCACACAGCAAAGCAGAAACTCACATCGAGGATTTCCTTGTTGGCTTTCGGAGACGTTGCTTCTCTTAATTCCTTGATAGCAACAGGAATTTTAACTTTCTCACCTTCTGGGATCCAGAGTCCCTATGACAGAGAGAGAGGGAAGACGTTAACTGCCAATTGTGAGACAGTGCCACATGCTGCCCAGTGAGCTGGGTGGATTTTACCAGCGATGCACCCCAAAGGTGAGGGACACTGGGGCTGTGGAGCGGCACCCAAGGTGGATATTGCTGAGGGCTATGACGCTCCCACAGCCCTGCAGCTGTCAGGCTCCACGAGTCACACTGATTATTTAGATAAAAGAATCTCAAGCTTGTAAAGCCTGTTATAAAGTCCGTGTGGATCATTTCATCCAGAATTTAACGATGCTGCATCTAAGCCTAACTGAAATCGGATTTCATGCAAAGAGGATCTAGAAGAAGCAAAAGAAGATGAGCCCATTTCAGCTGGGCTGCATTCTGATGCCGTGCAGTGAGAGGTGGCCCTCCTCCCACCCTGTGCTGCTCCCCATGGCAAGGTCAATGGCGTCTTTCATAAAAATGCCTTTGGTCTATGAATTGGTCTCACAGGACCACTGATCACTGTGGTTATAAAAGATTTCCTCTCAATAACTTGGGAAAAACACTGGAGTTTCCCAAACACTCAGTGAAACAAAGAGTAAAGTAGATGATGCAAATATACAGCTTTCGAGGACTCTGGGCTCCCCACCAGACCGTGAGGGGCCTTGAGGCCCAGCCTAGAGGCCTGTCCCAGGGACCTTACCTTATACACAGTGCCGAACGCGCCAGAGCCCAGCACTTTGATCTTTTTGAATTCAGTTTCCTTCAAGATCCTCAAGAGAGCTTGGTTGGGAGCTTCTCCACTGGGCGTAAGAGGCTCCACAAGCTGCGGGGGACAAGAACACAGAGAAAAGGGTCCCCTCAGTGCTCACCACGCTGGAAAGCAGTGCCAGACGTGGCCCAGCAGGGGGACCAGCAGCCATGGCATGTGCTTGGGTGCCAGGACACGGCACTTGCCAGCTCATTTGGAAGGACAAATGTACACCTTCTCTACAGAGCTTGACAGAAGTTGGTAGAAACACAGGCTCTGATACAGGTGTTCTTTAAGTGAACAGCTACCTTTCAACAAACACAGTTTCTATTTCTGTTTCCACGCCTAGTAGCTGGATTGAAAAATTCCGGTAGGGAAGTTGTGTATGGCAGTCGTTTTGGTTGGGGCACATCACATGCGCTTATGCTTATGAGCCGCTGGGTTGCTCTTTCCAGAGAACATGGCTTCCAGCACAGGACTGGGCTGTGGCAAAGTCCATCATGGACAAAGTCACTGTGTGGACAATGGTGTTCTCCAAAGCAGGAATCTCTTGCCTTCACCACAGTGCTGGCATCGGATCAACAGCCAGGCTTCCTGGCCTCCCTCCTACGCACACACAGGCACCAGGTCCTAAGCAGATGCCACACAGCTTTGTGGGCATTGAAGGGTGCAGCCTAGAAACATTGTCATTTCCTCGGATGGATATACTAACATGTCACTAACTGGGTATAACTGCACATTCAGAGATTCTTTCTGCATCATAATACAATTATGTATCTAACATACACAACTGCTAATGGCCCGTTCTTGGGCCTGGCCCTTGTTCCCGTCGGGGTGCGAGGGCTCCTGAGTACACCCAGGCCTGGCACTCACCTCCCTCTCCTGTAGCAGCCTCCGCAGTGTGCGCTTCCGAACGATGTGGCGCCTTCGCATGAAGAGGCCGATCCCCAGGGCCACCACCAGCAGCAAGAGGAGGGCCCCCACCATCCCAGTGGCAATGGACGGAATCTTAGGCCTGGAATGAGGTGGAGGAACAAGGAAAGGTGAGGTTGCTGACAGATTCCACGGCCTTGGCGCTCAACACACCCCTGCATGTTTCAGTGCACTGACATCTTGTAGAATGATCTCGGAAAGTGAGATACTATGTAGCTTCTAGAAGGAGAAAAAACAGGCTTCTAGGGCAACGTTTCCAATTTTCTCAAGCTCTCTCCAGTCCCCTACCAGGTCCACTTTTCCTCATTTTTAAAATTGAGGCTTTATCTGGACCTCTCCATATGATGAGTATTTTTCAATTTGTTGATTAACAAAATATAATTCAAAAAATAACTTAAGACTTCAATAATGCTTTTTCATGGATTGGTATTTTGTTCATTCCAAGAGTACTTCCATGCAGTTGAAGTGCCGTAGTCCATACACATAGACCAGGCATTGCCTCTGGCCAGGGTGGGTGAAGGGACTTTTTGGCAATGCTGAGACTCCTCTGGGTCCTTGGCTTTCAAGATGAGCACACGGATTGTGTGAAATACTCTCTGAACGAGCTTGAAGGGGTTTATAAAGGGATAGGATTCAGACATAGAAAGCATCATTGTGATGAGTGATGTCACCATGCAGCCTCAGACTGTAGGGTGCATTTAATCCTCCCTCCCACAGAGGTCATGTCTAGTTCCAGAGAGAGGAAACCAGAAGCTATGTGTGCCAGCTCACTAGAATACCGGAAGATATAAAGAATCATTTGCTATGGAGCGCATGTCCGTAGGGCGCCACAGGAGTAAGGGTGGGTGAACAGGAGGAGAAGAAAAAGATGGAAAAGAGCAGATGTAAGAAGGCATGGCCGTGACTGGTTTCCAGGTGGAGACATGGTGGAAAGCCCCGTGACTAAGATCCCTGAGATTGCAGCGTGGAGTGGGGAAGTTCTGCTGGGTGTCCTAGCAGCTCACTGAAGAGACGGGAGTGGAAGGGGACCCAGTCTCTGCGAAGTTGCCCTCTTCCTCGATCATGTGACACTGGTGGCAGGAGAGAGAGCTATGGCTATCAACTCAGGGGCGGAGGAGCATGCCAAAATGAAGGAAGGGCAGTGGTGAGGAAGGGACTTTGTAGATGTTACCAGAGATGGCAGAGGGGCCTGGAAGTTTGGCTCATGTTTGGAAACATCCAAAACGGCAAACAGGTGCTCAGTGTATAATTCCCTGATTCCCGGCTAGATGCCGTTGAGGGTAACACCACTCTTTCCTGGTGAGTTTGAACAAGATTTTTCAACTTTGCTTTTCTCAGGGCTTCCCTCTGGCAAACTGGCCAAAGCTGATGTTGAAGGAAGCCCTTTTGCCTTTGCGGGGCAGTGTGTCTGGGAAAGAAAGCGAGGAGAAACACTCCCCTATGCTGGAGGGTGTCATCGAACAGAAAGGCCACTCACATACAGGCTTGTGATGGGACCAATGGGGTAAGTGGACAGAAAAGAAGGGGAGCTAGAGGCAGAGAAGGACCCAGCAAAACCAGTGGAACCAAGGAATTCAGAGGCAGGCCATGCATCGAGCAATGGCGGAGCAGGCAGCAGCCCCAGCACTGCGTGTCCAACCTTCCCTCCACTGAGGACAAAGTTGGCACGTGGAGCCATGTGGAACCAGCTGGGCAGTCTCTGCAGAAACCCTGGCTGGGGGTAGCCTGGCCCAGAGCTATAGAAACTTGATCAGGACAGAGGACAGTCAGAAACGCAGGAAAGCATCATCTTCACCCACAGCACCGTGGTCATTCTGGACAAGGTCCATTTGACACAGAGCCGTGAACACTTACCCATTCGCACAGCCTTCAAGACCTGGCCCAGCGCATCTGTAGGAAGTGAAAGAGAGATATACATTTTTCTCATTCTACTTCTTTGACATATTTCTTGGAGATTTTTAATTAAATCATAAGGCAATATATGCTAAACTACTCTTAAATAATTAAAATCACAATGTGTTTGAATGTTGGATTGGTGGTTATTTATTATGCATTTATTCATTTGTTCATTCACTCAGCAAATATTTTTGAGTTTCTACTCTGTGACAGGCGTTGTTCTAGCATTGAACAAAGCAGCCAGTTTGTTATTGAAATGTTTTCACATCTGGCTTTTGACACAGATAATTGTCCCACCGCTGGCTCTAGAATTTCAAATAGAGGGGCAGAAGGAACCAAGGCCAGAAGCATGGACTGGGGCCACGCTAATTACGGAGAAGGCTGGCAGCATGGAGTCCTTGCAGGTTTCTGGCAAATTCTGTGCTTTGAACAATCATCTGGGAGCGAGGAGGAAGAGGTCAGTCCTGGGGGTGATGGTTAGGCTACTAGTTGGGGTGAGAGGCATTGGCAAAGGGAGTGGAAGGAAGGAAATGGGTAGGATACTCTTGAGAACCTGGTGGCCCACGTGCAGGGGTGGCAGAAAGGAAAAGTGGGGGGAACAGACGAGTGAAGGCATGAGGCTCAGTGGCAGGAGGAGGCCGTGAGGATCACAGATGCAGAAGGCCAGGCATGGAAGTGGCTGCATCCACCCCGACCCAGCTGAAACTCTAACGGCAGAAGAGATGGGATCCAACCTAAGCATGACTCCTGAGCAGCTGGGCTCACGCTCTGGTGGGACATGCTGCCATCATTACTTTGATTACAGGATGATAGTTTAAAAAGGCAGAATAACGTGGCTTTGAGACTCTCATTTCCTGGCCTGGGGAAAGATGGACAAGTACATTTCAATATGTGAGAGGCCTGGGGAGCCCTGGTTTAACACTATAATCTGATCCTAACAGTTTCTATCTCTGCTCTTCAGGTCTCTGTTCTCTACACTGCTCTTCTTAATTTGGGGGTCTGGGTGCTCCCTCTTTTCCATGGTGTCATGTAGTGCAGTCTTACCCCTGTGGTGCCTTTGAGCTTAGTTCATAAACCAAGCACACAGGCTTCGTAGAGGTGGAATATACAGGAGGCCTCGTTACTGCCCACCCCACTACCTCCTACAGACACCAAACAGTCTGAGACAGAAAGCAGTCACTCAGGAACGGACCTAACAGCAGTCTCTCCCTGTCTGCTGAATGCAATACAATGGGAACACCCTGCAGAGGGAGGGCAGATTGAAACTGCAAATTTTCTACAAGATGCAGAATCTTATGCAGCCTCTGAAAATGCTTTTGGGCAACCATAGGGATTGCTAACAAGAAGCTGTGACAAACAAACTTGTAGGGAAAGGTAGACCAGTTGACCCTTGAAGAGAAGCTGGACAAGGACAGTGGCAGGACGGGGCTGCAGGAGAGAAGGATGTGAGAGCGTCAGAAGGCGAGGGGCTCCTGCTGACGCTGATGGGGCCCTCGGTAACTCTGCAGAAATGACTATTGGGTATGGAGTCAAGCAGGCTATAGAATGTTATTTAATTCTGTCAGAAAAGTTATTCTCTGTCCGCCACTTGATTCTTTTTTTTTTTGGTAAGGAATTTATACATATTTGCAATTATAGCAGTAACTAAACTTTGTTACATATAATTAAAATAGGCAAACTTTCATATTATTTGGTTTATTAGGATAAAGATTTCAAAGCAACTTTCTCCTCACCATGTACTATGAAAACACAGTTCCATTTAAAAATAGATATTCTCGCTGGGTGCAGTGGCTCACGCCTGTAATCTCAGCACTTTGGGAGGTCAAGGTATGTGGATCACCTGTCAGGAGATCAAGACAAGCCTGGCCAACATGGCGAAATCTTGTCTCTACTAAAAATACAAAAATTAGCCAGCCATGGTGGCAGGTGTCTGTAATCCCAGCTACTCGGGAGGCTGAGGCAGGAGAATTACTTGAACCTGTGAGGTGGAGGTTGCAGTGAGCTGAGATCACGGTACTGCACTCCAGCCAGGGTGACACAGTGAGACTCCATCTCGAAAAAAAAAAAAAAAAAAAGAAATAGCTATTCCTCCAGGGTCCCTCCCCCTCCTCTGGGTGGCTGTGCTTGCCCGGTTGGAAGGTGGGGCTTTTGGAATCAGCAGCTGCTTATGCTGTAGTCTGGGCTCTGATGCTGCTGTTCACAAGTTGTTAAAGAAACCCCTGTAAGTGTTTCTTTAACAATAGAAATGGAGAAGTCAATACATCCCATCTGAGAAATGAGAGAGGCAATATATTCAGGAATGTTGTGCACATCCTAAGAAATTTAAAAAGTTTTCCCTTACTCTCATCAACATTTCTCCATATTTAAAAAATTAAATCCATTTCTATCGTGCAATTCCTATATAATTAATGGCTTTGGGAGAAGACACAGGTGGCAATAACAAGATTATATCAAACTATATACTCTTCTGAAAAGGCTCAGAATCAGGAATGTAATCACACATACTAAAGAAAATATTTATAAAATTTCATATGCCAAATAAATAGCATTAGGACTTTATTTGAAGCAAAGGGAGAAATTGAAATTGTAGAAAAGAAATGCAGTTTTAGTGGGAGACTAAAGTCAGACAGTGAAGATTTATTAGGACCTGGGAAAAAATAGAAAGACATTAGAAAAATGACCACTAACATTTTTAATTTAAATGTTGACTAAATCCCCTCTTTCTATATTTGGCAAACTGTTTCTTATACAAAGTAAGTATATTGAAAATGCCAACACCCAATCACTTTCTGGACCTCCCCTAAGCCCAGCGACATATGCTCACTGACACAGAGATACTCACGCAGAGATACTGACGCACATCTATTCCAGAAGAGAGAAAAGGGGGGAAGATAAAACATTTATTCTATACAGATAATATAATTCTGTTTCAGAGGCTTAGCTCCAAAATTGCTTATAGAAATAGATTACGTGAAAAACTAGCAAAGCATCTTTTATACCATGCTTCATCAAGCTCACAAAGCGGCCAACAGAGCTGGCATGTTGGTATACCCAAAGGCGAAAATATGAAAAATCATTGCTCCCAGGGAAATATTTGCTAAAATTCGAAGTCAATTCCAGATTTAAAAAAACAGTTAAAAACTAGGTATAAGTGAGTACTTCCTTAACTAGGTAGTTAGTATCTCAGACTAATAGCAAATGTTTTTCACGCTGCGACATTAGAGCTATTCCCATCACCTTTAGATGCCAATCTCTGATATCCACTGTCATTATGTCTGATATTACTCTGGAAACTTGGCCCTTATAACATGATCTGATACTTTTGGAAAAGGTATTAAGATATCACTGTTGGAGATTATGTGAGTGTTTTCCTAGAAAGTTCACAAATCATCATCATGTCTCAATCACCGTCACTGCCACTATTGTTACTCCCACGTCCTCCTCACCATCACCACCATCATTGCCACCACCATTGTGACTCCCACCTCCTCATCACCATCAACATCACCAACATCAACTGCCACCTCCTCACCACCATCAATACCATCATCACCACCACCATTTTGACTCCCACAGCCTCACCACCAACACCGCCACCACTGTGACTCCCACCTCACCACCATCATCAACACCATCACCACCACCATTGTGACTCCCACCTCCTCACCACCATCCCACCATCAACACCACCATTGTGACTCCCACCTCCTCACCACCATCCCACCATCAATGATGCTATCATTGACTCAGTATTCACCATTTTCCAGGTACCATTTTAAGTATATGATATATCTTAACTCATGGTCATAAAAATCCTGTGAGCTATGCAGCATTATTATCCCAATTTACAGAAAAGAAAGTGAGGCACAGAGAAGGTAAGACCCTTGCCCAAGGCCACACAGCTCATACAGATGGATTCAGAGAAAGAATGAGTAACAGTTCCAAACAAGGCTGAGGATTTTGAGAAACAGAAGTAAGTGTGAGCTACTATATGACAGCTCAACTTCTCTTTCTGATAGTTGAGTGGGATCCAGTTTGATTGACAGCTTTATTATTCCAGTAAATAAGATACACACAATCAGAGTGCTTCTGCTAATTCCGGTCAAAGTAGTTTTTTTTTGTTTTTGTTTTTTTGCGACAGAGTTTCGCTCTTGGTGCTCAGGCTGGAGTGCAGTGGCGAGATCTTGGCTCACTGCAACCTCTGCCTCCTGGGTTCAAGCGATTCTCCTGCCTCAGCCTCCTGAGTAGCTGGGACTATACGTGTATTTTTAGTACAGATGGGGTTTCACCGTGTTGGCCAGGCTGGTCTCGAGCTCCTGACCTCAAGTGATCTGCCTGCCTTGGCCTCCCAAACTGCTGGGATTACAGGCGTGAGCCACTGCGTCTGGCCCAAAGTGGTTTTAATTTAAGTAGCAACAGCTTAACAATCAACTAGCTTTAAAAAAGTGTCTTTAAGCAACATTCCAGGCAATGTTACCTTTTATTCATTGCAAAACAGTTAATCCCCATGCTAACCTTAGAAATCTGGAGAGAAACGCAAAAGCCCCTGGAGACAGGCCGAGGTGGCAGCTGCCAGGACCTGTGCTCTTTTGTCCCTCTACCCTCCTGTTGTCATGTGCAGCATTGCATGACACAGGCCCGGCCGGAGACAGGGTGCATGGCAGAGAGTCATTCCCACTGCACTGAGGCCTGCTCACAAGCAAGTTGCTACTGGCAAGGCTGTGGGGGCCAAAACACCTTAAGTAACTGACTCCAATACAAACCTCGGCAATTCGTTGCCTGAAAACTTGGGAGACATTTTTGATCTCTGAATTTGCAAGAGAGGAAATGTTCTGTTCTCCTTCACTTTCCACTCACCCATAGGTGCAGTTTGGATGGCACAGGTGGCACATGTGGCTGGCGTCTGCATACTTCCAGACCAGGGTGTTGTTTTCTCCCATGACTCCTGCCGGGCAGGTCTTGACGCAGTGGGGGCCGTCAATGTAGTGGGCACACTGGATACAGTTGTCTGGTCCCTGCACCGAGGTGGAGAAAAATGTTCATGCATGTCTCTTTCTTTTCTCTTTCAAAATGGAAGTAACTTTTTACTTAAAATATTTAGTGTGTGTGAGTGGGGAAAGCCAAATGATAGAAAAATTCTTAAAGGAGAAAACCAGTTCTTCTGTGATTGCACCTGCTTGACATGGTCACTGTCAGTTGCTTAGAAGTTCTCCCTGTTTTTGAATGCATATAATATACACCAGCATGGAAGAAATGATATTCTCTACATTATTGCTTTCTGCTTAACCATTGTGGGCATCTTTCCTTGGCAAAACCATCTTGATTGGCCCAAATGTGTATTTATGGTCAGATAGTCTTTCTTGCATATTATATTTGAAGTTAAAGGGAAGCTCAGAGGGAGGCAAATTTAAGAAAACCCACATGGGTGTTTCTCCAGTGACAGGAAGGTGGCAAGTCTCTGTGCAGTGGTTGGCATATCAAGGACTGAGTCATACGCTACCTTCTGTTGGCAAAACTTGGAATAACCTTGCAAAACTCAAATAAAAGCATTGGGACTCAAATAAAAGCACTGCTCAGGTTGTGTGCCCCACACTTCAGAAGCAGCAGAAATAAAACCAGCAGGGAAAGGCTTTCCCCTTGGCCAAGTTCTCTAATGTCGGTTTTGTCCACCCAAAGGCTGCGTGTGCCCAGAGCCAGCACAATTAGATGACTATGTCAATATCGCCAATTATTTTAACGACAGAAATTTAACCCAACACCATGTAAACCTATAAACCAAGGCTTTACTTTGTAACCAGCCACGCTGGCAGCCTATCCCTCAAAACACGGTCCTGTCATCTTCTGCCCAATTTAGAGAATGTCTAAAAAATGTTTTCAGTTAGTAGATTTAGAACTGGCTGTTGAAGCTCACATAAAAACAGAGCTCCCTATATAATAACACTGAGAATTAACAACATCAGGACATTTGGTGTGAGAGGGGCCCAAATTCTCATTCACATTCTTTACAAGATTATTGTAAAGAATATTTTATCTATATGTTATTGAACATATAGATACAAAACTATGCAGTTTAAAAAGTTTTGCTAGGAATTTCTTTAAAAATTCTTCAATTAATTATAAACTAATGTTAAGAATTTGAAGATGTTTGATGAAAGCGATAAAGCAATGCTGACTAGGTCAGGGATGGGGGACACCAGGTGAAAACAGCTGCCATTAAATGTGAGGATTTAATAAGCTTAGATAAGGTTGGGGGTGTCAGCAGAAAGAGTGAATGTTCATCGCAGGCTAATGTATGTGCTAATGTCACTGACACCCTGCCTGGACAGCGCTGTCAGAGCCCACTGTCTCCTCTGGGAAGTGGCTCTGATGGCCGTCCTGCCCACACAGGATGCCCTGGGCTATCGTCACGGTTCGGCTTCTGTGAAGGCCCTTACCATGAAGTGGACGTGGATAGCAGCAAGGGGCTCTTACCTGTCCCGTGCAGGTGATGTTCATGACCTGGGGCAGGCATTCTGGGTGGCACTGTATGCACTCAGAGTTCTCCACAAACTCCCTTGGCTCGCTGAGAGGAGGAAGAGGAAACCCGTCAGCCCCGCCTCTGAGACACTGTTGCAGGAACGCAAATCACCTCTCCAAAATTCCAAATAACTTGAGGTAATGGTCAAGGAGTTGGGACTCCAGGACTATATAGTAATATAATCAGCTGCTTTTGTTAACTGAATCCTGGGTCATCTTCTCTCTGAGTAAACACATGAGCTTCATTCATAATCAAGACATCTTTTCTGCTTTTTCTACAGCATAGTTTTTGCATATTGGGTAAGCAAGCCAAATGATAAAAGAAAAGATAGTTCTGAGGAGGTGTTCCCTGCCTCTAATACCAGATTCATGGTTATCAAAACTAAGCTGGAAAAATGATAATTTTAGGTTAAGTGATAGAAACAGGAAGCAGGGAGAATGAACTTGCTCAATGGTTATTACTAAAAATGGTGAGTGTGGAACACAGGTGTGAAAAACTTAGCTTATAATATTTTGACATCCCTCAAGATGTACAGATCAATGTTAAGCAAGAAGCTGATGTTTGATTGAAAAGACAGAGCAGATGTGCGGCTGTTTGTCAGTAAGACTGGACTCTGCCTGGTAGTCAAGCATAGTTCTACCCTCCAGCAGCGAACAAGGAGTGTTTATTCTCAAAAGTGTGTGCCTTGGCCAGGCGCAGTGGCTTATGCCTATAATCCCAACACTTTGGGAGGCTGAGGCGGGCAGATCACTTGAGGTCAGGAGTTCGAGACCAGCCTGGCCAACATGGTGAAACCCTGTCTCTAATAAAACTACAAAAAATTAGCTGGACGTGGTGGTGCACACCTGTAATTCCAGCTACTTGGGAGGCTGAGGCAGGAGAATTGCCTGAACCCAGGGGACAGAGGTTGCAGTGAGTTGAGATCACATGATTGCACTCCAGCCTGGGTGACGGCATGAGACTCTGTCTCAAAAAACAACAAAAAAGTGTGTGCCTTTCTTCCTCCCCTTTGGTCAATGGCACCAATTAAACAAAATATGATACAGGGTTGTGTCTTCTGTGCTTCTTCTCCGGGTCACTGCCCTTGCTGAAGGGGGCTGGGCTTGCAGAGGGAGCAGGTGCTGCTGGACACCAGGTTTCTCTACACTACTGGAAGGACATGGGGCTCCCCACGTGCGTATTTTCATCACCTTGCCTCTTAAGAAACACTTGAAAACTGAAAACATGAGACCACTGTCCATTTGTAGCCGTAAGGATTGCATCAATATTCCTTACTTGAAGTTGAAGCAGCACTATTAATGATGTGATTTGTTCTGAGCCTATCAGCTAAAGGATTCCTATAGAATTGAACTTGGTCCTCTTATCCTGCTCCTAAATATTTCTGGATCCAAGCTGTAGTCCATGCCCAGAGAGTAAAACAGGAAGATTTCCTACAGCCATCTGTAATTCCTATGGTGCTCACCAAATTTCCCTTTTTCTTTACATCTTCTAAAACATGGCCTTGGCCTCTACCCTTCAGTTTTACTTTCCTATTTATGTTTTGTCCTCATTTGTCATTCAAAGCCTTACGTCAATATCAAGAGCCTCAGAGCATTCACAAACTGCACTTTTTATTGATTGCAACTACATTCAACAAGCATCATTATGAATTATTTCTTTGTCCGTGGGTACATTTAAAGTTCCTGGCACTGTTTGATGTTCAACGCATGCTAGGGGCACATAAAACAGATATTAACTTGGCAATATAATTTGTGTTAATTTATTTTCACACACCACGAATTGGGCACTACAAAGAGAAGCCCAACTGGCCACGGTGTTGGCTAGATGAACCATTGATGACTGTCTCATTTGTCTTAGGAACTTTTTGTAGCTTAGAAAAATTTAAGATACTTCCAGGAAAAGAGATTCTATAAATTATTGGATTAAATTAGGTAAAAATACTTGCTTATTTCCTATTGTGCTTAAATTTGCCAAAAATAAAGCAATCAAACAACTTCCCGTCTCCCCACAGAAAACCCCAAAACCTCCAAAAGCTAAGGGCAAAGAATAAAAGGAAAAGAAAATCAAACAGAATGCCTGTAAAGCTATAACAACAACCTGGAGCCTTATTTTTGATCAAAGCAAGAGGATTAAAGAAATAACCTCCTACCCCTCCAGAATGTTGCACTTGTCCACGCATTCCCTGCCTCGGCTGACATTCCGGCAGGAGACGCAGTCCCTGGGCTCTGGGCCCCAGCAGCCCTCGGGGGAGCACAAGGCATGGCAGACCTGGCCTGTGGCCTCTGCGGAGACAGAGTGGGTCACAGCAGTCAGTGATGGAGCAGGGACCCGAGGGGCCAGAGGAGACGGCACCTTCCCGGGAGGGGCCCTGTGCTCTGTGACCTTGGGTGACACAGACATGCTGGGTACCCCTGAAGGAGGAGGACACAGACTGGGCTTCCCAGAGGCCGACCGTGACTGGAAGGACAAAGCAGTTGTGCTGGCTGCTGGGAAGACTGAAATGTGCCTGACAGTGGAGGACAGGTCTTCCTCCTGGTGGGAGCCCGGCGCGCTGGCACCCGAGAGGGGGTGCCGTGAGTCCTCCCCTTTGGCAATGGCATCAATTAAACCAGATGGGACTCCTTGTTTTCTGTGCTCCCACGGCCACTGCCCCTGCTGAAGGGGCCCGGCGTGTAGAGGGGCAGGTGCTGTTGGGCACAGGGTGTGTTTTGATGGTGCCCAGGGCAGCCTGGAGCAGAGCTGGTGGTGTTCTGATGACAAATCCTACAGCCGATAGGAGCCATTGGGCCATTGGCTGTGTGCTGTGTGCTAGGCACCATGGAAGGGTTTTACACACAGAATTTCACTGAATTCTCTCAAAGCACTACGGCGTAGGAATCATTCATATCTCCATTTTATGGATGAGGAAGCCAAAGCCTGAACAGATTAAGGGAATTGACAGGGGCCTCAAAGCTAGGAAGGCCAGACCAGCACTTGACTCAAAGCTGACGCTGCCCGTGGCCAAGGCCCAGCACAGGCCAGGCTCTGACCAGCTTCAAAAGCTGAGGCTCTAGAGTCAGAACAGGAAATGTTGATGTGAAGTGCTCATTCCATTCCTCTGTGTGTGTATGTGTGTAGCTGTAATCTTTACAGGCTGAAATGAGCAGACCTACAGCTAAAAGGTAATATAACTAATACTAAATTTAGTTACTTAAATTACAAATAATTGGTAGCCTAAACCTCAGGGTAAATTTATCCTATTGAATGGTAATGATCTGGAAAAAGTTTTAATGGAATTCACATGGTAATTTCACAATTAGGAATCTTAAGATTTTAATTTGCTTCTTAAGGAACTGAAAAAAGTAATTTAAATGGGAATAGCCCTTCAATATTCTAAATAAAAATAAAGGACCCATTAGAACCAACTCCATAAACAAAACAGAAAGCGGTGACTTACTGCAGCTGTTTTCACCTCTGTTGCTTATAATTTTGGTTTTCTGACCGGAGGTCCCAAACAGTTTTTTCCAGTTTATTGTATTTGCATAGCACAAATTTTTGTTTCCTGAAATTATCACATCTCCATCACTTATCTCCTTGAGGGAGCGTAATCCCAAGGATGTTATGTTCAGGCTGACGACCGCAAGAGAAAACTGACCACTACATTGGAGAGAAGAAAAATCATGTGGTGAAAAATGATAAAAACGATGTATCCCTGAAAACTTTGTTTTTCCAGACCACCTTTGATTGACTACAAACTGCTTTCTAATGATGGTAGGTCATGCTGTGGGAGGCACACACTGCAACTTTTGAAAACTGCAGGTGTTTTTTAAGCTCCTCCAGGCAAAAGCTAGTTCCTTGTTTATTTAGTATCTTTAACCCAGTGGCAGATGGGGAGGATGAATAAAATGCCTTAATGTCATTATATTTTCTGCATTTTCATTTTGCCTGGAAATTGAGAACATATTCTAACCTCTCAAACAGCCAAATACACTTCAAAGCTGTGGGTTCGTCCATCTATCCACCACCAGCCTGTCCCTCTATCCATTCATATATTTATTGAACAAACACTTGAGGTTCTCTGTCCCAAATTCTGTGCAGGTTAAATACGTTTCCTCCTCTCAAGGACCCTTGATCTGGTGGTGACACAACCCCGTAAGCAGATCATTTTGAGCTGGTGTGAAGAGCACAGTGAGTGTGGGCAGCATGGAAGCAAAGAGCAGGGGCCTCTGAACAGGTCTGGGAGGGATGTCTGGAAAGTGGGGCCTCTCTCCAAAAAGCTATGCCCAAGGTTGTGAGGCCCTGAGAGCAGGAACTGTGGCATTTTCTTCACCACCCAACATGACACTAGGATGCTATTGGGTGGTCCAATGTGTATATCAGATGACTGGATGGAAGTCATTCAGACTGAAGGGGGGATGTCGTCAGCCACCTGGAGGAGCAGGAAGGCACGCGGTGGACATGAGAACCACTAGCCCCAGCCAGACCACAATGGGTGTGAGAACCACTAGCGCCTGCAGGACCATGATGGGTGTGAAAAACTCTAGCCCCAGCCAGACCACAATGGGTGTGAGAACCATTAGCCCCACCGGACCATGATGGGTGTGAGAACCACCAGCCTCGCCAGACCACGATGGGTGTGAGAACCTCTAGCACCTGCAGGACCACGATGATGCAGGCTGGGAGGGCTGGGCTGGTTTGGGGAGGGAGCACAAGGCCAGAGTGCACCTTGTGCAGGAGCTGTCTGTAATTGAGAAGGAGCCACAGGAAAGAGATCTGCATTTGCAGGAAGCTCTCATCTGACCCCAGGCTGAGGGCTGGGCCAGCTGAGAGCACTGGATGAAGAGACTGATGTTCAGGTGTTGGATGGCAGGGGGTTAGAGTATCATCCAGAGGCTTCTCCTCTCCCTGCTGCTTTTCTTTCCCCCATCTTTTTCCTTTCTCCTACACAGATGAGTCGTCTTGGATAGGAGCCTGTAACCAATACCATTAGAAATTCTCCCCCATTTATGCCCAGGGAGGCCAGGACACCAGGGCAGAACCAGGTTTTCCTTGCAGGGCAGGTCTGGGGCCTCAGTGAGTCACGCCCTGGAACCCGTGGCCACCCTGTCTCAGTAGGAGCTGGAATCACCAGACTTCTCATTAAGTGTGAAAAGTAAGTAACCCTTATCTTCCTTAAATCCCTACAACTAAACCAACTGGCTCATACCAGCCATCCAAGAAAGTTGCTCTAAATCTCTTATTTTTATAAGAATCTTGGTCAAAGAAAGATTCCAGAGAATTCAGAGCAAAAAGGCCTTTCTGGGAAGCAAAGGTAGCCACATATTTAGTATCAGAGATTCAGAGCCAAGGGAGTTTATGGGAGGCAATGCATATTTCATGCACTCTTATTCTCTTTAATGTTGCACAGTATTATCTAGTGCTTTAGGAGTCAAGTAGGGGCAGCAGTTCTCATAACGAGGCTGCTTCCAAGGTGGGTTTCACTAAGAGATTCCCATTCCCTCCTCCACACCACTAAACTGATGATTACCATTGCCATATTAAAGATGCTTGTGTGTGAGCACCTGCATGTCTACTCCACTGTCAAAGCTGAAAAAGTGAAAATTCTTGAAGAGTGGTGCTAAAAAGTCTCTCTGGTCCCTGTGATAAGATGTGCATAACCTCAACTGCATCCTGAGAAAACACCAGCTGAACAGACATGGTTAGACAGTCTGCAAAGTACCTGACCCACACGTTTTGTAAGTGTCAAGGCCATGAAAAACAAGGAAAGACACAGGAGCTAATATAGGTTAGAAATGGACTGAGAAGATTTGACAACTAAGTGCAATGTGGGATCTGGAGTGGACACAGAAGCAGAAGCACTGGCGAACGCTGAGAAGTCTGTGGTTTAGCGGACAGCCTGTGCCAATGGTTGTTCAGTCTTGATGCTTGTGCCTGCTCATGTAAGATAGCATTCGGGAATGCCGGCGAGAGGTGTAGGAGCTCTGTGCCCTATCTTAGCAACTCTCCTGTTAAGCCTCATTTCCAACTAAAAAGGCAAATGTAATCTACCAGGCTTTGGCTGTGGTCAACTTACTGTTGCTTGGTCCTGCCGCGTATGATTTCTAGGTTCTCAAAAGCATGGAGGTCCGTCCTGTTTTCAGGCCAAGCCTGAATCAGCAAAAACCCTGTAAGGCAGAAGAAAGACTCAGACACACACCACGTAGGAGTTTCTTTTTTGTATGAGACATTACTCTAGACTCTCAGGGACTCTGTATTATATGAACAGTGAGTGGGAAAATTGGATTTGCTTTCTTTTTCATTACCATCTTCTCTGAGTGTACATGTGCATGGGCGGACGCAGGCCGAGCCAGGGTTCACAGCTGCTTCCCGCCTCCCACAATGATTCCGCGTGTCTCCCGCCGCCCCCCTGGCTGCGGCCCTGGGACCCCTGCTGCGCCGCGTATCCGATTACCCCGAAGAGGCTCCTGCTGCGATGATCTGCCAATTGTGGATCTGGTATCACATACAAAGGAGCTTTACAGATTTTCCTTATTTGATTCCAACCTTGTTATTTTGGTGTAATCTTCCCATTTTAGAGAGGAAGGAAGCGGAGCTCAGGCGGCAGTCATGGACCCGAGGCTTGCCCGTGGCCCCACAGGGCTCTGGCGTCCAGTTTCAAAAGCCTGAGGCCCAGGCTGCTCCTCACCTACCCCTGTCCCCTCCCTCCACCCGCAGGGGTTATGGGCCACCAAGGCAGCTGGCTGGGGCCGGGCAGGAGGGAGAAAGCGTGTTCACACGCGCAGTGAATGACCCAAGCCTGGCCTTAACGTGTCCCTTTTTGCCTGCAGGGGAAACTGCACTTTTGAAAAGTATCTGAACATCAGCCATTAATGGTAAAATTTCAGAAGAAATGTTTTTATTCCAAGGGAGAAGGAAATATGTCGAAAAGTTCTCTCTCAAACACGGATTTCCCATTTATATTCATGTGATAATTGAGCCCAAACCTGTGATTTCCTTTACGGTTTTCAGAATATCCAGTTCCTGTGGGTCCAGAGGCGGAGTGTGAGTGAAGGAGTCACTGAAACAAACAACAGCGTGATTATTGGTCACCAATCTCTACCAGTTAAAAAGGCAGATTTTGTTTTTCTCTATACAAGTAACTGAACCTGTAACTCACCCCCTAAATGCCACCGGCAGGATGTGGAGATCGCCACTGATGGAGGTGCAGTTTTTGAAGTGTTTGATATTTGTAGCATTTATGGAGAGTGTGTCTTTAAATTCACCAATACCTATTCCGTTACACACTGCAGAGATAACAGAGACGTGTATTCCGTTCACATTTGGTGGATTAAGAATAGCTAGGGATCCACAGGCAGAGGGAAGCAGGAAGGAATTCCGGTCGCGGGAACCGCCACTGCCACATCATCCTTCATTGACTCAACGAACACTGACGGGGCTGGGGAGGGTGCGGGGGAAGGGGGGACACCAGGACCTATAGCACACTTTGGGGCTACGGCGGTGTAGGAGATGCCATCCCTGTCACCCCACACCGACCTTGCGTTCTCCTCATTATTTCCCATGGGCCGCGTGGAGCTGGACTGCTTCCAGCTCTGCATCCCCTGGATTCTCCCCAGGGCTGGGCACCTGGCAGCTGCTGAGGGGCTGGCTCTGTGCGCTGTTCTCATCAGAGCCCCCCACCCCGTCACAACCTTCAGTGCCTTCCCATTGCCTAACCTGGCTTTACAGCTTTATCTTCTGTTTTAAAGAAACGATATGCATAGTTGTTTTTTAATGAGAAGAGGAAGATGTGTTCATCTGGAGGTGGCATGAGAGCCCAGCCTCAGCAGCTGAGAACAAGCCTCGTCTGCACACCGGCAGGCTTCCTACCTTTGCGGCAAGGCCCTTCGCACTTCTTACACTTGCGGACGCCGTCTTCCTCCATCTCATAGCTGTCGGCCCCGCAGGCTCGGACGCACGAGCCGTGATCTGTCACCACATAATTACCTGAGGAAGACAGCATGAAAGGAAGGTGACGACGGTGGCGCCAGGTGCTCAGACCTCACACAGACGGTCCAGGTCATCCTCTCGAGGGCTGATGGAAAGGCTCCATCCTCCTTTGGCTTTATTTACTTTAAGAACAAAGAATGAAAGGTTGCAAATAGAAAAGGAATCCCGTTCAAGAGTTTAATAACATTCTAGGCCGCAATGTGGACAATACAGGTGTTTCATCATGGCAGGAAACACTGGGTCCGTTGAGGGGCCAGCTGTTCTGCATCCCAGCAGGCACCTCAGCCCTCTCCTCCACCTGCTCTCACCTTTAAAGTAATTCATTTGTGTTAATAGCAGACTTCTGTGTTATTTTTAGGAGCTCTATGTCTTCCTTTTTTGTTCGTTTGAGATGGAGTCTTGCTTTGTCACCCAGGGTGGAGTGCAGTGGTGTGATCTCAGCTCACTGCAACCTCCGCCTCCCGGGTTCAAGCAATTCTCCTGCCTCAGCCTCCTGAGCAGCTGTGATTACAGGTGTGCGCCATCACGCCCGGCTAATTTTTGTATTTTTAGTAGAGATGAGGTTTCACCCTGTTGGCCAGGCTGGTCCCAAACTCCTGACCTCAGGCAATCAGGACCCCCCGGTCTCCCAAAGTGCTGGGATTACAGGCATGGGACAATGAGCCACTGTGCCTGGCCTGTTCCTGTTTTAAGTTCCCCAAGAAGATCTTCAAAAATATTTATAGGACCTTGGTGATTCTTTTGTGAACCGTGTGCTCTTGGTATCTCAGGCTTGAAGTGTTTTCCTATGGATTTTAAAGCTCTATTAAGCCCTATCTCAAAGACTATATCTGTGTCATCACTGTGGCACATTTTTCTGTAGCTTCATTTGTCATTTACCTTATAATGGCTTATTATTTTGTGTTTTTTTTCCCATACAGAGTGTAAAATTTTTCATGTACACAAATCTGGCAGGGTAAAATCTCCCCCTCATAATTGTTCTTTCAATTTTTTTTTTCTCCGTTAATTTCCCCTTCTAGAGATCAAGACTGGTTTCTAAAACTCTTTCATTAGACAAAGTTTTGCTTTCTCTGTCAGGAAGTATTTTATGTCACAATTTCCCTAAACCCTGGAGCCACCAGTACAAATGTAAGCACAAACAAGCAAAACTCAAACCCAAGCCCAAAACATTAAAACAAAACAATCAAACAAAACCTCTACAATACAATACTACTAAGAGGCATAACTTTCACTAGAATTTTAACCACTCAAGAAGGCAGGTCTTCTGATAGACTCTCTGATTTCAGTCTATTAAATACCCGCTCGGCACAAGCACTAAACAGTGACATGCCCACAGCTTTGTGCCCAGCAGACAACTGAATACCCACGACTGTGGCTGCTGGATGAGTGGTGAGGGCTGAGCAGCATGTGTTTCTCCTGTGAGGTGGCCTGGCCACCAAGATCTGCCCTGTGCACTTAGCAGCCCCCATGGGTGGAGATGGCCACCATCTGCCCACTCCTCAGTAGCAAGCCAGCCCCTCGCCTCTGTGCCTGGACGGGCACAGGGTCGCCTCCCCAAAGGGAGGCAAACACATACACCCAAAGACTCTCCAAGACAGGATACTCCAGGGCTCAGCAGGAGACAGAGCGAGACAAAGATGCCTGACCAGTCAGAGGGCCCACAGAGGAGGACTCACGGGGACACTTCTTCACGCAGGTGGCACCAAAGCTGTATTTGCCCTCGGGGTTCACATCCATCTGGTACGTGGTGGGGTTGTAAAGCATGAGTGGGGGGCAAGTGTCCTTGCACGTAGCTTCGTCTCGGAATTTGCGGCAGACCTGTGGAGAAGAAAGGACACGCTGGGCAAGTGAGGTAAGTACACTCAGCGCCACACACGGAGGAAGCGCAGCACTGCGTTGACTCCCGTCAGAAAGCCCAAGTTACCGTCTTCACAGCCTAGTGTTCAACTAGTGTGGGAAAACCCAGCTGGCGCCCTCTGCAGAGTCAGAAAGACCCTTCTCTAAAAAGTCCATGTTTTTCTTACGTGTACTGTCCCACCTATCATAATTTATGGATTATGATAAAAATACGTCTCTTTACTAACGTACAGATGATGGAGTTCACACATTATAGTGGTGACTATGGAGTGAAATTATGTTTAATTTCCCTTATAAAGTACACTGGGCTTCCCTTATAAAGTACAATTGAGGGTACATTTTATAATGTATTGCTGAATGGCAGAAAACCTTGCTAGAACAATGCCCTGTAAAGGGGCCAGACCCAATACAGTGGGGGCTCTTCCTAGGATCAACCCCACACACAGTCTTCTCCCTGGGGCTCACATTAGAAACAGCCCAGGCCAACCAAGTCACAATTCCTGGGTCTGGGTCCAGCCTCTGGAATTTAGGAATCTTCTCTGAAACCACAGAGTGCTCTGGATTTAGTCTTAGGGAGGGCTTCGCCACATCAGCTCTCACTCCAGGTGTCACATCCACCAGCCTTGGCATCTCCAGGACTTTGAAGACGCTTCTGACCTGCACCCTCCAGTGCTGGCCAGAGCCCGCTGGGGCAGCAAGGCTTCTGCTGGCACTTTCTGCAGTAATGGGGCGGGAGTGAGTACTTCAGGACCCCTTGAGGGCAGGCTGCAGCTCAGGAGGTGCCTGAGCAGTGGTGGAGGAGCCGAGAGATCCGTGTCAGGAGGCCCTAACGCAGCTCCAGCCAGCTAGACCTGTGTGGCTCTCCATGGATCTCTTAGGGACCTCACAGTGTCAAGTCTCTAGAGGTATAGCCGAAGTCAAACAATAAAGAGAGTGTGCTGCTGGCAACAAGGCACATTCATGACAAATACTTGCATGTAGTGTTTAGTGCTTGTTTTGTGCCCAGGTCCTAATGATGGACATCACAGGCATCACATCATTTAAGCATTCAACTGGGAGAGACTTTGTTATGCATCACTGTCAGGTAAGGAAATGGAGGCATGGCGGTCCCATCATTTTCCCAAGGTCTCAGTGAGTGGTGGAGGCAGGATACTAAAGATACGTTGTCACCAGGCAGAGGGCAATATCCTGTCTGTTACTACAAATGCTAATTGACAGCTCCCCCACAGGAAGTCCTCTGTCCTGGTGTGGGTGGGGAGGATGCAGCCACAGCCTGCTCCAGGGAGGCTGCGAGAGGGGCATCTTACCAGGCAGTCGCTCTCTCGGGGGCCCGTGCAGCCCGCGGCACACTGGTTATGGCAGCAGTCACTGGGGGACTTGCCACGGCAGCGCCCAGAGCACTGCTGGGCACAGATGATTTTGGTCACTGAAACAGAGCAAAGGTCCCCAGTCAGCTGAAGAGTGAGGGTAGGATCATTTCCCAGGGACGTTGCAGAGCGCTTGCAGACTTTTTCACGAAAAAGTGAAGACACATTTGCTTCCAAGGAAACCACATTCAAGCTAAGTCAAACCATGCCCTTTTCTGATTGCCTCTTTTTTCTCCTGATTTATTTTTAATCACTTAAGAGAACTCATCAGATCAAGTCTAGACTTTGAGACCTGCTAAATAATGAAATACATCTTGGGCAATGCAGGAAGCACATACAAAGAACAAAAATACCTGCTGGGAAGTAGTGTTTAGAAGGGCCTAACAGCCACCCCACAATTCAGCTTATGGACATAGGGTCCGTTTTTGAGCTTATGTCCCCAGGTTCCTTGGCCACTGGCGGCTGAGCCAGATAGCCATACCCGGGATAATGGCCCTCTCCATCGTAAAGCAGGGTCCTCATGGAAAAGTCCCCATGAGAACCCATGCTCAGGCTTCTGTGTAGGTGGGTACCAAAGAAAGCCAGGGAGGGAGAGGAAACAAGAAACCTGGTGACTGCTGTCAACAGGGACAAGTCTTCCATTCCTGGGAAAGTGTGCTGTGTTCAGAGGACAGGGCTGGGATACCTGCTGATGTTCACTTATTGTTGTTGTTCTTGTTTTGAGATGGAGTCTTGCTGTGTCGCCCAGGCTGGAGTGCAGTGGCACGATCTCGGCTCACTGCAAGCTCCGTCTCACAGGTTCATGCCATTCTCCTGCCTCAGCCTCCCGAGTAGTTGGGACTACAGGCACCCGCCACCACACCTGGCTAATTTTTTGTATTTTTAGTAGAGATGCAGTTTCACCATGTTAACCAGGATGGTCTTAATCTCCTGACCTCGTGCTCTGACCACCTCAGCCTCCCAAAGTCCTGGGATTATAGACGTGAGCCACTGCGCCCAGCCCCTGCTGATGTTCACTTATTTGTGACAGGCTTAAGCGCCCAAAATAGCCCACCCTGGATTAACCGCATGCGGTGAGATTTGCAAGACTGTCCTTCACCTACTGGTTCACATCTGGCCCTGTAATAAAATAACTCTTTGGAGTCTTCAAAGGGAAAACAAATCCAATCACCTAAGTAAGTGAAGGAAGAGAGGGGCAGTCACACATGGGTCTGAGGCTGTTCACTGACTTACGTTTCTGGCAGTTCTCCTCTCCTGCACCCCAGCAGCTCCCATTGGGACAGCTTGGATCACACTTTTGGCCTGAAATGTAAAAGTAATAGATGCATATCTCAGTGAAAGGGAAGGAATGAGAAACTGATGACACCCTTTACCAGGCCTGAGTTAAGCATGTGCAATAAATGAAGACAATCTTTTCAACTTATTCTCTGATTGTTTGGCAGGCTGGTTTGTAGAATCACTTAAGAGACCCTAATAAGAAAAGAAGATGAACCATGAACTGCTTTTATTTACATGTCAGCTGTGGAAACTGAGGTAGAGAGTAATTACTGACATGGGCCACATAAATGAGAATTTTTCATGAATTTGAGGTTCCTTGTTTACAATCTGCTTAGGCTTGGAGCATTTCCTGGCATCTCCCGCCACAGCTAGAGTGTCTCGTCTGGCTGAGCCTTTGGCACGGACCCACTACTTCCTTGCTGTGTCCAGTCTTGAGTGACTGCATGTGTCAGCCGTTCTGGGATTGTTAAGTCATGGCCTGTAAATAAAACCTTCTAGACTCCAAACCAGAGAGAAGCACAGAATGGTGCACAGAGGGTGAAATGTTAACAGTGCAGATCACTTTAATGACTGTGTAAAACCTTAGCTATCTGGTCAATTTTTGCAATTTTTATAATTGGCCGATTACAAATTACAGCTGCAAAGGTTTTCCTCTCATCTGTCGTGTTTTCTTTTTATCAGTATTAAGAAGTCTGAAGGTTGAAGTGCTATATCTATATAGAAAGAGCAGGTTAACCACCAAATTTGTTAAAGAGTCCAGTCATGCAGATATCTTTTACTGTGAAGACATAGTAAACTAGAGGTGTTCATGGGTCCCGAGGTCCCCTGCAGTCAGGAAGAATTTAGATTTCAAACAGAAAAGCTGACGATCGATCTCCCATGTGACTGTGAAGCCAGGATACCACCAGGGAAAGGGCGCTAATGCCGCGCTGGTGGTCCTTAGAGTCATGAAGGCCGGGGAGGCTGGCACCACGACAGTGACAGCGGGGGATGGATGTAGTGAGGAGGGAGGCAGAGAGACTGCGACAGAGGTCTAGAGAAAGCGAGGTCATACGGAGGCATGCTAAAAGCAGCTAGATCTGTAGCGTGCAGTCCCATTCTTTCTACTTTTTACCCTGTACTCACATATAATTTTCAAATTTCTATTATAAGCATGTAATCATTGTATAAAATAAAAATGTTTAAAAGAAAAATGCATCTTTTTCTAACAGGGGAAACATTTGCCAATAAACAAACTTAAGATCTGTTTATGATTCTAGTATTGACCATCTATTACAAAAAAGAAATGCAGGCACATCATATAAAATATGGATAATAGAAGAAAGCAAAAAGAAGACATGAGACTCATCCAGAGTTAATCAATATAGACATATAAATCTATGTATATACAGGAATTGGAATCCCACTGTACACTGTGTTATAACCTTAAAAACCCAGATAAAACATGGCAATTTTTCCATGCTTTTACATATGCTTCTGTGCTTTCCATGCCTATAAATATGCATCAATAGCATGGCTGCTGCATAATTTGTTCAACCAATCTCTTATTTTTAGATATATAATTTGTTCACAAAATTTATTATAAATAAGGCTGCAAGGAATTCTTGTATAAGAATATGTTTCTACATCTCTTATGATTTTCACTTTCATTATTATTTCTTTTTCTCTTATTCCTAAATGTGATATTCATTGGTCAAAGCTATACATACTTTGAGGCTTTAGATACATATTGCAGGAGTATTGCCAAGCTTGATTTTATTAACATATATGCCCACAAGCAGAACATGAGAATTTCTGTTTCTCCACACCCCAGCTGACCCAGGTGTTTAAAAGCAAAAGGAACCCAAATACTTTGCAAAGGAAGATGTGATGCTTTCTTATTTTAGTTTGACCTTCTTATTACACTAGAAGTAACATTTTACTTTATCTCTTGGCCATATTTGTGGGTGTATGTGTGTGTGTATGTGCGTGTGTGTGTGACAGAAAGAGAGAAAGGGAGGGTGAGATAGAGAGGCTGCTCATGTTCTCAGCCAGGTTTTTATTAAGAGATTCATCTTTTTCTTAGTCTTTTAAAGATGACTTCAGAGAGTGATATAGCAAGGATATTAACCCTCTTTGTGGCAGTCAGACATGGCACAATATTTTCCTGGTAGCCATTACCATATTTTACATGAAAGTTTTGTTTTATGATGTCAAATTTTGGCTTTTCTTCAACTTGATATTACAAAATATTCATCTTTATGTTTCCTTCTGGCACTTACATATATATAAAATATTTTATTATACATATTTAGTATGTATTTGGAATTTATATTACATGGAGTGGGTGATGAATTTATTTTAATTTTCTCTCAAGTAAACCCATTCATTCTAACTTCTAATGCCCAACTTCAACATAAACATAAAAGCTGGGCACACCGTGAAATTTTTCTGAGTCTTAGACATCTTGTCCATAAAACACTTAAATCATCTCGTGAGATTTTTTTTGGTGAAGACTAAATGAGACCCGTTCTGAGCAGGAATGTGTAGCCATAAAGCACCAGTCAAGAGAGGGGCTTCCTTTACCACAGGAGCCTGGCAGCATTCCCAACTTGCCTCTAGATGGTAAGGAGGAAATTTCAGGTATCAGGTCGATGGTGAATTTGCACTCTCCAATGTAACTAACCCAACATACCTAATTCCTTTTTAAAAACCCTTTATAGTTCTTTCACTTTGATATTTTCACCCCTAATAGTTAAGTCATTCCAGACAATTTATTGAATAAGGAATTATTCCCTTATTGGCTTGAAATGTCGGTTCTTTATAGACTTTTGATTTTCTAGGCTTATTCTTATTGTCTTATTTTTTGTTTCTTAAAGCAATGCTATATTGGCCTATAGTTCCAAGCCCTGTAGTATTTGAATCTTTTTACTGCGTGAACCTACCCTTCATTCTCCTTTCCAGCACTTTCTTTGTGGGTCTTTCCCACAGTTGTTTTATAGAACATGGAGACCTGTGGGCTTCTTGTTTGTGGGCTGCCTGACGTGATTCATGGCAAACACTTGCCCCATAACCGTTCCAGGTTCATTAAAAAAAAAATAAAATGTGCACAATTTAACCTCCCCATTGTCCACCAGACAGCTGAGGAAATGGTAACCTTGATCTCATAATACGAAATTTTGCAATGTGAAATAAACCTTTCAGTCTCTTGCAAACATAGTAGGTGTCAGGATGGGTAGCTGGTGGAATAATATATCTATAAAACAAAGAGCCTCAATACCCATGTTCACAGCAGCATTATTCAAACAATCAAAAGATGGAAGCAACCCCAGTGTCTGTAGATGGGTGAATGGACAAACAAAATGTAGTGTCAACATACAATGGAATATTATTCAGCCGTGAAGAGGAAGGACATTCTTAACACGTGCTACAGCATAGATAAACCTTTGGGACCTTTTGCTAGGTGAAATAAGCCAGACACAAAAGGACAGATACTACATGATTCCACCTGTATGAGAGCCCCAGAGCAGTCAAATTCATAGAGACATCAAGTGGACTGTTGCCTGCCAGGGCCAGAGGCTGGGAAGGAAGGGAGAGTAGGGAGTTACTGTCTAATGGGTAGAGTTTCAGCTTTGCAAGATAAGAGTTCTGTGTGTGGATGGTGGTGATGGCCACACACCAATGTGGATTTATAATGCCACTGACATTATAACTTACAATGGTTAAGATGGGAAATCTTGTATTATGGGCATTTCATCACAATCTATCCATAAAATAAAAAATAAAACAAATATACAAAAATCCAAAGCCCTCTAGATGATTTTGAAGATTCATGTCAGCCCTATTTTTTTTTTTTTTTTGAGGGCAGAAAACAAACAGGCATCCACCGCACAGTTGTGGAGAAACAGAGAAGCAGGAAATGGTGATCACTTCTTACTCTAAAGAACAGAAAGGCCAGGCAATCAGCAACGGGTACAGCCCAGAGGAGCTGGATGAGTGTGAGCTTGGGTCTCAGAGTCCCCCAACAGCGCTGGCTTCAGCCGGGGCACCACACTGACCTCTGCCTTGTTCCCTGCCAGGCTTCCCCACAGGCTGCCTCACTGGTGAACGGGACAGGGACCAGGCCACCAGTATTCAAGGAAACATGGACAGACTTCCTCTCCATGGCAGTGCCCAGCTGTGTGTGTGACTCCATGTGGCAGTGTTCACGACCTCAGCTGGGGGCGGATTCAGCCCTGGTGCCTTAGGAGGGCCGGGGAGCCTCTGGAGACTCAGCAGCATGCAGGAGTTTGGCCAGTCTCAGCAGGGCAGGCTGGGAGAGACTCTGGTGCTGCCCGCCCCATGAACAGCAGCTCTTCTTAGGACACAAGTGCTCTGCTGTCCCTGCAGGGGATCTGCCTCGGGTGGCCTGCACTGCCAACCAGCTGGGCTGCACTGCCACCCGCCACAAAAAAACGATCTCTATGTCTGTGGTAAATACATGCTCTTCTAGTGGTCAGATATTTTGCTTACTACTTTTTGTTTCTGATTAATGTGACTTACTAAACATGGCTTCTCTCCCCCCACCCCAGTGCTGTAGAGCTCTCCCCCATAGGAGCTGGAGGCAGAGATAGTGTGTATTCGACACTTACAGCTGCCCAGGTGGTTCTGGAAGTCCATTGACATGTTGCTGAGAAAGTCACTGCTGACTATGTCCCGCCACTGGATGCTCTCCACGTTGCACAGGGCAGGGTTGTTGCTGAACCGCACGGCGCCATGCAGGATTTCTGCGGGAGAGTGGAAATGCGGTGAGCACCCTTTACAGCTCCTTTAAATTCCCGTGAAGGATGTATGTGCTCTTCACATTTATATTCTGCTAAGAGATGCCATGGCGCAAACAAGAGTCCCACGATTAGCCCACTGGACTTCCTGGGGGGCGGCCAGATAAAATCGTTAATGATAGCGCCATGGAGGAACTAGGGTTTTCTCCGAATTGGGCTTTGAGCAATGATTAGAAATTCAGAAATATGGGAAGGAAGGAAGAGAATGGTTTAGTCAGTGGTCACAGCATAAAAGATATGCATGTGGTAAGCTGGGGGTCCCGAGGGGCTGATCAGCTGGACTGGAATGGTCGCATGATGTAGGGGGTAGGCAGGGCAGGGAGGCAGGTCCTGAGTGCTACAGCCCCGGATGCCAGGTGAGGGGTCAGCCTCCACCTTGCATGCCCAGGCGGAGCTTTTCATTAGAGAAAAGGATATGAGAGTGACATGAAGCAAGAGGAATCTGAATGTATGACCGAGTCAGGTAGACTCCAGGGATGCACAGGATGGTGAAACTGTATAGCTGTTTCCAAGGAAGAACTAAGAAGATGTGGAAAAGTCAGGCATGAACACATTCAAGCCTTTACAAAGGGGGAGTGTTCCATCGATGACATTAAACATGAACATTGACAGAACGACTGATGTGTACTGTGTAAGTGCTGTGGGCTTTGCGAGGATGAATTGGATCCACTGGCTTCAATCTGGGAGCTGACAGGCTTGGGGACAGACATGTCACACACTGTAACCACCTCATGCCCAAGGAGACCCTGACACAGTGAGGCTGGGTACCTTGCTGGCTGATTTATAAGCACTACCTTCATTCATTCTCACAATGGTGCAATGACCATCTGTGACTTTAATAGAGAGAAAATCGACCTTTGATTCATGAAGCAATGCCCAGCGCCCCAGGTGGGGAATGGGCATGTTGTGTGTACAGAGTACCAACGTGGGAAAGGAGGGATTCAGCCCTGAAGATCCTGGAGGCGCTAGAAAAATGAGCTTCCCCAGGAGGGGACGGGCATACATCTTAGAGGAGTGTGGAAGTGAGGGCTGAAGGCTTCCTGCAGACGGGAGACCCAGTGCAGGGAAACAGTGGAACAGGCTTCTTCAGTGGATGTGCAGAAGCAAGGAACTGAGGGAGGAAGCCTGGGGTCATGAGGGCTGAATCGTGGTGCTTTGTTTATCAGGTTGGAGATGACAGCAGAACCATCCGTGAAAACACTCATGAGAAAGCCATGCACAGGTGGACGGAATTCAGGACAGGACAGGGCTGGAAACACCAACAGGGCTGTCCAGGCTGCTGTGGCAGCTCGGACAACAGACCAAAGAGCTGAGAGAGAGCAGGGGGCCGGGCGAGGAGAGCACAGAGGGAGAGTCAGAGCCGGGCCTTCAGCACACCCCAGGCAGTGACTGCCAGGGAAGGGCCAGCACAGGTGAGGGAGGCTGCAGGACCCTCTTCCCGGTGGCTTAGCGGAGGAGGCAAGCACCCAGGTGTAACGGAGGCTCATCCTGCAGCAGGCACTAGGTTAGCTGTTAGTGGTATCACATTAATTAATCTGCATCTATACAATCCCAGCCTTGGTTTAAAAAACAATCACACCAAGGAAGTGGAAGGAGCTGCTGAGGCCTGTTCTTACAGTCATTTAATTTTCTGCACCACCTAGGAAGTATGTCACCATTTTTTAGCAGCTATGCCATCCACATTTTTGAAGATGAGGAAACAGAGACACGGAGGGATTGGAGAATGCGCTCCGGAGCCGTCTGGCTGCTGAGGGACGGGGCCGGGCAGGAACCCAGGGGGTCTGGCTCCGAGGTCCAGGCACCTGCACAGGCTGCCTCCCTCCGAGACAGCGTGTGAGGCACACTGTAGGAACCGGTGTACCAGGCCATCTCACAGGAGGCACGCACAGCACAAGCATGTGCACGGCTGCTCTGAGCAGCAGGGGGTGTGGGGGAACCACACAATTTTATAGTTGGTGAACCGAGGAGCCATGCCTGGAGGTGCTGGCTTCGGTCCCAGAGCTGCACCCCTGTTGGGCTCCTGTCACTCCCGATATGACTCCCTCTGCTGGGCACCCCTTTCATCACACCCCTTTCCTACCAGCACTGCCTCCCTGTCAGAACTGCATGGCAAAGGAGGGGCGTTGAGAGCCCTGGGGCAGAGACTGGTGGCCATAGCTGGCCTCTCCATTCACTAGCTGGGGGCCTCAAGGGAGTTACTTGACTGCCATTTATTTATTTGTAAAATGGCAGAGCACAGCCAGTTCCCGGCTTACCATGATTTAACATAGATTTTCAACTTTGCCATGGTGTGAAGGCAATACACATTCAATTAGCCCTGAAATCCGACCTAATGACGCCTTGACCTTCAGCGGGGTCCAGCCAGATAGGATCCCATCGTAAGTCAAGGGGCATCTGTACAATGCCTACTTTGAAGAAAGGTTGTGGGCATTAAATGAAGTTACTGATTTAACATTACTGGCCCCAAACCTACTGCACAGTGAGGCACAATCACTGCTGTCTCCAGTTTTTAAAAATCAACTTCCCCTCTCTTCTGTCATCCTTCATTGTTTCCTCTCACAGAAACCTCACATGTCCTGCTCACAAAAATTCAAAGTTCTAGAACATCTCATTCTCTATCCTTAACTTACACATGGCTTTCTGTGTAGCAGTGCGACTCTCAAGACTGTCCTCAATGTGGGTTGATTTTTACTGTATGTCTTTTATCCTTGAGGTCCAGGTAATGAGACCGGCAGTTTATTCACTGCCTACGCATATAGATTCATGATTCCTGCCCAGCTTGTCTGGTCATACTCTCTTTTACTCGGAATCTTTACGATTTCTTACTATCTCTCCGTATTTTTTCATGTCCATGGAAACACTGGTACCCCGCTTAAATCTTCCCATTCCAGTATCTGCCATCTTCTCAGTAACTTCCCCTGCAGTATCTTACACACAGCTGGCACTCAGTACACGTGTATTGGATAAAAATAAAAGTCTTCTCTGAGGTGGAATTGAGTGACAAGCTCACTGGGAGCCATCGGAACTGCTCTCTGCATTTATAAATCCCCAGCCTTGGCATCCCAGCCTCTCACCCTGTAAATTTCTCATGGGCAGCTCCTTCAGTCCGGTTTTATTTGCATCATAGTTAGATAAGACTGCTAAGGCGTAGGAATTTTCATAGTACATATTTCCTCTGATGATCTGCAGGTTTTCCAAAGGAATCCGCTCCACTGTGTTGAGGGCGATGAGGACATAACCAGCCACCTCCTGGATGGTCTAAGAAGAGAAAACATAAATGCGTGATTTCTCTTTTGAGGAACTCCAGAACTCAAGGTCTAAAATGGGTCCAGGGAGCCCTAGGACACCCAGTTGAACCCTAATGCACACGAGTGCTCAACAAATGTAAAACAGGTAGATGATTGCAGTCATGGACACAGGAGGCAGCATGTCCACGATCTACAACAATCCCTGCACGTTAGCCTTTGACCCCTGTGATAACGAGCAGTAAGCATTGTTCTGGAATACTGTGCTCTCATGCCGCATGGGGTTCAACACTCTCCAGTGAAAATGGAAATTAAAAAGAATTACTTTGTATCTGTCTTGCATTATTTCTTATTTAAAAAGGAAAGGTAAAAGAAAAACAGAAGAAGGCTAAGTAAACCCCATCCAAAGTTCAGTGAAACTCTGAAGCTTTCAGAGCTCCTACGGGGTCATTAGCGCCTATTGTGAAATAAAAATTCTGGGACCAGCTGGGTGAAGCTCTCGGTAGCTTGAAATCAGCTATGGTAGGAGTATTTACACAAAGGAAACAGGCAAATGGTGCAAAGCAGGGCTTTTAAAAAAAGTTTTTAAGAGGTAGTATGGCAGCACACCATGACTGAGGCAATGGTCAGGGACAAAGGTCAGTGTCTACGATGACAGTGGAACTCCAGATTAGCCTGTTTCTATTTGATATTCTTTTCTAGCTATTACTTGACACTAGCTGGTAAAATGGCTTTCTCATAAAACTCTCATTTGTAGCTCTGTAAGACTTGTCATTGCCATAGCAAAAATAAACACACTTCAAGTGGAATTCTGCCCAGGGCTTTCTCCACTTAGATTTTCTCCAATTTTATTTGTGTAGGGAAATCGGTCACCAACCTTCAAGAAGGAAAGATCGTAATTCCTCTGCACGTAGGTAATTTCCAAATTCCCAAGGACAACCTCACAGTTATTGAACATCCTCTGGAGGCTGAGAAAATGATCTTCAAAAGTGCCCAACTGTGTGAGCTTATTACTCGTGCCTTGGCAAACTGGAAGAAAAAGACAGATATCACATGAAATACTGAGAAATGCAGAAAAACTAAAATAAAACAGTCCTTCAAGGTCCAGGTAATAAGGCTAGCAGTTTCTTCACTCCCTCCACACAGAGACTCACCCATTCCTGCCCAGGTCATCTGTTCACAAAGCTTACTAACTTTGTGAGCTTTAGTGACTGGTAATACAAATTCTCACCAAAGGACACAGCAAAGCAAATGTCATAAAAGATTTTTAAGTTTATATAAGGCGCAATTCATAATAAGAGATAGCTTGTCCCTATAATGCAAGGAATTACATTAAAATGCCAAAATAAAAAAATGTTGAAATTTAAAGGGGTGGGCGGTAGATGAAAATTCTATGAAAATCTCAAAGACAGGATTAACCTGTAAGAGCTCCACTAGGCAAAAAATAAATTTCACAAGGCATTTCACTAATATAACTGCAGAGTTGAGTTAATAACTATATAATGAACTTTTTACTTCTCAAAAATATAGTATGTCACATTGTGCGTGCAATGAATGTTTACAAACATAACATACACTGGGCAGTAGTGTACACAACACTGTACACCTAAAATCAGCGACAAGAGTGTAAATTAAAAACCTAACTGGCTGGAGATTAAAAATGTTATTCAAATGAATGCATCAAAGAATAAATCAAAGGTCTAACTGTAGAATATTCAGAAAGTAACAAACATCAAAATACAACACTTAAAAACACTCTCAGCTAGTGAGAAACCCACACATCCCTATGCTCATCCACACTCCCTGTTGATCCACCCAGCATAGGTGGAGGCACAGTTACTTCCCTCACCACCAGCACACAATCTTGTATGCTTGAGTCCCTAATGTTTCAAGGCATCAAACTTAATCCAGTAAAAAATTTTAAATTAAGGGACAAAGTTGGACCATAGCAATGGATATGGTGATCCATTTTTAAAAGCAAAGGAGAGGATTATAATAAAGTTGTATTTACAGAACTAGCTCTTTGAAAGGCATGTTTAGGCAAGCATAGCAAAACAGAGTCTTGGGGCTTTTGAGGCAGAGAGTGTGTAAAGGGACTATAATTTGAACCCAAATTATCTTAAGAGTGAAGAAATATGGCCTCTGGCTTTGGATGTTAGATTGAGCCTTGGCCAGTTTCTTCCTCATCTGCAAAGGCACTTCTGCAATCACAGTAACCAGGTGGTAGAGCACAAACCATGGCCAAAATCAATACACTGGCACTTTCTTCAACGCTTTTTACATGTGCATTTCTATTTTACAGGCTTCTTTGTTCCTTCCCCATGGGAATGATTCTAAAGAGTATCATCGGACTATCTGCCCTCGCAATGAGCCATGGAAATGAGCACATGTTCAGACAGCACATAACCAACCCAAAGCACTTACACAAACATTAAATATGAAGCAATCTTCACATCCTCTTTAACTCTGTGGGGATTTCCCTGTTCTTCGCTTCTGTGTTCTCATTCAATTTCAGTGATAACGATAACCTTCACATGGGAACCATGACAGTTGACAAGATGGAGTCCCTCTCTCCTGTCACCAGGGGCAGAATTATTCCATCATTTTTCCAACCATAACTCTGGATTGACCCAGTGTCTCTGGTCTGCTTTTCCCCAGGAGTATGGGAGAAATGAGGTTGCTCTTAATGCAACCTCAAGTTGGAATAATTGTATGGTTGTCTGCTACACATGCAGATAGGGCTAAACTGATTTCCCAATTCTAAGGTCCTTAAAGATGTCAGCACTGATGTAGGTACAAGGTTGTGACAATAACATGTGGCCTTTCAGTTAGCACACCTTGGAATAAAAGCTGCTTTCCCAGCTGACAGACTATGGCCTCTTAACTCCCATTCCAGCTAGATTGGCTGTGGTCCAGGTAGCTGCGTTAGTTGGGCCCCTCATGCCAAACAGATGAACAGGGTCAACTAGAACCTAGGAATGGAACACGTTGCAGAAGAGTTTCTTCAGGATGCAGAGGGATGAAAACAGGCAGCTGCTTTCATTTTAAATAATCAAGGACGTCAGCTTGCAAGTTTCTCTCAGCTGAACCAAAGAATTTTTATTATTAAATCAAAGAGTAAGTAACTTTTGTCAGTAAAATAAATGAAAACATGCCATTTAAGATTAATCTATTATAGAAAACAGTATTAAAAAAACTGTACTTGTGCTTTTATTCATTTATTCAAAAAGTGCTAAATAAGCCCCAAATGACCCCCCGAAAGCCCCTTCAGGGCTTATTTAGCACTTTTTGAATAAATGAATAAAAACACAAGTATTAGAAGCACTTCATTATCAATGAAGATAATGACCCTTCATTGTCTACAACTAGCACGAGTAACTTTTATATTCAGAAAAAGATCCTGTATTTGGGAGACAATAACAACATTACATATTCTTGATGTAAATCTTAATTCACAAAACATTTTGGGAAGCAACTGGACAATTTGTTTAAACAAGTATGCTTAAATTCTACATCATGATGATTCCACTTTGGGAAACGTATTCTGAGGAAACAGACCTTATGCAGAATGTTGTTCATTAATTTTGTTAATAATGGAAAAAATTGCAAAGAAACTTAAATGCCCAATTACCCAACGTGTCTATTCTTGAGAATAAGAAGGCAGTTGGTATGCTATTTGATTCAGTATAAGGCATGTCAATCTTGAATACTATCCTGGGTTAATTACTAAAGTATCAAAAGAAAACACATAAGGTTGTTTCTTCTGAGGCTTTCCCCTGTCACATACCGTAAAGGAGACAGCAGCATTTAAGTGAAATCTAGGATGAAGATCAGAATGACTTGGTCTAGGTTTTCTAATTAAAACAAGGTATTATCTTGGTTCCATCCTTATACCAAATATCTCATGTTAGAAATATAAAGCAATGAGAAAATTTAATGTGAGACCACTTATATGAGTAAATTACTTAAAAATTACAGTCACAAATTAGGTAGATTTAAGACAAAACTGCAAAGAGAAAGAGGTTTTTAATTAATCTAAGATAAGGTTTTTGTTTAGCCACTTCCTTATTGTGTGACCTTGAAGTACTTCTCCAAGCCTTCTGTGCCATGCTTTCCTCAAATATGAAAATGGTGACAATAACATTGATCTCTGCTATGGTTTGAATGTGTTTTCCAAAGTGCATTTATTGGAAACTTAATCACCAATGTAACAGTGTTGAGAAGTGGAACCTTTAAGTGGTATTATAATTAGGTCATGAGAGCTGTGCCCTAAGGAATGGATTAATGCCATTCATGTAAGAGTGGGTTAGCTATCATGGGAGTGGGTCCTTGATAAAAGGATGAGTTAAACCCCCTTTTTCTCTTCCCCACCACCTCACATGCATGCTCTCTTGACCTTCCACCATAGTTTGACACAGCATGAAGGCCCTCACCAGCTGCCAAGCAGATGCCAATGCCATGTGCTTGGACTTCCCAGCCACCAGAACCATGAGCTAAATACATTTATTTTCTTTATAAATTACCCAGTCTGTGATATTGGTACAACAACATAAAATTAACTAAGACAACCTCCCAGAAATGTTTTGAAGATTGAATAAATATATAAGCTTTTGACTTTCTTTTATTAAAGTTAACTATTGAGAATGCGACAGTAACATAACATAACATGCATCTGGACTGATGTTAGGGGATGTCAGCCACTCTATGTTTTCTTAAGTTATTGTCTAAACTGAGATGCTTGGATCTGCATATGGACTTACTCAAATGTTGGCCGTTAAACACAGTTACTTTATAGAATATTTATCAAATCAGAAAAGAAAGAAGAAAGAAAAATGAATACGTAGTACTTTAAGAATTACATAAACATATTTATTTAAAACTAGGTATTTTAATAGTTTATTCAAAGAAAGAGTTGATATTACTTTAAGTCTATACATTTGAAAACCAGATAATTAAAAGTGTTTGCATCAAGTTCCATACAAAATGCTAGTGGTTTGCCCTACCCTTTGCAAATGTGAAGACAAATTCTACTGCATCAAGAGCAGCAGGCCCTATGACTTAGGTCTTCAAAGCACTAACTTTTTGTCCAAAAATTTTATTATGAAGATTTATAAATGTATAGAAAAGCTGAAAGAATTGTACCGAAAACATCCTTATGTTAGCATTTTACTACATTCACCTTATCACATATCTATTTATCTCTCTGTCAGATGTGGTCCTCTAGTCTGCTTTTGGATGCATTTTAAAGTAAAGTAGAGATATCACTATACTTCACATTGGCATATCACTAACCAGAGTTCAATATTAGTTTGCAGTCATCATTGTTGTTTTTAAGGTGACATCCACAAACTGGGAGAGGATTAATCTTAAGTGTAGCATTTGATGAGCTTTAACAAATGCACGTGCTGGAGTAATCTGAATTCCTGTCATGATCGAAACCCTAACTGTCATCCCTCATGCCCCTCTCAGTCGATCCCTGCCCCCATACACCAGAGGCAACAGTGTCCTGATCCATTTTCACTACAGAATAGCTTTGCTTGCTTTAGAACATAGATGGACTCACACCACACTGTCCTCTTGAGCAAGCCTTATGTCACAGCACAGTAGTTTTGAGGTTCAGCTCTGTTGTTGTGCTCCACTTGGCTGTCAGGGGCAGGTTCAAGAAAGTGGATATAGGAAGTTATCTGTGCATTCTTGTTGGACATCTAGGGCGGGCCAGTGGTCTCATTATTATTTTTCTTAAGAAAATCCTCACTTTATTTTAACTGAAAATAAAAGCAATCTGCCTCCTTGAAGTTTTTAAATGCCTTTGGTTTTGTAGGGTAGGCCCTATGGCCTTCCTCTGCTATTATGGGGGTGTATACCTCTCTGCCCACAAGCCTGGGCAAATCTATACTACTTATTAAGACACAGTATTAGAACAAGTTTCTCCAGATTTGCCCAAATCCACTTAGATACTTAGAATTGTCTAAGTAAAATTATAATTGTTTTAATTTGTTGTTTTCTCAGCTATGCATTAAAGGCTGCTGAGGTATGAGCTGGGCTCTTGTCAATCTCTCCCCTTGGCCTCGAAGTTGTCTCTGCTTCCATCCCTAGCCCAGATCTTCGCATATTTGCTTCCTTTGCATCTTCGAGGTAAGCTTAAAGGCCTACCCTCTAGAAAAGCCTGTTCTGCAACTACATTAGCTTAAGTACCCACCATTACATTCTGTCACATTATCCTGCATTCTCTGCTCCCTGGCAGTGATCACTACTTATTATTAAGTAGGAATAACTTAATAATAATCATGAAATTATTATTTGCCTATGAATTTGTTATCCATCTTTCCCTACCAGATATACAGATGGTCCTCAACTTTCCACAGGGTTATGTCCTAATAAACCCACCCTAAATTGAAAATAGCAGTTGAAAATGGCGTTTTGTAGACATGATATGATTCAAAAACACAAAACACAATATCCCCAAAATGCTGGCGACACAATCCACTGTATAGTATCTGCTGTTTAGCCTCTTGGTTGCATGGCTGACTGGGAGCTGTGGCTCCCAGCCATTGCCTGGCATCACAAGAAAGTAACATATTGGACATCAACTAACCCGAGAAAAGATAAAAAATTCAACATTAGAAGTATGGTTTCCATTGAATGTGCATTGCTTTCACACCATTGTAAAGTCAAAAAATCGTAAGTCGAACTGTAGTAAGCTGGGGAGTATCTGTACAGATGTGTGTGTGTGTGTACACATATGTGTATATATAGATAGCTTATTGGACCTACTGGTATGAAATGCACACACACGTTGCATTTATATTTTTGTTGTGAAAGCAGTGGATGGCCATGTGACCAAAGTCTTGGATGACTTATCCTGGGTTTCTCTGCCTTTCTGGTTTCCATGTGCCTGAGGGAGACAGAGGAAGAGGCAGGCTGTATGGGAAGAGTGACAGTCCTCACCACTTTCTGGTTGGTCATTATAAAATATTTCTAGCTTAGTCATATATTTAATTAGGCTTTAAAGGCCAGAGGAGGATTTTTTTTCCCACTTTCTTGCTGAAAGATTTAAGAAAATCTCAAATAAGATGGATAGATAGTTCATTTATAGGATGAACTTAAAAATATGTAACGAAAATATAGCAAGTTTGCCAGAGGTTTCATTGAATCAGGATTGGTCATTTCTTTTGCTATACTAAAATCTCAAAATGAACATGTATACACATCTCAAATGTGCTCAAACGCACAGAAGCATGACAGGAGGAAGATACACCATGTTGTTAACAATGACCTTTTCTGAATGGTAAATTTCTGGGTGTTTTTCTTATTTACTCTACATAGTTTTTGTGTTTTTTAAATTTTCCATAGTGACCATGTATTACTTTATGCTAAAAAATTATCCAAAATTTAATTCACATAACAAATTTTATGTTTTTTCCTCAGTTGTTCCTTATTTTACCCTATTTTATTTCACAACTAATAAATAGTTCTTAGCTGATAGGCATCCAAAGATACCTGTCAAACTGAATTTGAATCTATATTGGAACTTGAAAATGCACATGTGATACTCAAAAAGTCCTTTTGAATTTCTGACAATCTGCCATGTTCATTATAATATGCCTTCTGGACTAAACATGCCAAGCTGTGGCATGCCCAACACAGCTGCAAACTAATGTATCTCTAATTAAGTTAACAAGCAGAAGACTTGAAAATAACGTCTCTTTATTTTGAGTTAGGGAACAGAGTACCCAAACTGGTGGACTTCCAACCCCGTGATTCTCCTTCTAGCCATTAAAAGAATCCCAAGCCAAGCTTGTGATTTGTAAAATATACACTAAGTAGAGTGAGAATACCTCTGTAGATTGTCCCCACCCTCTTGGGAGTTCACTGATGCTTCTGATCACAGGAAGGCCAGTTCACGAGGGACTGTGGAATATGCTTCCAGTGACATCATCAAACTTCTACAGTGTGAAGATTGTGATGGAACCATTATGGGATGATCTCTAGCCAGTTATCTCAACATGCTGGGTCTCAGTGCTCATTGTACTCTGATTAACATGGGACCAGCTCTGTGAATTTCACAGGGCAGTTGTGAGCAGTACTGAGATCGTGGACATGAAAGGGCCTTAGAAATCATAGATCTCTCTAAATATGAAGCATGACACTGAGGCTTCACATGGCAGCAACTATTGCGATCTATTTCTGCCTATGTGTCTTCAATGATACCTGTTCTACTTTCATTGATTTTTAAACTAATAATCTTAAATCACATTCCATTTTTTATGGGTAACTGAATGGCTAGTAAATCAGAAATGAATTTGACCTGTTATTGGACTAAAAGAAACAAAATTGGGCTAAAAAGATTTCAGAAAGCAATACCCGTTGATCTGTTATGTATGTGCCTGGCAGCGCCCTTTGCCCTGGCAGGCAGTTTCTCATAATGTTTCCATTTTAAACACAAGGACACACAGGGAACAAGGCTCTTGGATGGAGGAAAGCAGATGATTTACCTGGAACTGAACCTGGATATGGCTGGGGTGGGCCTCACTGTGTCCTGAATCCTGGAACTGGACGTGCATGTGGCTGGGGTGGGCCTCGCTGAGTCCTGAGTCCTGGAACTGGACCTGCATGTGGCTGGGGTGGGCCTCACTGAGTCCTGAGTCCTGGAACTGGACGTGCATGTGGCTGGGGTGGGCCTCACTGAACCCTGAGTCCTGGAACTGGACCTGGATGTGGCTCGGGTGGGCCTCACTGTGTCCTGAATCCTGGAACTGGACCTGAATGTGGCTGGGGTGGGACTTGCTGAGTCCTGACTCCTGAGCGGGGGACATTGGAGAAAGGACGGGATGCTGGCTTGGATTCAAAATCCCTCTGTGTGAGAGGACAGACAGCATTGAGCGTGCTGGGCCTGGCTTTGCTTCCTAGACAGAGCGTGAGTAAGCGCCTCCTCTCAGGCCAGCATTCTGCTTGTTTAATCTCTTCGCTGGGACTTTTGCTTACTCATGTTCAGGGGCTCTCTCTTTACACATGGGCATACTTTTGAAGTGAATAATACCACTTCCCCTCCAAAAGTCTGTGGGCCAGGCCGGTGCTTGAACCCTGTGCCTCCACTGTGTCCAGGGCATCTGCCTTGCTGCTTCAGGGCCATGTGGCTCCTCCAGTGGCGCCTCAGACCTGCCAGGGAAGGGCAGTGCAGAGCCAGGGCAGCAGGAGCCCCAGCAGAGCTGGCCTCTCCCTTCCCGGCTCGCTGGGGAGCCGACAGCACCACGGAACTCGGGGTGGGACAGAATGGGGCAGTGTGGACGTGGGGACGACGGGGATTGCATGATTATCACCGAAGGTGAGCTCAGAGACATCTGGTAGAAGGTAGGGGGTGATACAGAATTCCTAAATGGGGTTGGCATCAAAGACCACTGCTGGAAAATCGGCTTCAAAACCCGGCCAGCTGACTTCAGGAAGCCAGCTCTTTGTTCAAAGTCAAGACTGCCCTGTGCTACCTCCCTTCCCCTCTGACTTCACGTCCCTCTTTGTTACTGGAGAGCTTGTGAGCACCAGGCAGTAGAAAGGTGCCAAGGGCTGCTGGGGGCTGCAGACTGCACAGCCCAGCCCAGCCTCCACCACCCCAGCAGGCTCACTGGGCAGCTCACTCTTTCTTCCTCAGCTTTGCATGAGACAGCTCAGTGCTGCCTGCCAGGGTGCAACTCTTCTCTTCCTAGACAGGCCCTCACAACCGAAGGCATCCTAGCAAGGTGATGTGCAGGTAAAGAGAGGCAGGGCTGCCGGGAGTTCACCTCGCTGGGTGCAGTCCCACCCAGTCCACACACCTTTTCTCCTCTATCTTCTATTCAGCTCAGGCCCATGACTCACTCTTTGATGACAAAGGCTGACTAATATTTCCCATATGGAGCTGTTTATTTGCTAGTTGAGCTGTCGCTCTAGAAGTCATGTGAATACCGAGCATGGCCGAGAAGCTCCGTGGCCAGGTGGAGTCAGCCACAGAGGTTGCACGATGACCCTTTGGTCAGGCTCACTCCACCCTGCTCTGAGATCCACACCAGGCACCAGAAGTTGCTTGTTCTTTTGTTCATTAATTCAACTACAACATATCTAGTAAGGTAGTGCGAAGGCAGCTGCTAAGGATGAATCAGAAGTACTCACTGCCCTGAAGGAATACGTGACTCCTTTGGGGAGGCAACTTTACACATGAAACAGTCACAGGACATCTCAGAGCCATGCAGTGTAGAGGTGTGCTAAAGGAACACACGTCAGAAAGAGAAATCAGTCAGCTTGAGAACGGGGACGAAAGCACCAATATTCCTCATTACCAAGCAAAGGAAAACATAATACTTCACATTCAGATTAGAAGACTACATTGCCTACAAGTGCAAAGTGTTGGGCTTGGTGACTTCACCATAGGTAAAATACATAGTCCCACCGTTTACCACTAAAAATAAAGTTTCTTTCGTTTCTTTTTTTTATGCCTTCCCCTTCTCTGGATTCGAATTGGAGGTACAAGTTATTATCCTTCCTGATTTGTTCATAGTTATCTGTAAGAAACACATCTTCATTCATTCTTCTTATAGTCAAAAATCCTGAAACAGATATGTAATTTGCAAGGAAATAAAAGATCTCTGACTCAAAAATTGGGATTGGAAATTCTTTTTGCAAATGTTTATCTGCAGAGAGATTTTTTTTGGCTTCCATGGGGAGGTGCATATCCACCCCCAGCCCAAGATGGTTTAAATGTTCTTTTAAAATTTTTCTTCAATTTTTACCCATGTTTTTAAAAAAATCAATCTCTACTGCAGAATTGCAATTTAAAGCCATCTCTATAAACATACACACATCTACATTGGTTTACCCATGAACATTAGGAAAAAAGCATAAAGGCCTCTCTTTCAAAAAAAAAAAAAAGACAACCAAAAATCGAAAGAAAAGAACAATCACTAAGACATCAGGAGAAGGCCAGTACACCAGTGTGCTTTTTTTTTTTTTTTCTGAAAGCAAAGATGCTCCCTGCGCTTTTCCCTTTGACCTCTGCAGCACTGGGCCACAGAACGGCCACGTCTAGCTGCTCCGCTGTTCCACAACAACTGTTAGCCTGGGAGGCTGTGCTGTGTGAATGCCTCTGAATGCTGACAGCGGGAGGGGTCAGCAGCAGGGACCTCAGAGCATGCTGGACACCCAAGGGCCTCTGGAGTTTTCCCCTGAGTGTCAAACATGCAACTCTCAGTACTGACAGGAGCAGGACAGCCAGTGAATTGAATTGCTGGGGGGCAGAGGGCGCTCGGTGCCTCTGGGGTAGCTTGGGGAGAAGCAGGTTCGAGGCGGAGTGTCCGTGGGGCCCAAGCTGCCCTGCCTTGGTTTCCAAGCCCACCCTAAGGTCTAAGCTCGCATGGTGCTGCTTCAGGCTGGAGGCGTTCCCTGAGTCATCGTCATCTTGTCCTTTTTACTGCGGGGAACAGATGAGAAGCAGTAAAAGGAAGAAAAATAATCTTCCTAAAAAATTACTGACTCAATTTTGCCAATGAGCAGTCCACTGCTTGCTTTTTTCAACTTATAGAAACATGTCATGTTGTCAGCACAACGATGCAGCCAGTAGTTCATGTTCATGTCATAAACTGTTTGAAGAGTGAAAAAAAAAAATAAATAAAGAAGGTGGAAAGCCAGCCCCCGCCGGCAGTTTAGTCCACAGAACCACAGGCAGCTGCACTGTTACTGGTGCATGTCAGTGGGCACTGGGCTCAGTGGAGTCCACGGTTTGGAATCCTGGTGCCACCCCTATGAAGGCAACATCTTAATCACGTTGGGTCTGTTTTCTTCATTTGTAAAACAAGGACTCATGTACCTGTGACTCCTGGGAGGGAAGTGAGAGGGGAGAGTCCTTGGTCAAAGCACCTGGCCCCTTAGTCAGACTTGAGTCTGAGTGAGACTGGAGGGGTCGCACAGGAGGAATCCTGTCCCTCTCTCCAAGCACTCAGAGGTTGCCGGCCTGCCCTCCTGCTCACATGTTGCGACCTCACCACGGAGCGGGGCAGCTGGTGCTGACCGCAGCTGACTGGCCCGCCTGGACACAGGGATGCGTCTGCGGCTTGAAAGGAAGGCAGCTGGCCTTGTGTCTAGCAGGGATCCTGTGCGGGGCACATACGGCTGAGAATTCCCTTCAGGGAACCCAGCATGCTCTCAGAACAGTCTCCACCCCTGTTCTTTTTCATTTAGAAAAGGGCCTCGCCTGACCCTCTGTGATGGTTTTGTAAGCATGGTTGGATTTGTGTGCTGTGTGTGTGTGGGTTTTCATTTAACTCTTGTTTTAAAATGAACCCTCTTCTCACTTCCTACTTAACTGAAATCCTCCTTTTAAGTTTCATTTTCAAGTGGGTGAGGGATGTAGCAGTGTGAAGACAGACCTTGTCTCGGGGCGGGCGTGAAGCTTTCCCTTTCCCTGGCTACCCTGTAATCCCAAACTCATTCCTGGGGTCGTTGACGAGGAAAAACTGACTCAAAAATCACTAACAACTACCAAGTTAACTCAGGAGAAGCCCCAGCCAAGTTTCTGCCATTGAAGAATCTTAATTTTGGCTCAGGACATTCTCGCAATAGGGCCATACTCCTGTTTCTAGAATATATTATCCCTTCCCTGAGGAGAGCTGCTAATTAACAGACCAGTTCCTGCACGTAGGCACTTGACATTAGATGGCTCCCCTGCCTGAAAAAATGAGTGAGTCGGGAGTGCTATCCTGAGCTGGCTCTTTACTGCCCCAGGCCTGAATCTAGTGAAGAGTGAGCCTGAAGCAGCTCTTGCCATGTCTCAGAGAAGGGCTCACTCAGCAAACCTCCTCTGAATACAGCCAGAGAGTAAATGTTTTCAGCTTCACCCATCGTATGGTCTCTGTCCCAATTATTCAACTCTGCTGGGATAGTGTGAACACAGCCACAGACCGTAAGCAAATACATATAGTCATGCTCCAATAAAACTTTATTTGCAAAAACAGGTGGCAGGCTAGGAGTGACCCACAGGTTGTGCTTTGCCAGCCCCTGTTTTAGGGAAAGGCCTAGCAAGAGGTCAGGAAGTACATGATGAGGAGCCCCTTCATCCTATACTTTCTAGAAGACAGACCTGGTTGGAGTGATTCATTTTCCCCCAAGGCCAAACTCCAAAAGGATTTTCTTAGTGCTAAGCTCTTCCTATTTCATCATCAGCTAAATAAAGGAATTGAAGTAAGATACGAGGTCCTGAAACCTGAGAGGGAAATGCAGGGGCTGGGGATTGTTATTTGTGTGTGTTTGTGTGCAGGGCAGTGTTGCAGCTCCGTGCTGGGCACAATTTACTTCTAGATTGGGATGCTCACTCCCTACCCTCGCCACTCCCACCCAGGGCCCCTGTCTTCCCATACTCTACCAAATGGCTGTCCACTCCTCCTGGACCATTCTGAGTGACTAGGAGTGTGTGAAGAAGCAGTCTACTCTTGTTATTGACAACCCTATCACATAATTGTTCCTTACGTTAAGCTGAAACCAGTCCCTTGATAATTTTCTTTGGCTTAACACAGATGCAATGTATTGCTTCTCTACCTTACAGCCCCGCAGATATTTTAAGACAATAATTGTTTCTCATCACGTTTCTCACCCCAGTGCTTTCCTGCAGATTCCCCGCCTCCACAGCCCTCCTGGGAATTCCACGTGTGTGGCCTCCCCACACAACTACATCCTCTGCAAAGGCCTCCCCAGCTAGATCTGCTTCTTGGCTTCTGTAGTCCCCATGGCTTTCTCTCATGTATGAGCACTCACTCACACTTGAGTGCTGAAAGCATTCTATTATTCTATTATTTCACAGCACATTTTGTCCTTTAAAGAGATAATATGTCATCTGAGAACAGCACAAACATTTTGTTTTCTTTAGCTTATTATTTTGAAAAATTAGCAAGCAATAAAAAGATAAATAAAAATTGTTGAATTACTGGAATGCATGCATGAACATCATATATAAATTTTCAACAGACGTGATTCCCTTTTCTGTACAGTGTAATAATGAATACGGCAGTTGAGTAATGAAAATGGAATCTGTATTCCATCTATTAATAGTAAGCCTGACGGTAAATTGCTCTCAAGTTTGGATGAGGAAGTATTTTTCCTTGCTTTGGTCTCCCCTAGGTTTTAGTTTCCTATCACATCCTACTAGCTTAATAGAATTATATTTGCTATTGACTACAGATATAGAATCTTGTAGAAAACCCATTTTCTGATTGAATATATTTGAGATTTAACTAGAGTGATATTTTCCAAAAACATGGAGTCTTCTAGAATACTAGACAAGAAAAAATATCATTGCCATGCTTTGCTTCATTATTAATTACTATGCAAGAGCATACACACAAATCTTTCATGGGTGAGTCACAGAACACGTGTCGTATATTCTTTAAAAAATTCCTACTTTCAACTTTTCTCTTAGGTTTTCTTTTGCTTATTGAAAACGTTTTGGAATTCTCTTCTTTCATTAAACTTCTTAAAATAGCTTTCATATTTAAGGACAAATTTTCTTAAATAGCTTTCATATTTAAGGGCAATGACTAAGGTGAAGCTGCTCTGCCATGACAGTGATTTTAGACCAACCAATATTTCAGTGGATTTCTTTAACTCTCAGTAATAAACTATTTGAATTTCTCCTCCTTGGGGACAATTAGAAATGAACCGCAAGGGGACACGTCAGCTGCTTTCATCAGCAGAAGTGTCTTTCAAATGCAGGCATCGTTGGGTGGTCTAGGAGACTCATGGTAATGAAGCGAGAAGAGGAGTGGAGCAGCAGGGCTGGGGCCAAGTCCCTGGGTCTAGAAAACCACTATGAATGAACGCCGCTTGCACCCATTATAGGTCTAAGCACCAATCCAGGCTCAACTGCTCACTCCAGGAGGATGGGAAGCCTTCGTTTTGGTTCCTGTGCCAACTCTGGCTTCTCTGGCTGCCCCATTAAATCTGACAGAACATGTTGATGGAGATAAGGTCATTACCGGCTCCTGCAAGGCCCCTACCATGTGAGGTGGTTTCCAGTGGCCTTTCCCGGGGCTGAGAGTGGGGCCTGGTGAAATGGACATATTATAAGAAGTCTGTAATCTGAAGCAAGCTTTTGTTTTTCTTTTTAAGTTGACTGCCCGGTTATTGAGGCCAGTAACCAGAGAAGGGAAAAACTGGAAGTGTGTACTTTGTGTCTCAACTGAATTCATCCTGAAGTTGTTTATTCTGGCCCACTGTCAAGTCTTCATAAGGGGGGTGTTGGTGGCAGAAAGGATTGGTCCTAAGGGCTATATGAGTGCCTTCTACTCAGCTAATTTCTATGCTGTTGAACAGCTATTCAAAGCGTATTATTTTTCCTTGAAGCCGAGAAAGTTTCTATACAAGCATTCCTTTGAAAGTGCAATTAACTTTTGTAACAATTTGTGCTTTAGTTTAAGAATTGCAGACGTTGTGTGGGTGGTGGGGGGTGAGGGGGTGGGAAGGAGAGGATGAAGGAGTAAGGATGTAGATGCCTCCCACTTGGAAATTGTGGTAACACTTCCTTTCATGGAAAAAGCGCATCAATTTTTAGAATTACTAAAACATTTAGATGGTTGGTGAAACAACTGAGAAGGCCATGGTGTTTGGTTTGGGGGAGGTTGGACTGGATCGTCTCCCAGCTTCCTCTCCTTCCTAATGAGACCCAGATCTTTGTGACAGAATTATCTGGAATTGTGATTTTATGCTTGGAAACTGTCCAAAGGTTGGGTAGCAGAGCCCGGCCACTCATCAAAAATGCTAGCTCAATTTGCAAAAGAAATACAAAACCCAAAATGTCACATCACCATCGGGATGTAAGTATTGATGTGTGTGGGTCAGAGGAGCTCTTATTAACTAGACGGTACATTAGTTTTCACTGGGGAATGGTTTTCGCCATTAGAAATACACTTGCACTGCCCCCAAGTCTATTCCTTGTTATTTAGTGTTAGTTTGAGGTTAAGTGGGGGTGTTTGGTTTCACTGAATGTTTGTGGCTATTTCATACCATGGTATAATCCTTAGTAAACCTTCTACCTCAAAATCCACACTACTTTTTGTATAATGAATATCTCACTCATCCCCTGACAAACAAAATAACATTTATAAAATGCTTTATAGTTTGCATTTGCTAATAATCTAGATTTTCTAATTCATGTATATCCAGTACTTAAACTATTAACAGAAATCAACCTAACAAGGAAACTATTGAGATTCAATCCCACTAGAATTAAATCCCTTTGTATATATGTGACTTCTATGAAAGTAGTTAATCAGAGGCAATGCAGGAGCATTTCTCTCCCCCTCACTGGTATGTGGAGATGAGGTGTGCAGTGGGGGCACCTGGCATGGTCTTTGAATGCATGGGTCCCAGCTTCACATGCCTACATTTGCACCCAGCTCTGCCAACACTAGTGGGGTCCCCTTGGGCAAATGACTTCTCTTTACTAGCTCCACTGTCCTTGTCTGTTAAATGGGAGTAGAAGAATGCCTCCCTCGTGGATTGTTGCAAGGATTAAATTGTTAATATTTGCACAACACCCAGAAGAGCATCTAGGTCATGTAAGTGGTTGCTGTTGTCATCGTCCTTTTAGGATTAGTATGTGCAAAAATAAACAGTTCTGGGACATAGCATTGACGAACGAATGCTGTTCCTGCCCTCAGGAAGCTTACCATCCAGTGGGGAGACAGACATTCACTGAATCATCATAGCATCGCAACCGTGATTATGCCATGGGGATGATCTAAGAGTGCAGAAACCTGACCTGGTCTGAGAGGTTCCAGAGGGGTTCCTTAAGGAAGCAGTTCAGCTGGGCTTCTAAGGACAAGCGGGGCACCATCACATGTGGGGAAGAGTTGGGGGAAGGGGACCTTCCTGGCAGGGCAGGAGGAGAGGGACTGTGAAAGGCTGCCTGGCTGGACAGAGCCTAGCAGAGATGAAACCGAGAGTGTGAGGGGAAGTGGGAGGGAGAGGTTCCTGCTACAAGGCTTGTAAGGACTATAGATTTCATTTGAAAGGCACTGAGAAGCCACTGACAGATTTCAAACAAAGAGGAACATGTGCAGATGCCTGTTTTTAAGAATGCCTCTGCTTTTTGGGGGGTGTCCTAGATGGCATCCGGAAGTGGGCGTGTCTGTGAAAGCACAATGCGAGGGGCCCTGTAGCGTGCAGGTGCTCTGGACTTTGCCTGGGTCAATGCCTCATCCTGGCTGTGACGCTGCAAGATGTCTCCGTGGGGAAAGCTGGTACGCTGGATGTCTCCGCATCATTTCTTACAGCTAGTATGTGTGAATCTACAATTTTCTCAAAACAGACAGTTTAATTACATAAATTCTTGAGATGTACAAGCTGTAGGGCAGAGCCCTTGCAAAGAAATATCATCCATAGGTGTGTGTTTGCTTTATGGGAGGAGCTGGCACCCCAAAGCTGGAGCACCCAGTGCTGTTGGAAATGAGCCTCACTTCTGGCAGTGCCCTGGTGACAGGCGACTCTTCTTCTCTAACTGAGATAAATGGAGTTAGCCATAATAGCTTGTAACTTTCAAATACTATGATTTTTTTCTTATAATTTTTTAAAGCATGTGGTTTCAATGGTGCATACTTGACTGATGACTAATAATTAGTTTTCTCAATCCCATGTTGCACCTTTTAGTATTAAATAATCTCCTTCTCCCAACTTAAAACAAAAACACAAAAACAGATCTTACTGCCATGTGGAGAAGGGCCCATTAGGCTTCCAGGGAGTGTGGAGAAACCCCTAGGAGGCGACAGCAGAGCCGGGAGTCCCCCCACTCAGAGTGTCATCTGCAGCACAGCAGCGGGGGCATCCCCGGGAGCCTGCTGGAAATGCAGCCTGAGCGCATCCCAGATTTGCTGAATCAACATCTGCACTTTATTAAGGTTCCCAGGTGACGCTCATGTATGCTGAGCTTCGTGAAACAGTGCACCAGGGAGATGGCAGGGTGAAGGGGCACAATGGACACCCCGACAGGGGTTAAAGAGGGTGAATCGATAGACTTGGGGATGGCTTAGCTACAGAAAGATAGAAAAGAGTGGCATCAAGCAGCTGTTGACATCTCCAGGTCAGAATCGGGAATGTTTGAGTGAGTATGGTAGCAGGAGCATTGGAGGCTCAGGTTTATAGACTGTGAATTTGGTCTGGAGCGAGGCATGTGGGGCAGCCAGCCTGAGATAGCATCTGGTCTTTCAGCTAGGGCTGTAGAGGAAACCAAGGCACCCAATGGACGATCAGAAGGGAGCGGATCCTGACTGTTGTCATCTTGGCTGGAATCAGCCAGTTGAATTGCCCCGGAGGGATCCATCCTTTGGATCAGTTATGCCCCATTTAAACTTGCGGATGATGATAATGCAGATTTCATGAAAATTCTAAGATCCACAACTGTTAGCATAAAGCCCTCTGTAGTTTTTCAACCGTAAGTTGCAGTCAAAGAATATCATAAACAGCACCATGATTTTAGAGCTTAAATTTGTAATTTTGAAAATCTGAAAATTTAAGAACTGAGTTAAGCAAGTCTCCAAGCCTTGGCCCAGGCTTATTCATTTTTTATTTTGAATAATTTAGTCAATTTTATGGCCAAAATACCTCTACAAAAACCAGGTGGAAATTTGAAATATACTGATATCAATAAAACCTGTTGGAACAAAGGTTTTAGATTTGATTGAAGTAGTATGGAATGTCATAGGGACATTTTCTGACAATAGTACTGGGAAACATATCAAATCTGAACATTTTAAAACCATGACTGATAGGGAGCAAAGTTTTTCCTATAATTTAAGCTATAGCTTTCTTGTTAATTTCCCTATTTCTTTATGCACTTTCTCTAGACTCTGGGACTACACACATACATTAATATACACACACACACCAAGCACACACGTACATTCACACTTCTATGTGCATACACACATACTTGCAAACAGATGCATAAAACACACATACATGTACACAATACATGCCCACACATGTATACACACTTATTTGCACACACATGCACACATGAACACACACAAACATCCATTTACACACATGCATGCACATACGGGCACATTCACATGCACACACACAGAGCTTTAATTCTAGCTTGAGTTAAGAAAAACCTGCTGCTCTAGTCTTTTATTACTCTCCCCTCCTGCTTGATTCCTCTAGGTTTCTTCTCTTCTAGGCTTTCCCCCTCATAAACTGCCTCTGGGATTTGAATTGACATTCATATCCATGAGATGTTGTAGCTCTAGACCTCCTCTTGCAAAGCCTCATGCAATAAGGCATATGATAAATGTGAGACGGAGACCCTCAAGCTGCTGCCTGCAATTACTTATGTGTACCAGTAGACTCTGAAGACATTTCACAAGGAGGTACACTTAGCTATGAAGAAATGCATTTCCTACAGATGCTACACCAAAAAGGAAGACCAGAAAGGAGAAAAATATATCCTTTCTGGGATATATAATCTGAAAGAGATATGAAGTATTTTTAGTTAAGTTTTCTTTATATTTGTTTGTAAAAAGAATGATATATCAATTACTATAAGCAAATAAAATTTGCAAATTAATTTCTTAATCGATTGCACAGATATTTGTTTCAAAGAATGACTCTTTAATCACCTGGCTTTGACTGCAATATCACCACAATTCCTTGAGTTAATCTGAAACTTACTATGTTGCACCAGGAAAGGTCTGTAATCACATATCACATTTTCTTCCCCCAGACACGACATTTAAGACACAACCTGATAAAATAAAGGTAATTAAGTAGATGATTTTCAATATCTTCTATAGCAAGCCTGTAGACAAAAAAAAGAATTCCTGATCTAGTCTTGTTGATTTTTTCTTACTACAAACTAGCTGGTTATCCTTCTAAAATATCCCACCATGTGAATTATTTTGATGAGGTCTTTGCATTGAAGGTTGCACTGTGCTAGTGTAAACCATTAATTAATCAATTCATCAATTAATCAGCTATATACTGAATACAAGACACTGCATGCTGGCCCCAGCACTGAAGGAACTCAGCTGAATGGCAGAAAAGCAAGTCAGCCATTACCCCACATTGTGACAGATGCTGTTGCGGCAACACTCATGAGACATGCTGGAAAAGAAGTTGAGGCAGCTGCTAATTTTCAGCCAAGAGAGGATGAGGGACACGTCATCAGACTGAACAGCTAAGGAAAGTGTCCCAGAGGATCTGATGCTTCAGCTGTCCTGTGATGGATGGCTTGGAGGTAGGCAGAGGAGAAAAGGGGAGAAAGGGCAAAGGCAACAGAGAGTGAGAAGGCACAGAGAGGGGAGGCAGCAGGAGGAGTCAGCACATCTGTGAAAGAGTGAGGATCCCATGCAGGTTGGAACGGCTGCTGCCAAAAGTGAGCGGAGCTCAGAAGGGCAGGAATGCGCAGCCCTGGCTGCCTCTTGAGGGCGAGGGCAGGAGGCCGTGCATTTCTTCAGCAGCACACAGCATGGCTGTGCCGTTCCCCCCATTGCCGCCAGCAGCCCAGTGAGGACACATGCTGCACTGTCCCAGGCATGGGCTTTGCAGGTTGGGCAGTAAGAGGGGAGTGAGGGAACACTAACGATGTGAGGCTGTGTCATGCAGGCTGGACAAAAAGAGGGAGTGAGACCAGATGGGAGCTGCCAGGTGAAAAATCACGTTACCAAAGGCCAAGGTCGATGGAGGACTAGAGTGCTCCACGAGCAAGGCTGAGAGTGCTGGGAAGACAGCAGGCCAGAGAGAAATGTGGCCCTGAAGACTGGAGAGCTAGAGCCTTCCCGGTTATGGTGGGGTCGCAGAGGCTCCTAGAGAGCAGATCTCTTCGGTGAATTGCCTCGTTGCACAAAGATTATCTAAATACATTGTTATCTTTTCCTTCCAGAAGTGGGCTCAGGTCTCCCCTCCAAGTCCTTTTTGGATAGTGAAGAATCAGTAAAGAGCCCCTAATGCGGATTAAAGAGAGATGGCCGGATCCACTGGACTGAACTGGGCAGCTTTGAAGAACAGGCCCCACATGGGACAGCTTCACTCTCAGTCAAGGTCACCGTCGCACAGAGGCCATATATATTTGTTAAATGACTGAATTAATTATGGTACAAACTTGACTGCATCACTTAAATGCTTTTCAATTCTGGTAAGAAGAAGTTCTTCTAATATTAACTTCGATTTAGTGGAAGTTACCCAGGAAAGCTCAGTAATCCAAAATAGAAGACAAAGCCACCATTATGTGGCAGAGTGTTGTATGTCTAGGGGGTCTGTTTTTTACGGTAATTCTCTGAACCAGGAGTTCCAGTGGAGAGAACGAAACTACAGTGGTCGTGGCTGGGCAGAAGGCTGAGAGGGAGACAGAGCAGAAGACAGCACAGTCACGCTGCTGGCTACTAGGACAAATGACAACTCTCGAAGGGCAGTACCTCACATTCCTCTCATCACAGAAAATGAGAAGGTGTGTAGGACATTCTCCTAATGGCTGAGCTGTTACCTAAGAAGGGCAACACACAATGCCACTGAAACGCCGTATGATATCTGCCAGAGGCACGAGGCTCCCATTGACTCCTCCTTTGTTGAAATGGATTCTGAAAGAGCAGCGGCAATGAGAGAAGAGAGCCGCCTTTTCCTGGGAACGTCTGCCAAAAAAGGTTTACCTTCTCTTCCACATCAGAGTTTTATCCCTCAATCTATGTATGGTTGTAAGCAGCTAAGCATTCAGAAGTTTGGATTGTATGGGCTTTCTGAAGAGGACAGTGTGAGGAGCTCTTGTTTTCATGCTAAATTGGAGACTTCATCCCTGCACAGTATGACACACTTCCCTGTGTTGTAAGACTTGGATTTAGTTCATGGAATCTTCCAGGCTTTCGAAACAGATGACCTCTCACTAGAAGATCCACTTATCTCTTTCCCCTTGGCCCTGTAAACCAGCCCAGCAAAGTCCCAACTTGCAACTAACAGGCAATTCACTCTAGCAGAAAACAGTTATCTAATCTCTCAAAAATGACACCTGGCCAGTTTCTAACCATAATGCCTTTGGACTCATTTCCATCAAATGTCTTCCTATAAGCAATGTTAACAATGCCTTTATATCTGTAGGCACTGTAACCAGTGGAGAATACAATTAAAAATAGGAATATGCAGCCCGATGAATGCCCTCCACTTCAAACGAGTGTTATGAGATGTGTCAACAACGTTCCCAGGAGAACTAATCTGTTCACCATTCAGCAAGTGCTCACTGAGCCCCGGATGTGTGCCAGGCCCTGTGTGTGCTGTGGAGATACCAACAGTCTCTGCCCGGATGGAGCTGACAGTCTAGGAAGGGGGATAGATGTTAAATACGCTGGTGAATATTTCTCCCACCACCACCCATTGGCTGATTTAAAAGGAAAATGGGGGATGCTTTGCAGATGGTTCATTTCCATGTGAACGTCCTTGTGGTTGTAATACATTGCTTTCTCTACTAACAGGAGTTAACTTTCAAATGAAAAAATGGAGTGATTATTTGTCAAACCAAAGTGCTTTATTCATTATTAATAAAGTTGCTCAACATCCCTTTAGTAAGTGAAGTTATTCACACAGGGTACCAGGAAGTGGAGATAGTCACACATCAGCCCTCTTGGGCCCTCCACGTGTAGGCAGATGAACAGGAACCATGAGGGTGGGTGGCGTCCCCAAACATTGGAGAGCAGGCTGTGTAGAGTGCTCTTGGTCATCCTGTCTGCAGTCCTCCTGCCAGGGAGGGCAGCACCTAATCACAGAGAGACACAGCAATGCAACAGAAACACTGAAAAAGAGTAGCTTGTCCTGGCCCACGTCGGCGGCCTCGGGTCCATCCAGGTTTGAAAGAAACAGGAAGGTTTTCACTTGTATCTGGCTACCCAGTCAGCATACTGACCTCAGCACTATTTGTATGTCAGGAACTGAGACCAGTGCTTCTCAAACCCTCATGGACATAGGAGTTACCCAGAACTTTGCTAAAATGCAGATTCTGAGATTCTGGAGGACCTGGCCCACTGCATCTCTAACACACTCCAGGGATGGTTGTGCCCATGGCCCTGGGGAGGTGAAACAGATTAGGGGCAGTGGTCACCTGCTGCAACAGAATGTGTCCTCCAATAGAAGAGACCTTTCAAGACACTGATAAGGAGGGATCAAGAGGAGAGGAGAACCAAGGCAGCGGGGGAGTCACGCAGCCCAGGAAGACAAAAGCAGAGGACCGTATTGTCGAATGCAGAGGGGCCAGGCCACGCCAGAGCGAGGGGAATCCCACAGATGTAGCTACAAAGGGATCCTTGTGATACCTTTTTTTGAACATTTCCTAGATCAGTTTCAGTAGAGTGGCTAAACAGAGATATTACATTCTGAACAAATTCAGGCTTTAAACAGGAGAAGATACACAGTGAGACTCTCTTCCCACAGCATTTGCTAGGATAACACCAACTCCAATTATGCTGAAATTCTAGTTTCCAAATAGTTGATGGTTGTTGGGGATGTACAGAATCGGAGCCAACATTGTCCCCTATATGTTTCTGGAACCACTCTGAAGGTTGTGTTGCTTTCAGGCACTATGTCATGGCTTATTGTCTTAAACCAGGAGAGCCTGACATCCATTTCCAAGGTTGTAATCTCTCTCTTACACCTCATGGGAAAAGGGTTTGTAGGTCATGATAGACACTGTGTACGGAGAAATAGGTACTCAATTCATTAGGAGGGCACTCTCTCAAAAGGCCTGTACTTATTGATCAAAAATTAATTTTATAGCTTTCACATTCTTCTCAGATCAGACGTATTAGAAAATTAAGGTCTTGATTATGCCTTCCTTTTCTTGGCAGGATAAATTGAATGGCACTTGAACTGTAAAATGAGCAGGGGAAAGAGCAGAGTTTTAGGCTTACTTGGTCCATTGTTCACTCCTATTCTTTTCTCCTTGACTTTGGAGGAAAGATAGGACTTGTTAACAAAATTTTTTTTTTTTTTTTTTGAGATGGAGTCTCGCTGTGTCGCCCAGGCTGGACTGCAGTGGCGCAATCTCGGCTCCCTGCAAGCTCCGCCTCCCGGGTTCACGCCATTCTCCTGCCTCAGCTTCTCCGAGTAGCTGGGACTACAGGCGCCCGCCACCACGCCCGGCTAATTTTTTGTATTTTTTAGTAGAGATGGGGTTTCACTGTGGTCTCTATCTGCTGACCTCGTGATCCCCCTGCTTCGGCCTCCCAAAGTGCTGGGATTACAAGTGCGAGCCACAGCGCCCGGCAACAAAAATGTTTTTAAAGTTTATTTTTGAAGTTAAACTAGCTTTCTAGTATGAGTTTTTTAAGTAAAACAACCAATTTTCCCATGAGTTTGCTACTGAGAAAACACTGAATGGGAAGATTTGGGGGAGCATTTCAGGCTGATGGGCCGACTTCTTATGTGTCGCTTCACCCCTCCCTGTGCAGCCCTGCGTCCCGCCCGCCCTGGGACACTTCTCTGTGGACCTGCGAGATCACAGCTCCTTTGTCGGCCCCTGGAGCTGTCACCCATGGCTCTGAATGACTTAGTGACTTGTCATGTGCCAGTGGACATGACATTTCTGGAGGGCAGAAGTGGTGTCTATCCAGCTAGCCACAGCCAGTGCCCTGTGGTGGCCTGACACACAGTGGACAGTTGACAAGTGTTTGTTGAATGACGGCTCCAAAAGTGGCAACCTTCCACACAGCCGGGGAGTAGGGGGGAAATGCGTTCAGAGGCTGGTCCACCTGCTCCTACCACTCTGGTCTTTGGGATGGTGCCTTCAGGTACCTACTGAGCCTATCTTACTCTAGTAATCTTTTAAAGTATTTGAGATGACCAGTGCTTCTCAAACTCCAATGGACATAGGAATTAGCCAGGACTTTGCTAAAATGCAGATTCTGAGATTCTAGGAGGGCCTGACCATCTGCATCTCCAACATGCTTCAGGTGATGGTTGTGCCCACGGCCCTGGAGAGGTGACACAGATTCGGAGCGGTGGTCACCTATTGCAACAGACTGTGTCCTCCAACAGGAGGTCCCCGTTAGTTTCAGAAGCACTGGCAAAATGCTCAAAAGGGTAATCTCCATCAAAGCATTTTATGAATAAAGGATTCATTAATGAAAAATTAACTTGTGCTAGGCACTTTAAAAACCACTAAAATGTCAAAGCGTAATTGTAATGCAATTCTAATTTATAGACACGCCGAGTCTGAGTGGTGTCAGGCCCTACTCTGGTCCAGATTCCCTTCCTTCTCCTTTTCTGGGGGCCCCGTTCTGCACAGGTGCATGTCTCAAGCTAATTCCAGTCTTCCTGGCATCAGCACTGAAGTTCTAATTGCAAATTTTCAGTTTTTTGGCCTAGGAAATCTAGTCTTTTCAAACTTCTGAAGCCTCAAATATACACTTTACCAATGCTTTTCTGCAGCCCTGACTGTGTCATTCACCATGACTGCAGAATCACATACACATATGCAAACCCTTGGGAGACTTGGTCTTCCCTGCTCCTTCGTTGAGGGCACTCTGCACGGGGTCTGTGGCACAGAAGGGAATACTGCCTAGGACTTGATCGCAGCAGTATGCCCTGGTGGCTGCTTTGGTATTATTTTACGTAACAGAGATCTATTAAAGGGCCATGTTCCCTGGAGGAGTTCTCCCATCATTCCTGGTGGTTTCCTCCAGGGTTGCCCTGGCTCTGCTAGTATCAAATATGCTCCTAGGGCAGCAATCATGGCCAAGAACCATTCCTCTTTGACAAGCTGCCTCGTTTTCTGCAGCTTACCTATAATACGCTAACCGAATGTGGGAGTTACAGAGTGTGGGTCCCCCCCAAACCGGGAAATGCCCCTCCTTCTAGACTGCTACGTCTTTCATTGGGTACCATAATTTCTCATCTTTTCTTGCCTTCATTCAACAAACATTTACTGATCTAAAAAGGTGGCAAGACAACTTTTACCCACATCTCTATTCCACTTTATAAACTATTTGAATAAAAAGAATAAACATATTTCCCTTCAAATTTGCTGAGTAGTTAAGTAATTGATATGGAAGATGTATGTGGCAATCTTTGGGGGTTTATTGTGAGCAATTTGGAAATGTTTTCTACTGCTGGCGGAGTATAATTTGCTATAACTGCGTTGAAAATGTTTTGGCAATATCTTTCAAAGCTACTAAAGAGACAAGTACCCTCTGGCCCAGCAATGCCACTCTGAGGTACCCAACAGAAGCGCATACAAAAGTTCACCAGGGACATGTGGGACAATATTCATAAACTTGTAACTGCAAGAAAAGAGAAAGAACCCATATGTCCATTGGCGGTAGAATGGACGAACGCAGTGTGGTATTCTCCTATGATGGAACTGTCCAGCTATGGAATGCAAGAAATACAATTTTGCAGCACAGCATGGAAAAATATCAACACATAATGTTGAGCGAAAGAACCCGACCCAAAGGAGTACCTACTGGATGATTCTATGTAAGCAAAATTCAACAGCAGGCAAAGCCGGCCCATCGTGCTGGCCTTAGGGTGGTGGTAGCCCTGTCCCAGGAGGCAGCACAGGGCGCTTGCAGGGTGCTGGTATGGTCAGCTGTCCTGATCTGGGTGTCACTTACAAGGGGCTAATTGGTTTGTGATATTGGCCAAATTGCACACCGTTGACTTGTGTGTGTGTGTGTGTGTGTGTGTCTGTGTTTTTTTTGAATTTAGTTATACTTGAAAGTTTATTTGAAACATTTCTAGAAAGCTGCTCCCTCTGAGCAAAGCTGCCTGGGCAGTAACGAATTCCCAGTCAGGAACTCATGTTTTTAGAAGGGAGTTGTGCTGAGGCTCTTAGGAGTACATAAATGAGAGTTGCAAAAAGTAGGGTGCTTGGTGCAACTGGATTTCTTATGGAGAGCGGCCAGAGGTGGGATGTGCACATTGTGTGGGCACAGGGATCTCAGTAGCTGGCCCCAGAGCAGAAGCAGAGAAAGCACGAAGTCCCGGACTCTTCTGAGCTTGAGGTCAGGGGATCTACTTGCATATTAGAATTATTTAAATGAGGAAAATGCATGCGCTTTTTGAATTGATGTTGCCAAGCCTTTCTTTTCCAAGGAGAATCTTTGGATTCCTAGCATGGGGAAAGCATGTTTTCGGGTATTAAAATGAGTAAGATTATAACAGTAACCATGAAACCACATGTTGTGCCCCATTCTAAATCAAGTATGATGATAACAAACACTGTGACCAGTGCCTAGGAACACTTGTTTCAAACTTCAGACCCCTCTCCAGTTACATGGGAAGCATGGCTTTGGGCACGCATCTCCCTCTGCATAATCTGCTGTCGCTTAAAACTTAAAGTTATGGCAATCCATGTTGTCCTGATGATTATAAAGTTCCCTGATGTCACTCCCCTTTCCAGTTCTGCAATCCCAGGGACATCCAGTCCAACTACCCAGCAAAGACACCTGCCTGCTACTCTATGATGGCATTGGCTGAGTTTGAGGAGGGCACACAGGAAGCTCCAGGCGCTATCTACAGCTTCCACGTAGGTAAGTCACTGGGTCCTGAGAGTAGACCGGGATATTTGCAGGGAGCTCGTGGATGGGAATGTGAAACCAATGTTTCACTATACCTTCAGGAAGGCTTCCAGGAACCCCTTGAGATTCAGAGACCTGGGAGTCACTCTCCCATACTGCCATGATTATAGAATCTATTTTTAAGAGAAGGAATAGCTAAAATCTTAGATGATAATAAATATAACTTCTTAAATCCAGTAAAGGACAATAAACATATGTTAAAACGAACTCATAAAAATAGCAGCCATTGACTGAATATTTAGTTTGTGTGGGCAATGTGCTTGGGGTTTTTACGATAATCCTGGCAGGTAAAATGAAATTTAAATAATCCTTATTCACAGGACTATAGTGAGGTTAAGAGATCATGCCTGTCTCACTTTTATAAACTATAAACTATGTGAGTGCCTGGCTCTCTTTTCTGATACCTTTGTCTGAACAGAGTCTTGGTGATATTTTAACCTGTGGTATTTTTTGAAGCCATACTAAATTCTCATGTGAACTTTAAGAATAATACAACGCCTGTAATTCCAGCACTTTGGGAGGCTGAGGTGGGCGGATCATGAGGCCAGGAGATCGACACCACGGTGAAACCCCGTCTCTACTAAAAATACAAAAAATTAGCCTGGCACGGTGGCAGGCACCTGTAGTCCCAGCTACTCAGGAGGCTGAGGCAGGAGAATGGTGTGAACCCAGGAGGCGGAGCTTGCAGTGAGCAGAGATTGCAGCACTGCACTCCAGCCTGGGCAACAGGGCGAGACTCCATCTCAAAAAAAAAAAAAAAAAAAAAGAATAATACAAATGAAAGTTGCAGTGTTTCATTATTTCTACACAACGTCCTTCTCTCAAAAGCTGATATTTATACAGGCAGTAACAATATATTTAGAATTTTTTGTAATGCCAGAAAAATAACAAAACATAAACACATTGATTAATACTTTAAGTCTATTGGACATGGATACTATAGGAGAGAATGGATTCCCCAGTCATCTCAAAGCCACTGGTTCCTTGTTATAAAAGGTTAGAAATACAGATTTTTAAAAAAATAGTACTTTTAAAAAGGTGCTAATAGTCCAATATTAAGAAACTTAAAAATTATAGTATACATAGATATAAAATCGAGTACTCTAATAATTAAACATCATGTATTTTTAAATGTTTTAATTTATTTATTATTTATTTTAGAAACAGGGTCTCACTATGTCACCTAGGCTGGAGTGCAATGGTGCAATTACAGCTCACCGCAGCCTTGAACTCCTGGGCTCAAGCGATCCTCCAGCCTCAGCTTCCTGAGTAGCTGGGACTACAGGCATGTGCCACTACACCTGGCTAATTTTTAAGCCTCAAGTGATCCTCCTGCCTTGCCCTCCAAAGTGTTGGGATTATAGGTATGAGCTACTGTGGCCAGTGTAAACATCTTTTAAAATATTAAATGGTATAGGAAATATCTCAGGATATACTGTTAACGAATAAAAACACATATAATATATTAATAATCATTGTTCCTAAATGACAAAATTCTGTGAGCCTTTTATTTACTATAACATGCTTTTCTATATTTTTGTAATATTTCAGAGTGCCCATGTCTTACTTTTTACACTGAGGCTGTGAAATGTGAGAACACAGGGAGGAACCTGGTTTTGGCACCTCTGTGGAGCAGTGCTTCCCACCCTGGCCACACATTAGAGTCACCTGGCAGCATCCAAGCCCCTGCCACCGTGGCTGTGCCCATCAGAGTGTCGGGTGGGGCCTGGCTTGGCAGCAGCTGCTCAAAGCCCCCAGCAGAGTCCAGGGCTGCTGCAGGAAGGCAGGCACCTATTTTCTAGAGGTCTGTGGGTTTTGGATGGGACTTGAAACCATATCAAAAACTCCCAGAGCCCAAACACAGCCCCGCGTCTTATCAAATCACCTTGGAATCTTTGTCAAAGCTAAACATTCAAGGATGTTTGTATCAGAATTAAAGTTCTGTGCACTCATAGGGCAAGAGTGTTGAACAAAAACTAGAGTTCTAAGCTATGCTTTCGGATCAAATAGTGAATCTAATTGAGACTGTCAATGATTTTTTTCCTTATCGATCCTCTATTGAAGAAGGGACACTGAAAAATCATTGGGAATGTGAAGAGAATGTGGTTTACTTGTCTGTGGGGGAAAACATCACATTTGTACACATCAAACATGGAGGAACCAAAACTACCCTCCTGCAAACACATGGGAGAGGGGAAGAGCCGTCAGGTGTTTTCAACTGTATATTTCACCTGGGGAAAAAAAAGAAGGAAATTTCCTGGGTGCCAGGTGATTTGACTAGGACATTTTTGTGGGATTATCAAGGCAATAGCATGTTTACTGAAAGTGTGCTGTGTAGCAGGCACTCACATAGACTTACGCAGTCAACATGACCATGAAGCAGAGCTGGCAGGCTTGGCAGCGTTGGGTCATTATTAGAATGTTTAGGGAAGGGAGTTGTTTTCACTCACAAAACTTCCTATTTAACAGAAGGTTAAGGAACAAAACCTCTTTCCAAGGTGATTTTTGAAAAACTTTCTACAACATACAGGAATCGCTGCTCCCCTGGCAGACAGCCTGTCGGTGCCTGTCATCCAGCGTCTGGTACAGACATCTCCTCCTTTTCATTCTCAAAAGTGTCCTTGTGTGGAGGGAAAATGATATGGTCACTCTGAGTCTAAGGGGATAATTTAATCTTCCTTGATGACTATCTCTGGATCATCAAGATAAGGTTGATTCCCATTATAAAAGACAAAGGCTGGAATCCGGGAATCCAGGGTTGCACTGGCACTTGACTGTAAGGCTGTATGGGATAAAGGAAGGTGCACAGTCCTGGAAGTCAGAGGTCTGGGATTCCAGTCCCTGCTCTACCAATGGCTACCTGTAACTTGGCCAGTTACAGAGCCCTCCGACAGCAATTCCATAGTCTACAAACGCACTGCCTCGGTGTCACAGGGCAGTGGGAGTCCCATCCAGCATTTCCTACTTGTGCATTCCAACACTGATCTCCAGAGGCCGGCAGGAAGACCCTTCCTCACTTCACGGGAGGCTGCTGAGGCTCAGCCAGCCACTCCACAGGGCCTTCTGAGGGGGCAGCCATGGCCCTCGGGCCACACTTCCGGTCTACTGCGAGATCAGCCCCTGGCCGCACCAGGCCTGATTCTGAGGCCATGTCTAGGCGATGTGAAAACTCTTGATCGAAAGTGACCACCCCAGCTAATCATCTGTTTGTTTTGACTCCAAATTATGGGTCTGAGCAACGTGCCACCCTGGACAGCTGCCTCAGTCGCCTGGCTGCTGTGTGCTCATGGTTGGCCTGAGACTTTTCACCCACCATGAAGGGCATGAACTTCTAGAATTTGAAATGCTTGGGCAGGGGAATGACCCTGAGCCACAGCACTCATCAAATCATTACTGAACCACCCTTAAATCGTGTGGCTATCAAAGTGAGTCACGATGAGACCTGAAGGGGTGAGACGCCGACTGCAGAACCTGCTGTCTAAGCTGGGTATCGGTTAGCAGTGGGGGCCTCTGTAAGGGGACCTTGCTGCCCTGCTGCCGGTGAGTCCTGTGTGTCACTTAGCGAGGGCGTCGTGGGTGAGGCTGGGTAGCCCAGGTGTCTGCCTCAGTCACGCCAGGAGTTCTAGTCCCAGCTCTGGCACCCATCAGCCGGAGACCTCAAGCCCATCACGCAATCCCACCCTGGGACCCCACCCCACATCGGCCGTCCGTCAGGTGGTGACTGCTGGTTAAACAAGATGCTGTCAACAGTGCCCGGCACACAGTGATGTAGAAGCAAAGGAATATGTTTCACCTCCTTCCTGTTTCAAAAAGGTCTCCATTAATTGGCATCATCATAAGCCCTCCTAAATGTGGTATTTACACGCCATTTATCTGGTGGGCTGCTGACATAGAAGGACAGGTCTTTACAGACGAGCTGGCTATCATAACGTCCAAATGCTCCTCAGGTGGGTGCTCGCCTGTGCGCCATCTCATCTTAGCTCACTTAACTGAGCCCACTCACTCCCGAGCCAATGCCAGCTTGCCACATGTCAAGTCCAGGAATTCATTTCTATAGGATTTTATTCAATCTAGAAAGTAACATGATTTTTAGTGTTTTTTAGACAGTATTTTGAGCAATTTAAAACCTCCTAATATAGTCACTGCTGCATTTTATTCAAGAAGCCTGGTGGGTTCTGCTTCAAGCCTGTCTAATCAGTGGCACAAACAGGCTCAGGAAACTGGAATCCAAGTCTAATAAATAAAAGGTGTGAGGTTTAGAAAAAAAAAAAAAAAACAAAACGTCTAGCAAGCGAGATGAAACCTGCCTCGCTAGGCAGCTGCTCTGAAACCAGTTACTGTGGATTGCAAATCATACCCTGGCTGATTGAGCCCTAAACCACAAAATGTCTAAAGAATGAAGCAAAACACTTTAGTTCTAGTGCACTTTGGTGTAAGAAGGAGTCCATTAGAGTTAGAGGACTCAGTGGGCCAGGCAGAGAGAGCACACACCGCGCGATACTCGAACCCAGCTGGCAAGGTTTCTTGGGAAGAGTGCAGTCAGCTGTCTGCTCGCATTCAGCGATTCCAAATCCAATTTCTATGGTTTCTGAATCAGTTCCTGGGATATAAATGGAAGGGGGGAAAAAGCAACAATGATGCTTCCAAGAATAAAAGCAGTTGCAAGTCTGGAAAACCCCCAAAACTCCATTCGCTGGAAGGAAGCTTTTCTGAAGGCACTTGAATCCCCTTCATTTCTGCATAGTGTCAATGGAAAATGAAATCACTCCCATCTTGGCCCTGAAATGCTTCTCCAGCGACTTCACACCTGGGCCCAAGATCTGCCAGGGGCCAGCTGGTCATTGTGCAGAGGCTGGTGGCTAATGGCCAGCAAATGGCAAGAGAAAGGAGAGCGGGGCTAAAATCGGTCCCAAATAAAGCATGAAAAGCAATATTTGAAATTCTACTTCCGGATCTGAACAGGAAACAGAACGGAAACCCAGTAAATCACAGACTGGAAAGTTGCTTTGCTCCTTAATTCCCAGTCACACAGTCTCCTATGAACTTCCTGGTTTTGGACACATGCTAATTGAGCTATAAATAATTTAATGATCGTAAGACATTTAACATGGGAAACAAAGGCCTATAAATCATCGGGGTCAGTGCCAATGAAAATTGGGGGCTTTGCCCAGCCTCTGTCCGCCTTTCCCAGTGTGTGGGGTGGGAGGGCTGCCCCATGTGCGAGGACGCCCCGCAGACTGGGCAGGCTTGGCTGCAGCAACCCGGATACACGCTTCTGCTTTATTATCTTCTCCAGTTAGCAGTGATCAAGTCACAGAGACATCTATGTCTGCAGAGACCCCTTTTCTCTCTTTTTGGCTACATTCCTACTGGCACAGAATAAATAAATAGGGAAAGAAAATAGATATTTATATTTTCCATTATGCTACTTTTAAATCTACTATGTCTAGAATTTTATAGCATGGGATATATTACATACTCTTTTAAAAATAAGGTAAACTTTCTAAATTAAAAAAAAGCTCAAAACTTGTTCTCTCTGGAAATTCTCATAAGATTCCTAGGAATCTCCTCACTTCTTCCTCCCCAGCAGTATCTCGTCATGTGATGCCTCATAACAACATACACTGTGTGTTTATGCTATTATCTCTCACATTTTTCTTTCTGTGCCTCCTCATGTACTTTCTTACTTGGTTATCCAGATAACCTTCTCAGCGTGGAAAGGTCGCCTGCCGGAGGGAACACACAGCAAATGCACAACCAGCCAGCAGCCCAGAGCTCCCTCTTGTTCTGAAGTGCAGTGGAGAACTGTTTTGGAACTCATTCAAAAGGAGATGGGCTTTATATTTTTGTTTTCATTTGCTGAAATACCAAACAGGCCCTTTTGTCATGGAAATAAATGCAATCCTAGGCCCAAAGGAATGATAGAATTTGTCCTGTGAGTCAAAAGTTTATACCTAAACCAGGAGAGGATATCCCTTTAAGAGCAAATCTGGAATTAAGCCTCTCTGCAAAGGTAATATTCTGACTAGCAATGACTCATATGGGAAAGTGAGGAAGGCTTTGAATTACTGCTTCAGAACCTGTCTTGTCTTGCTTTCTGCTTGGTCCCTGGCAAAGAGGAGCTGGCCTAACCAGTAAGCAGCAAGCATTGCAGTCGGCTTTGTGCTTTGTAGCAGGTCCTTGATTTTTTTTGGAGAGGGCCATGAGGCCACACCTCAAGGGCCAAATCAGCCTGCAGTCATTATTACCTGGGAACACATCCCAACACCCGATTCTTCCATTGCTGTAGCTATTCCTTAAAATTTTCCAAGAATAAAAGCGTCTCAGTTTAACTATAGAAAGACTTCATGCTTGGGAAGAAGATGAGGGTATCCAGACCCCTTTTGTTTAGATTGCATTAATATGTTTTATGTGGAAATAGATTTTAAATGACTTTGCAGATCACATAATTTAATCCTCTATGCGAATTAATCTATTTCCTTTCTAATGTTCAAGGTTTTGGAATTTATTGCCTAAGGAGGCAATAGATTCTTCTTCCTATGGGACTGTGCTGCTCATTCTACTAAATGCTGTCCCTCCCACCTTCTCCCTTGCAGCCCTCTCCAGTGTATCACTCTATTGTAGTCTCACTGAGCAATGACTGTCCTCACAATGTATCCTGCTGATTTATATGTTTACACGTGCATTTCTCTTTCCCCACTAAGATGTAAGCTCCAAAAGAACAGCAACTTGCCCAGCCTGTGTCAAGGTGCTTAGTTCATGTTTGTGGAGTTCAAATCACTCCTTAGGAAGTTGCACATGAAGTCAAACTTTGGCCCTGTTTCACTTCTACCCATTCATTGCCTCTTATTCTGCCACCTGGAGTCCTACAGATTAAATCGAATTTCGGTTTCGAGTGACTGTGCTTTGAGATTGGAGTCCTACAGATTAAACCGAATTTTAGTTTGGAGTGACTGTGCTTTGAGAATTTGAAGATGGCCCTCATACCTGCAACTCCCTTCCCCATCTCTCTTGTCATGACTAAATCACACCAGTTCTTTCAACTAGTGTTCATGAATTCTAGGCATGGCGACTTGCCTTCAGCCTACTGCTGTTTCTCAACTTCTGAAAATGTAGCATGTAAAACTCACAAACCTCTGACCACAGATTTCACTTCCCAAAATTATCCCACAGACACTCACTCAAGTACCTAAAAATGCGTGAACAAGGATGCTCATGGCAACCGTTTATGGAGATAACCCACATTTCCAACAACAGAGGAAGAGACAGTCACCCTCGGACTCCTCTGCACACCAGCACCCAGGGCACCTCTGGCGGAGTGCTACAGCCCCTGTGCGTGAACATGGACAGTTCTGAACATGAGTTATAAGCTCTAAGTCATGAGTAGAACATGAGCATGATTCTATTTTTGTTGAAAATTCTGTGGGAACGGCCTATGGCCATTTCTTATCACTCAGGGCTTTTCTAGGCTCTTGCATGACAAATAGACTAACTCAGGGTCAGAGATTTCTGCATTTGGAATGAGTCACACTGCAGCTAAAAAGCACCTTTCAGAAGTTCTGCCAACTTAAAAAGAATAGAACTTTTGTCTCAACTTCATCTTTCAAACACAATAACTAAAGAGGAAATACAAATTTTTCTAAGGCATCCAATAAGAGCCAGAAAAAAGATGGTTCTTTTATACAGCAGTGGAGGTGTTCATGAGCTGTTTTGTGTTTCTTGACATTTTTATACATAGTATGGTACCATTTACATGAGATTTAAATATTTTCCTTAGTTTGCAAACCATTTATTTTACAAGTAGGCCTGTCTTTTGAATAGCTTGTGCCAGATAACAAGGGAACAGAGGGAAGATAACGCAGAGCGGGCAAACTCTATATAGCACATAGGCACTTGTGCAAAAAATAATCTTCCAATTTCAAATGCAAATATTGTTCTGTCCTCAAATCTGTGGCCTTGAGAATTTGGAAGTCAAATGCGCTCTGAACAACTGGAATTCACTGCCATGATCTGCAGTATTCCGTGCCTGGCAGGGCAGTGCTTGGGACATGCAAGATGCTGGAAGAGATGAACTCTGTGCAGATGTCTCACGTCCTGCAGCATCCACTCTTCACAAATTTCCTTTATTTGGGGTTATACTGCCAGTATTTCACATGAAGTTCATTAGACATGAACATCTGAAATAATAGATTTTTTTATATTACTTAATTCCATAGGTGCCATGGAAAACAAAAAACGAAAAATGGAAAAACAATAGGTCTCTGTCGTCAAGTACATCAAATAACAAAACCCAGTGGGCATTTTTCTTGATTGAGGGAACAATATTCTTCTAGTGATCATTTTGCTTGTCATGTGGCTTGCCAATGGAAATAGGAAAAAAGTATACACCTACTATCAGGAAGAAAAAAATGGGGAGGAAAAGAAGGCAAGGAACAGGGAAGAAATACATAATTGTTACCACATTAACTAGTCTGTATGCACAATCAGAACATTTGAGTTCCAATAAACCAGATGCTGCCAAATATGCTGCTGCTTCTATTTTTTCTGAGTGTGTATGTGTATACACACACACATACACACACACATATGTTTATTTATGGGCAAAACAGACTGACTTTTCCTGTATTTTAATTTTGCTTGAGAAGGCACAAAGTTGGCAATATATATGTTTCTACTTACATATTTAGGATGTTTATTGTGAAAGCCAATTCAGGAATATCTGAACATTTGAACTGTAAGAGTTGAAGACAATTCCATGGGTAATAAGGTAATGTCTTTACTTGATAGATTTTTACCAGGATCTCTAAAGATGATTTTTTAAAACTGACTTTAAAATGTACACTTTACAGTGTACATTTTACAATGCAGCTTTGAGGATAAATGATAAACCACCACATTAAGGATACATGTTGATAATAGGATACATCAAACTTCCAGAGTTTAGGAGACATGTCTTAGAATTAGAGTCAGGACTAGCCTCTTGCATAAAATAATTAATTTGAATAGTTTTACTTTAAGTCTCTACATCAAAGATAACATTTCCTTCAGGCCTGTGGATTGTGGAGCGCACAGGCAGTGCAGGCTTGATTTTTGGAGGGATGTGTAAAGGAAACAGAACTGAAGATTGATAAACAACCCTTGGACATATTGGTGCCCAAGGAAAGCAGATCCATTTTGCATTGAATGAGTAGGGCAAAATGGATTAGGAAATGAAGGCATATTGCCACAGAATGAAGGGAAAAGGTGGGCTTGCCCCACTGGAGGGACTTGCTAGGGTTCTCAGAAAAGGGAAGAGGATGACAATATTGGTGGCTTCTGACCCAGAACGGTTTTGTGAGTTAGGGCGAGGGGCCCTACAGACACCTGGACGCACACTGTTCCACGTACTGCTGGGGGAGCAGTGAGCATGTGCATACCTGACACGTCCAACTCCACTCGAGGGCTGCAGGCACTGTACTATCGGCATTGCCCTGCACTGAGCTGCTGCTGGGTTTTTGGAATAGCGGTGGCTGTGAGTTTCTGCTGATGTCATCCCACATCCAGCCCTTGCTGCTAGGCTCCCAGACCTGGATCTCTAGGTCTCCTGGGGACTCTGCACTACCTGATACACCTCCTTTACCAAATTCTTAAATTTTGTTGTTTTCAAGTAAAAACCCAGAAATTTATGCGTGTCAGCCCTTCTCATCTTATGCTTAAAACTTTGTCACATTCTCCACATCTGAGTTATCTCACAGGAAAGAATAAAAAAAGTTGTTTCTAAAAGCTTATCAAATAGAATGTTTGTCTTAAATTATGTCTTATGTACCAAACAGATGTGGTTTTTTTTAACAATCAAAGCAACTAAATTAAAATAATTGATGCATTTGGGACAATGGTTAATATAAATAATCCTTAGGATGAAATCAGAGTTCTTTTACTCTTTCTATATAAGCCCTAATTAGGCTGATGTTTTGTGATTCACCCTCGATGTTGTCAAACCCCGTAGAGTCAGATGTGTAGGTGGTCTCAGTTTGCACTAAAGCTCCCTAAATGCTTCTCCAGTTGTGCCCATGGCTAGTTCACAAGGCTATCATTTGTTCAGAAGCTGTTTTCATGAAGAAAAGGAGGGAAACAGTGTCCACGTCAGGATACTGGAACTACTAGAGCCTGGTTCTCTTTGATCATGAAAAACTCTGTTTTATCAGAAAGTAATAGAGTAATTCCCTCTCTCTCAACAACAGAAACCCATTTTAAAATCTTAGCGCTGACTTTGAAAAGCACTTAGAATGAGAATAAAAAGCAACAGCAAATGATCTAGTTTCATCTCAAATACTTGAAGTGATGAAGGCATAATCTTTCTGCAGTTTCCCACTTGTGCATTCCCCACTCCTCTCAGCCACAAACCACACCAAAAGGTATGTGATATATTTCTGAAGGAGCCACATTATAAATGAATGTACCATCCTTGCCTGAGCATTTGACGTCAGGGGAGATGGCTAAAAATAAGCAATAAAGGCAGAGATGTAACAAGCACAAGCTCCTCTAATAATAATTTAGAACATTCATTATACTCCAAATTCAAAATCAAAAGCAAACATCCATTGTACAATCACTTTATAAAGGGGCACCCCTGCAGCGTAAAGTGACTATATCAGGCAAAAAGCTTGCTATTAATATTTCTATCCCTGGAATTCTTACTCATCCAGATTTCTCCTTTCAGTTACTTTTTCTCTTTCACTTGAGCAGTTTTCTGAGTGCAGCTGATCTGCATTGGATCAAATGAAGCCAAAGCACAAGCAATACATGACTATAAATCACTTTTCCTGACAGTCTGCCCACTTCCTACTGCATTGTAAAACAACAGAAAAAATGTGGGGCAGTAACATGAATTTTTGGATGAAAAGAGTCAATGCCCCTCAGAGTTACTGAGGCAGCCCAGGCTCCTACAGTGGGTTGGGAGAGAGGGGAGATGGGGGCAGCGTCTAGGCACTGGATCAAGCCAGGCAGGGCAGAGCTTTGGGAATTCACACGCTGACATATTTCCACTAAGAATATAAATCGTTCCTCATCATTTGTGAAACAGTTACTGCATGCGGTAGACAGTGCCATATGCAACCCTGGAATCCTTCAGATAACCCCGAAAGATAGGCTCTTGGTTTTCTTAATTGAGAGATGAGACAAATGAGGCTCAAGGAAGTCAACTTGCCAAGGTCATCCAGCCAATAGGCAGCTGGGACGGGACTGAAACCCGGCCTGTCTCAGAATCCACAGGGCTCCACATCTGCATCTACCAGGCATCCTCCAGCACGGTAGCGGCGACGCGGAGTGGGGAGCCTACGGAGGAGGGTTTCAACCCAGCTTGGCAACCTGCTTGCTGCACGGCCTTAGGGAATTCCATGGCACTTGCTCTCCATGCCTCGTTCTCCTCGCTGAATTGCCTGCAATGCCTTTTGCCACACAGATTGTAGATGAGGGTCCAAAGCACTCGGGATAGCGCCTACCAGACAGGAGCATTCGAGAAGCCGCTCCTTTATCGGTAGCAACAGGTGGTCTATCCTACTCAGTGCTGCCCAAGGCTGCTTCTAGACAGAACAGGCACACGCCCTTTATAACTCCTATAAATTGGGCTTGAGTTGGGCCTCGATTGACATTGCTGTTTCTTAATATGAGGACAGGAACTTCTATCCTTCTGGCATGGAAAAATAGAAATTAATATAATGCAAGTAGTGAATTTTTAGAAACAATGTCATTTCAAAACAATTTCACTCTTGTGAATTAAAAGATGTGAGCCTTCTATGCAGCATCCTTTATTCTTAAACCAGAGACGATGAAATCTGTATGAATAGTCACATGTCATGTCTGGTAGGCATAGGTTCAAGTATACATAAAGATGTGAAAAGGAAGAGACAGTTTCCAGAATATTTAAGAGTCTTTCACATGTCATATGTCTACAGACTCTTGTGTTTGCTTGAAAGAATGTGACCCAATGTGGACAATCCAATATCCAAATACCCGCAACATCATTCTTTGGTCAGATTTAACTACCACCACCCACAGGCACATCATTCCCTCCCTAAGCATTACCCTTCTGTAGCTCTGTCTAGACCAGCTTTCTTCCTTAGCTTGTGCTTTAAATGAAAAGCTGCCAGCTTTTCACTTAGTCTCTGAATGCAATGCTGCAGGTTCATAAATGGTGGATCACATTCTGTAAGGGTATCTTTACAAAAGCATATTACAGGGTGTTAGGAAGGGAGATATATTTGAAGGCATATTATGGTTATGCACTTCTGCAATGAGGCTGTCTAGTTAACTAAACCATAACATTAATTAAGAATCAGCCTAAAAAGCAACCCCTCCCAAATCCCTTTCCATGTATTAAGCACACAATTCAGATTTGCTCAGAGAGGACACATACTGAAGGGCTTGCAGAGACTGGGAAAGGTCATCTACTTCATAAATGGATGCTCTCCAAGTTCACCAACAGAGGATGCCTCAAAGAAGGGGAGGACATTCGGAAGCAGCTCACCCTCCTGAGGAAGAAAATACTGAAACTGCACTAAGAATTCTGATGCAAAAAGATACTTCATGACCCATATGGGGAGTCTATTCTTATATCTTTCTCCATCTTCCCAAACTTCCTAATTTCTTCAAAGGAAGAAGAAACTATACAGGAGTATTTTAAAAATCTACAGAAGTCAAAGCATGTGGCCTTTTTATTACATTGTCTGACATGTTGCTCTTTCAAAGGTGTTAAGGACTGCAAGATCTGCAAGATTTAATTTTTCCCTCTCCTCCATGCTTTAAACAAAATCTGATTTTACCGTCTAGCTAGGTATATCAACCAACAGTTACATGGTGTGCCTCCTGAGAATGTTTATCAGGAGTTTTAAAAATAATTTTTAAAATTTCAATTTAAGATATATAAATGAACAGATACTTAGATAAACATACACATTATACATGTGGTATGTAAATTTCATTGCTTAATTCTGACCCTAAAAGTTGAAAAACGTTTTTTCCAAAAAGCATTTTAATAGAAACATCAGAGGAAAACCATATATTGTTAACATTACTTTTGGTAAAATAAATTGTTACATTGTTTTGCTGAAATTCTATTCTTTTGACGAGCTGGGCCACCAAGAAGCAGCAGACGCTGCAGTTCAATGTGCATGTCCAAGTCCAGTTCAACTTAATGAATGAACAGTATGCACAGAGCAATGTGTTAGCTGCTTTTAAAGCAGAGTTGAGTTAGACATAGTCCTTCACCTGGAGAGCATGGCTCAGGTAAGATGAGCCAGACAGACCAGGAGAAGGTGGAGTGGAGTGCCCTGCTGGAGGTCGAAGGTGGCTGGAGTTCCTGGAGGGAGCAAAGCCATCTGGCTGAGAGATGGGGAGAGGCATTTGGAAATGTCCTTGGAGATTAATCTTGAGGGGCAGGTGGGAATCTTTCCAGTAGGGGTCTTACAGGTGGGAGTGGGGAGCTGAGGCTCTGGGTGAGGGAAGGTGGTGATGAGTGGGGGTGGGTCACAGAAGTGGGCTTCTGTGGAGCACAGGCACCTGCAGGGCAGAGGCAGGGAACATGTTCAGAGAGGTTTTCAGGGCCACACAGTGACAGGCTTCAATGCCAGAGTGATGAGTTTGATGGAAACTGAGGGTTTTAGTCAAGAGAATGTCATGATCTGAGCTGAGCTTTGGTACAGAGTTTCCCAATATAGCACAGCCTCTTCCCCTCACCACGTGATCCAAAGCTTCTGGGCTGTGTGGAAAAGGGATGGGAAGAAATTAAGTCAAAATTGCTGAACCTCCATTGCTCAACCTTAGAAAATCCTAGAAAACACAGTATGCTGTGGAGAACTGTTCACAGGCAAACTTGTTCTAAGTTTCAAAATGGGAAAGGAGATGGAGATATTATAAATACCTACCTCAGGAAAAAATATAGATAGTTTAAAAAAGTTGCTGTATGTGCATGTACAGACAGACTTGTTACTCCTAAATGCAGGTCATGTGTGGCTAACCTGTTTCATAGCTGGGCAGCACTACAAAGCGGACAGGTCAGGGCAGCAGCCTCAGCCAATGCTGTGCCCGGACGCAGCGTGTGCGGCAAGTTTCTCCTGATCCAACTGCACCTTAAAAGGAAGTATGCAGGCTGGCTGATAGGATTTCATGGATTCGTGACGGGTTAAACAAAGCACAGTGATAAGAGGATGGATTTCTCAGTAGGTGAGAATTAAAATGGTGTTAAAATACAGAACTCGGCCTCACTCCACATCCTCATGGCGATTCAGTAAATAGAGCGACAGAAAGAACACGGGGAAACGCTGGAGCAGAACTGTGTCTGTGCCGACGGCATATCACATCTGAGTGGACCTCAGTAAGCTGGAAGGAAGTGCTGAGAACAGTAGGACCTGCAAAAGGAACAAATGACAAGGACTTAGGTCCCAAAGCCCAATGATGCAAGCGTGAAGTCTGGTGGACAGGAGAGGGCAAGCTTCCTCGAGTTTCCAGTCTTCCTGGATACCTTCTGCCGGGGTCCCTTGTTCACATCTGGCAGCCCTTGCAGAGGTTGTCAGAAGGAGCAGAGTTGTCAGTGGGTCGCTTGGAGGAGGCTGCTTAGCCTTGGGAGGAGAAGAATCAGCTGTCTGCAAGCCCAAGGTCAGCACGAGGAGAAACAGTCTCGTGTGGTGGAAAAGCACCAGGTAAAGGTGAGGCAGGGACGCCGACACTGGTATTCACAGCAGCAATTTTTTATGACAGTTTAAAGAAAAATTGTTGGAACTGTCAAAAAAATGGAGCATATTGCCTCTGGCAGTGGCAAGTTCCCTGTCATCTGAGTGTTCAGTTGACTTCAGTTCCCCGCCAGCCCTCCAAGACTAACAGTGATGTGTGACGTGAGGCTTGGCAGCTGACTCTGGTTAGAGCCTCTGAGTGGCTCAGGTGGCCGGCTTCCTGTCTGCGTGTCCCAGGAGCGGCCCTCCCCAAGGACGGCGTGTGGAGATGACAATGAGGCCTTGGCAGGCGTGGGTCTCCAGCATGGTGCCCCACCCAGGGCGGAAGCGGAGGTTCCCTTTCAAAGCCTCGGGTGACCACAGCTCTGAGCAGGGTCACTCTGCAGTAAACAGCTGCAGTAGCTCTTAGATAACTTAGAAAACAGACCTCTCGGAGAGGAAGAATTTCCTGCAGACATTTCTCCCTTGAGGGCCTCCTACCCACCTCAGAGGCTGCACCCAAATCCTGAGGATCTGGCAAGAACCATGTTTTTGAGATGTAATTAGTACAACTGTTTACACACAGCATCTGCTGGGGCAGAGATGGCGGTTGTGTGCAAGCCACAGCTGTGATTGGAGCAATCTGATGACAGTGAGCTCATGGTGTCCCCAAGGAGGCCTTTGTGAAGTACTTGACGTAATTAAAATTGGGAGGAAAACTAGGTCAGGCGACCCGGGGTGGTTTAGGTGAAAGGGCTTCAAAGCTGCCAGCTCTGCCCATTCCCTGGGCACTGTCAGGCGACGTAGGAAGGATGTGTGCTGAAACGCAAAGCCACCACAGTCTCCGCTGAGGAGCAGTGCCTCAGAGATGCTGAGAGATGCTGCTTTCCATTCAGAGTGGCCACCACTGATGTCTCTGACAAGACTAGCAGTCTGCTGCCTGGGTCTCTCAGAAAAAAAATTTAAAAAAGGATTGAAACCATAAGATGCAGCCCCCCTTGTATTATCTGTAAACACCAGCATATTTGATACGTTGGTTCTGTCTCAGATTTTAAATTCAATTCATTAGCCTATCCTTTTCCATTAAAAAGTTTCCACGTATAATGTTGAGAATTGGACTCCTTTGTCTTTTTTTTTTTTAATTGCACATCTGTTCACAGAGGTTGGCAAAAGACAATGGAAGTGATTGTGAAATCCACATTGTGATTCCTCAGGAATCAGATCCTGGAAGGGGGTGCCCAGAGCTGTCGGCACACCGTCCCAGGAGTCCGCCTGTGCATCTCCCAGCCAGGCGAGAAGCCCTGAAGGCAGAGTCCCAGGTGGACACAGCTGGACGCCTCTCTGACGATGGTGGCTCTGGTGGTGAACCCCTTGGTGTCTCTTCTGCGCCTCTCAAGGCTGCAAAGTGCCAAATACTCTTTTCCAACCAGCTCCCGAATTCCCCCCTCCATCTGGGACTGCATGTCCTGCTTAGCGATTTCAAGCAATTATTTCACCTTTTCATAGACAAGGACATTGTCCTCCTCAGGGCTTGCACCATCACTCTGATTTCCAACGCTGACGGCCAAGTGGAGGTTTTTAATTCTTAAAAGAATGTGGCATTAAAAAGAAAAACTCACCCATCTCATGGTCTAAAATAAAGCAAAACAAGTCAGATGGCTCTGCCTAATCCAGCACAGCATCTGTTACATAATCTGAAACTTCTGTGTAATTGAGTGAGATGTGGGAGAACTCAAGCACAGTCTTTGTAGCATTCTGGGCATGGAATCCTGATCCGCTAATTCCAGAGACTGAATCAACAGAGGAGCACAGAGAAAGCCACCACGATGTGTGAAAAGGAGAGATATGAGAGAGCACACAGAGGGCTGTTTTAGAAATTGATTTTCATCTCCCGTCTGAGGCCCTGGGAAAGGAGTGAGAGAGTAGAGGGAAAACATGGACATTTACGAAGAGCTGCCAGAGGCCAGGTTCTCATCACTTTCCAGGGCCTCTCGGGAGAGGCCACCTGAGGCTCGTGTCTGACTCCCCACTGTCTCGAAACCAGAAGACTCTGGGAGTCAGAATCAAATCACTTAATTAGCTCACAGACAACACTGGACACCCTTTAGGGTTTACTGGTTCACATACTATTTCAACTACTTTGTTGAATCTTTTTAACAAGTGGAGGAAACCGAAGCCTTGAATCACAAAAGGCTGGCAGTGTGAAGGGCCAGGTTTGCCTGTTCTTACTATCTGTTTCATGACAAGACAAATTAATTATTTTATTTTTATATTGCCGGAGTAACATGTTATTTGAAGCAAAATTAGAATTATAGATAAGCAAACTGAAAAAATACTTAACAACAATATGCATACAGTACTTATATTTTTCAGGATTCTTTTTATGCATACATAGTAAATAGGTATATTTATTTACAAAAGTGAGATTTTACTGCACATAATTTTTGATGCCTTAAGGTTTTTTTTTTCATTTAACAACATATAGTAAAGTTTTTTAAAGCAAATATTTATCCAAAAATACTTTTTATTGGCTGAAGAGTATTTCATCCTATGGAGTTGCCATCACGTCTCTGAGCAGTCCCTGACAGTGGGAAGGTCATGCACGCTGTCGGGTCAGCCCACCCTCAGGAGAGAGTAGTTCTCCCCAGTCTCCCTAGTCCCATCCCTGCCAGTCCTGGCTGCCAAAGGCTGCAAATTAGTTATTTGGAGAAACACAGGCTATTTAGGTTTTGAAAAAATCAATGAGCTTTCAGTTTCTAATGAAGCTACCAACACCCTCATTTTTTCCCTGTCTTCATGGTCTGTAACCAGATGGAGGCTAAGGATAATGATTATTTTCTCCATCAACTACACTGTCAGGCAAAGCAACTCTGGGGTCTGTATGAGAAGAAGTATGGATTTTATTTATGTTAGCAGTAGTTACTGCTGTGAGGCACTATTTGAGTATTTTTTCATTATATTTTAATTTTTTTGAACTTCCTATGATAAAACCATCTACAGTATTCTAAGCAGGAAAAATAAGGGAATGAGTGTCATGTTTTTAAAAATTTGGGGAAAGATGAAGAGTACAGAAGAGCATGGGGCAAAAAAGAAGCTTAGGTGCATTTAGGTGACATCAATAAAGCCCAGTTCCTTTTTTTTTTTTTTTTTGACAAATGGGATCATCCTATAGACATTGTTGGGCAAATTACAGAATCTATCTGCGCTGTCCCTAGTTGGGCACAACACGCTCCATAGCAATCTGTCTTGCTGCTGTGCAGTCCTTCCCCGGGTGGCTGCAGGGGCAGACACAGGGTTTGGAGGTCCTGGGTCTTATAGAAATCAGGTACAAAGTGACATGTATATTTAGAAGGAGAAATCGCACAAATGAGACAAAATGTTTTCCTCATGCAAATTTCATAATATAAATTATAGACACTGCCAGTGCACTGTTAGGACTCCCACGGCCTTGGAAGGGGCTTCAGTATTATTGGCTTTACAATAGATCTGGTCCAGGTGAATGTGTGATGATTTACTTCTCTATTTTATCTTTGATGGGTATTTGGGCTGGTTACAGTTTTATTTTACAGTTTTATTGTTTCCTATTAAAAAACACTGGGGAATAAGTTTTATGGGGGAGGCTTTGTCAGCTGAGGTTACTATTGAGATGGCTGTGTGACCTTCCCTTCCCCTGTAGATCTGAGAGCATCCAGCCCATTAGGCAAGGAGGATGGAGGAGGCTGGGATTCTGCATTCCAGGCAGTACCGCCTTGAAGAAGTGGTTATCAAAGACACCACCAGAATCACCTGGGGGTGCTTGTGAAAACTGCAGATTCCTGGGCTATGGAACTGGGGCAAGGCAGAGAAATAAGCATTTTGACAAACATCCTCAGTGGCTTCCTCACAGGTTAGAATTCTAGAGCCAGTGACTGGGGCTTCAGAAGGAGCACAGGTATGCAGCCTCGGGCAAGCCACAATTTCAGTTCAGTCTCCTTACTAGGGAAAAGGAGCCAGGGATATGCTTGTGGAGGATGGGTGAGGAGCTGGGGTAAGGAATGGACAGCACGTTCATTCCACTACTGTAGCTGCATTCCCCGAGCACGTGTGGTAGCCTCTGTATTTTAATATAGAACCTCGGCAGCACCTCCCATGACTCTAGGAGGGACCCCGTGCCCTTCCCTGGCTCCAGCAAGGGCACAAACCGCCCTGCGCCTGTGCCCCTGCAAGCTGGCAGGGGCTGACAGGTGCTGTGGCAGGGCCTCTGCTGCATTGTGAGGGAGCCATGGGTGGGGAGTTTCTTCTCAATGGGACCAACATGTGTCCACTTCACAAAAGTGGCCTTGCAGCGGTTCCCACAGGGCTGCATGGCGGGGAACTCCTGGTCAGTCATTTTATTTCAGAGTGGAAAAACATTTTGCCTTCCTTGATCCCTGAGATCCTGATGCTTCCTGTCTTCCTAGAAGTAAAATGGCCATAAACAGAACTTATCACAGGTGACCTCTGGCATCGTACCCCCACCGCCTGATGTTATTTTTACAAGGGAGCTGAAAAGATAGCAGGATTTCAAATCTGGCCCTGCCGTTCCCCATCGCATGTTCAGAGGTCTAGTCCACAGGCAGCCACAGAGTTAACTCAGCAGCAAATTTAAACACATGAGGTACACGTCACAGGATTCTTAATCATGACCAAGCACCTGGTGAACACAACTAGAGAATTAAAAATCTGAGGCATGTGTATCAGTGAGCCTGAGAAGATTTAGAAGAGAAGAGGCTTAGGTGGGGTCTGGGAATGAGGTAGAAAGGGGTGCAGTTGGAGCCAGAGGGCCTGGGATAAGCTTTTGTGCCGAACTCACCTAGAATCGAATCTTCACTTTCTCTTCTATAAAAAGTGGAGAAAAACAAGGCTTCTTTCACTCCTCCTGAACTAGCTAATATTACTTTATCTTTATCTCTTTCTCCTCCTGAACTAGCTAATATTACCTTATCTGCACGTGTGTGCCTGTGTGTGTCTGTGTGTCTCTGTGTGTGCCCATGTCTGTGTGTATGTCTGTGTCTGTGTGTGTCTGTGTGTATCTCTGTGTATTGTATGTATATCTCTGTGTGTGTGACTGTGTGTATCTCTATGTGTTGTAGATATGTCTCCGTGTGTCTATGTGTATCTCTGTGGGCTGTGTGTATGTCTCTGTGTGTGTGTGCCTGTGTGTCTCTGTGAGTGTGTCTCTGTGTGTGCCTGTCTGTGCGTATGTCTGTCTGTGTGTATGTCTGTCTGTGTGTGTGTCTGTGTGTATCTCTATGTGCTGTGTGTGTGTGTGTGTCTGTGTCTGTGTGTATTTCTGTGTGTTGTGAGCATGTCTGTGTGTAACTCTGTGTGTTGTGTGTATGTGTTTGTATCTGTGTGTGTCTGCATGCAATCCTTTGAGTCAATAATTAATTCTCTCATTGCACATATCAGAGAGAGAATTGTGGCTCTAAAGGCGAAACTGGCCCACACTCCCAAGCTGCCCTGGGCAGGGAGCTGTGTGTTGAACCAGGACTGTCTTTCCCAAAAGACAGGGCCTAATTTAGGACCCACTGAAGCAGCTTCAGTAAAATGACTGTGGCATGCCTGCCTGTGAGAGGGCAAATAATGACAATGACAGTAATAACTGTCAACCTCATTGGGCCACTCTCCTCACTTAATCCTCACAACAGTCCAGTATCTTCCCCACTGTACAGAAAAGGACGCTGAGTTTTGAGAGGTTAAGTAACTTGAGCTTTTGAATGTCACATGGTGGAGGGCCAGTCAGACAGCAGAGAAGAGGGAAGGTGACCTGGCCTGCAGGGGTGCTCTGTGTCTTGCGGGACCTGCAGCTTTTCCAGCTTTTGCACTTAGAGCAGAGCCCTGCAGGAGTGGCCTGGGCGTGAGCTGTGCTAGCATCAGGGAGAATCCACCTCTGTGTCCTTGCTTTCTTTAAAAGATGAATCTTTTTATCACTTTTATTAGGAGAAATAAAAACCAGCGATTAGAGAGCCCTGACATAAGGCTGCCGGTGCCAGGGAGCACCTGGGTTCAGCACCCATGGAGAGGTTTATGGTTGCCGCTGCTGCACTGGGGCCTAACTGCCGAGGTCCAAAATGGTCCAAAGTGTTTCTGTTAAATTGTTCTGGGTCTTTCTAGGTTTTAAAAAATACTTGTTTTACCTGCAAAAGAGCAGGATCTGTCTAGAGTCTGTACAATAAACACAAGTGAAAATGTAATCCCATATCAATTAGGATGTATAGAAATACACCTAAAGCACTATGTATTTATTTCTTTTGACCCTACTTCTCTCAAAGTGGATCTGTGATGCCCATGTAAATGCAAAGTCTTGGAGTTTCCAGCATACGTGAGAGGCGAAGTTAGAAAGGAAGTTGCTAGACTGCCCTGTCGTAAATTCCTCTTCCTGTTTTCACTGTGGACTCCTAGTAGAAACCCATGATCCAGATGTTCTCACTCCTTCCTCTGAGGTCACCTGTAATCTCCAACTCAAGGGCTCTCCAAAAATCCGTGGATCAACTGCCTACATCTTAGGCCCTTGAAAACGTCTGGGCAACTGGGTCTCCTGACAGGATAGGCCAGTCTCCCCAGATGATCAGTGGGTGGCAGGAGGCTGCACAGCGAGGTGCCCCCCGCCCCCCAACCTGGCAGCCGACAGCTCAGGAAGAGTGCTCTGCAGACTGCACAAACTTGGCTCTTGCACCAGGCAGCTGCGTGGATGACAGACCAAGAGCTATCTCTCCCAGGATAAGAAGCTGGATGCTGGGCGAAGCCAATTCATTTTTCTCCTCATCAGTCAGTGGAAACTCGCTTCCACAGATTGATTTCCAAAGGAATAAATGTTATCACCAGATGTCATCCTGTCAAGCAGCCCCCTTCAGAAAAAACTTTTCCTTGGTAATGGGGGAAATTTGACTTCAAGGAGGCAGTACACAGCTGTGTACAACGGGTTTCATCTTTTTACGTTACACATGCTGTACTGTGAGTTCTCAGTGGCTGCACTTCCCATCTTGCCTGCAGCTTTGCCACCATCACAACATAACTGATGCTTTATGAGGCCAATTTCATAGTGTCTGCTGGCACCTCTGCACTCCCTGAGCTACCAGTGACAGTTACAACAGGACTGGCTGGCTAAGCACCTGTGGCTTCCAAGCATGATTCAGGCCGCCACACTGCCTGAGAGAAATGTATGGAAGTTGGACCTCAGATCACAGACTAGTTTCATCTCCCTAAATTAAGATAACTCCTTGCAAAACCAAGACAAAACAAAATGCCATCCACCAGTTAAAGTTTTCATCAAAATTGGAATAAATCTAAGTGCAGTTTTCACCTCAAAAATTACTTCCTTGTTATTTACAGTCCACAGATATGAACAGAAATGACCATTTCTATGAAAGAAGAGTTTATGATAGGAAAGGACGAGGGAAGTAGGGCTGAGGCGCATCACGGTCGGGAGAAGGTCCTCATTCTGTTTACCATCACTGAGGACTAAGACACGGGGCGAGCGGTGGGGAGGGAGGGCGTGAATTTGCTTACACAGTCACCATGCCATTCATTGCTCACTGTACAATACTGATTTTTGGCTATAAATTGGCCACATTAGTGATTCCAAAACGAGGTAGAGTAAAAATGAGCAGCACAATTCCCAACACAAAAGCAATTCCGTTTTTAAAAAGCACAGAAAAATGATTTTCATTATTTCAAACATGGAAATCAGAACAAAAAAACATGGAAGGCAGTATCTATTCTTATGGGACGTGACTGACAAGTGCATTCGAAGCTTGGTTCCAGCAGGAAGAGCTTACAGGCTTAGGTGCTGGAAGGAACCCAGCGGACCCCTGAGCTCATATTTTCTTCTAGATGTCAGTTAAGGAAATCAAGACAAACATAGGCTGAGTTTTCAAAGCCTCATTTCATTCTGGATTCTTTTGACTAAAATAGAAAGGTTCTTGTTTTGAAAATGCAGGGCAATCTAGGAAGAGGCACATAAAGTAGCCAATTACATGAACTCTGTCCATGTGGCTTTCAGACTTAAGGATCAATACGCTAATTGGTTATTCTTAAAAATGCTAGCAATAAAAAGCCCTCCAAATTCCTAATGTCTAATCCAATCTTGAAAGGGACAGATCTTTAGTAACATCATCAGAACCACATTTGTTATCTGCGAATTCCTGGAGATACGGTGCCGATCCCACACCGCCCACTGGACCTGCCAGGAGCGGCTGACGCCAGGGCAGGCTGAGCCATCATTAGCCGGGCACAGGGATGATGCGCATCTGCCTGTCATGGTGCTCGGTGACATCTAATACTACGAGCTTGTTTTGATCTGACGGAGAAGATATATGAAGTTGATTCCATAAAGCTATTTTGTTAAATAAAACAGCTTTCTTAAAAAACTGTCTTAACAATAATGTAATAAATATAGAAAAGAGTTCTAGGGAATGAAAATCAGAGTCATTTTATTTGCTACATTAGTGGGGGTGGGTAAAATGTAAGAGGGTTGGGCTTTAAGCCTAGTTTTGATTGCAAATGCCCTACACTATGAAATCACCAGGAAATTGGAGCCTGAATGTGGCCACTTAAGTGCAGGCCTCCAAGTGAGGCAGGGACTAATACCACTGATGCAAATCTTGCCAAAGTAATTAAGGCAAATGTTCAACCTGACAGGGAGCCACCCAGTCTCATCCTCTAGGGCACTCCTGGGCTGCTCTAATACGTTGTAGGACTCAGCATCTAAGTGAATTTTCAGACCAAATGCAAAAGGAAGGGAGGGCCGGTTTACAAAATTTCACCTGCCAATATTGGGCCACAGGGCCTGTTTTCCTCCCCACTCTGTTCTGAGCAGAGCAGGAACCACAAGTAGCGTGGAAGAACAGAGGTAGCCCGCATTAAACAGTTCTCTGAACATTACAGCCTGCTATCCATTAAGGAGCTGTACAATCAAGTTAGTGGGCTGCAACAAGAATTTTTTTTTTAAGGAGATAGAGTGGACTAGGAAATGCTAGTAGTAGATTAATCATTAATAAACCTTCATTAGAGTATGTATTGTTTTGCCAAACTTTAGTTCTCTCTCTTTAGTTCTCTCTCTCTCTTTCTCTCTCTCAGGGTGTGTGTGTGCGTATGTGTTTACAGTGGGTCAGGGTTTGGATAAGTTGCTGTACGAGATCCCCTCTGCTTTGAAATCCTCTGAGCGTGAGTCTCCCCAGCTGCACACAGCTCCTCTGAGGCTGGAGTATCCTGCCAGCGACACAAGGCCGCCATTGTTTAAGTGCTACTCCTGGGCTCCGCTTGCCACTAGTCAGGACCAGATTTTAGAACATAGTAGGGACTTGTATTGTCAATTAATGGAACTCTTTCCACCAACAGCTTCGACATTTCTCAACTTATTCAACTCTCCCTGGCCTTACTCTCTGGAAGGTAACCAGGAAAGCTGTACTGTCGAAGGGAGGTGGGAGGGGTGTGGACGACTATAGGCCCCACCCCCAACCCAACTGTGGCCTCCCCACACCCAGATGTGGCCTCCCCGCCGGCTGTGGCCTCACCTCTCATTCCCTGGCTGGTTACAAATCTTTGGCTTACACATCTTTCACTGCATTAGGAGCCACTATCACCAGAACCTTTCAAGATGGTAGTTTTCATCACTTTTTACCCCATAGTAGATAATTACAGATGAAAGACTTATTTATCATATTTCATGATCACAGCACTTTTCCTGATATGACTGATCCTTTTCATTCAAAAGGCCCATTTTGCAAAGTTGAGGGCATCCTCCTTCAGAACGTGAAATTGTGCAAATCCAATACAAAACAAAACTAGAAATCGGGGTCTTTAAATTAGAAATTGGGGTGAAAATATTGCCACTATCACTTGCCAACTCGGTGATCTCACACACTGGTACCTCTCAGGGACAGCTGAGAAGTCAGATGAGGTCAGGACAAAGTGCTAAACACAGTGCCTGACCCCCAGAGTAATATTATATGTCTTGAAAAAGCAAAGTCACATTTAATGACAATCTCATATACGAAAGTATATTGTGTACATCATAAAATACCCAAATATAGGTTGGGTCCATCAACATCAGAATGCATTTTTCAGTTCTTCATGGTTAAAATGAGGATATCTTTCACAAGTAGGAGTACTTCACTTTTTACTAGCCTCATTCCTTAAGCCAAGATGATTGTCTTTAGAAGAAATATGTTTTTAAAATGATAAGATATATTTTGAATTTCCAGACAGTTAGTTACATATGGCTTTCTCAACAGACAAGGCTGGCCATTTTTTGGCATCTCGGGCTGTATGTCTGAGCTCTGATTTCCAATCAGGGTTTAGTACGGTATTTTTTAAGAAATTAGGTGAACCTTTCAGGTCATAAGATTTATGGTTTTAGTAAATAATGTGCTTTCTACCCTTTTAAATGCCTTCATGTTATACTTTATCATCTATTTTGTTATTATATCTGAATCCTAAATAATATGGCCAAGTCAAGAAAATCTGCACATAGGACCTTGAAGAAGATTCATGTGGCAGCAAAAGACCCAGGGTCTGGAAAGGGGCCCAAGGTCAGGGGCTTCTTGGCTGTGTGACCTTGGCTGGCGGCCTTTGTACTGCTAGCTTTTTCATCAGCAAACAAGTGCTGTGTACCCTGGAGATCATTTGAAGTTCTTTAAAAAACAGAAAAAGGACCTGGTCATCAAAACTAAAAATGCATGTACAGCTCCTGAAAACATGAAGCACTTTGGGAGGCCGAGGTGGGTGGATCATGAGGTCAGGAGTTCGAGACCAACCTGACCAACATGGTGAAACCCCGTCTCTACTAAAGCTATAAAAATTAGCTGGGCGTGGTGGCACGTGCCTGTAATCTCAGCTACCGAGGAGGCTGAGGCAGGAGAATCACTTGAACCCGAGAGGCAGAGGTTGCAGTGAGCCCAGATTATGCCACTGGACTCCAGCCTGGGTGACAGAGTGAGACTCCGTCTCAAAATACATAAATAAATAAATAAATAAATAAATAAATAAATAAATAAAGTAGAGAGCATCACCTAGGCTCACATAGGTGAATTTGAACTGAATGAGTCCTTTGAGCAGCTTGTATTGACAGGAAAGAGGGCATCCTGCATAGCTGGTTACAGGGAGGCCCCAAGAAGCAAACCCCACGTGGTGGTCTCCAAGCCTGGCTGGAAAGAAATGTGGGCTCTGGCAGGTCAGGGAAGGGTGAGAGGTGGGCCTAACTTTTGGATCATGTTTCAGACAAACCACAATGGAAAACACATCTTTGAGACAACTGGAGATGTTGTCAGTAGGCTGGTTGTTGGGTAAATAAGAGATTTATGGCTAATTTTTAAGTTTGATGACAGTATTGTGATTATGTTTTAAAAATCATGCTTTTAGAGATTCATAACGTGAAATGGAGATAGTGTTGTGTGGAAGGATGGGATTTCTTGGATGAGACATGACTGGCCTTAAAATAGTTCAGAAATGGAAGGACAGATGTGGAAGAAAATAATCAACGATTTGGGGTTCCGGATGTGTATTAAAACTTCTTTGCATAACTGAAAATTTAAAAATTCCTCCATTGAAAATCCTATTTGAATGGCACCCTCTGCCAGGCCTCCCTAGCAAGCCCTCCTTTGTGTGCACAGAGAAGCACGTATGAACAGTGCCCAGTGTACGGGCTGCAAAGCCCAGAACAAGCTAAATCCCCTTTTTAGTGACAGCCTCACAGAAGATGAGGGAGCCATTACATGCATGGGCTGACTTACACGTACTTCAGTTTAAAAAGCTCTCAAGCAAAGTAAAATTAAGTTAAAGAAAAAGCAAGAGGCAAAACAATATGTATGAATGATATAAGCTCATATGTATGAAAATATAAACAAAACCTAAATGATCGACCTTTATTTGTACATATATTTTTATGTATATAAAATACACAGAAAAAATGCTGGAAGGATTCTTCCACAACTCTTGACAGTGGAGTGAAAGCATGGTTCTTGCTTTTTACCCTCTAATTTCCTGAAATCATTATACTTTTTACAAAGAGGAATATTTTTGCATGATGTACGTAAAATACAGCCAAATAAATAAGTAAGTAGAGACAAAAAATGATGAAGGGCGTGGGAGACGAGGCAGGGAGGCCGGATGGCCAGTCTCCAGAGTGTGATGTTTTCATCGTCAAAGGGACAGGACTGAGATGGGTAACATTTTGGTTTCACTTGCGAAGGCTTTTCATTCCAGAAAGAAAACAGTGTCAGCATTACAGCCATGGGTTGACAAATGGTTAAGGTCCCATTAGCAGCACGATGGAGGCTCCCCTGATAATCACAGGGAAAGCCAAATGACGGGAAAGGTCGCATGCCCAGAGGAACTCCCCTGTAATTTGTATTGTAATAAATTATTACCTTAATACAAGCATGTGCCAGGCATCTAATTTGCAAGTGTGGATGCCTGGCAGTTGCCTTTAAAATAACTCTGGAATTATCCCTGTATAATCTGAACAACCAGAAGTGTGACCAGGGCTTTACCAAGAGGGAGTTGCACAAAAGGGTAAACTGCAGACTGGGAAGTTCCATGAGCATGAAGGTGCTGGACGCACCGTGCTCTTTTTCAGGAAGAAGTCCTACACACATTTTCTGCATCTGTTTTATAGACTGGACTGTGCACTCATTCATGGGGCTCTTTGTGCGAAGCGGGCCTCCCCCATCTGCTCCTACCTTCAGCGTAGGGCCAAGTCCAAGTGGAACGCAGCCTCTGAAACCATGGCTGCTTCTCACACTCCTTGGAGCCAGACCACTGCTCCTTTCTATGTACCTCAGGATTTGTGGGGGCTTTTTATTCAGGTGGGAGAAGAATGGGCACTGGGGTAGGTGTGGTAGACGCCAAAGAAGTGAGAGAGAGTGTGTGTGTGTGTGTGTGTGTGTGTTTATACCCTGAATTATATCAGAAAGGAAATAGTATGTCCATCTGTTATCTCCTCTGTGGGCCTACCTCAATTAGCCACCAACACGCATACACACCTGTGTCCCCTTTGATGAAGGAATTAAGAAGGCCCAAAGTGACTCATGTCACTTCCTTTCTGTGGCCTGCAACTCCAAAAGGAGAAGAGGAGAGGACGAGGGAGGGTGGGAAGGCCATTGCTCCTGGTTCCGGGGATGCCTCTCCCCTTGCCTGCTCAGGTTCCTGTAAGCCTCGGCTGTCGGTCAGTCCTTTCCACATCTTCGAGGAGACTGTGCCTGACAGGGCTGGCTCGAAGCTGGGTGCCTGGGTGTTCATGCTCTAATAAACCCAATTGGGAAGTTTCCAACTCATCACAACATCACAAAGAATGTACAAGAAAATGCCGGCTTTCTTATTTCTCCTTCAAAGTTTGATTAATGACTCTAGGAGGAACCAGAAATCCTTGGTGCCAATCAAACACATTTTGCCATACCTTCTAAACATTTTACACACAACCCATGTTTCATGAAAGCATGGCTCTTATCCCTTCGGGTGCATAGAATAAGACTGCCGGATCGAATGTTTCTGAGACCTGCTCTCTAATATTCTAACTCAGTAGGCCCCACGCAGGGCCTGAGAATGTGCATTTTCAGTAAGTGCCACTGCTGATGTTGATCAGTTCTCTAAGAAATTCTGGGTTAGCTATGGGATTATAAGCATATGCTCAGAGTACAGGTTTTTTTTTTTTTTTTAATAATTGAGAAACTTCTTCAAGTGAACCTAAAATGGTGTGAGCCTGAAGTGCTTGCTGGGCAGCAGACAAGCTTTGCCAGCCTTGTGTTCTCAGTGGAAATGCAGCATCCGAGCCATCCTCTCTTCCCCCCCGCTTGTGGTCAGCTCTAAATAGCACACTCACAGCGCAGGGGGAAAATATTTTTGCCTGTTTCAAGTGGGCAGTGGAAGTAGTGAAAGCCTAAGTAAACTCTGACCATTAGATAATGGGCCATTATAACTCTGGACGACTTCCTGAATGACCCTGAAAAATGACTTCTCATTTCCTGCCTGTAGAGAAGAGAAATATTAGGATAGTGTTGTGTGCAAAAAAATGCAAGCTTGCAATGAGAGATGCAGAGAGTGAGGGAGAGAGGCACAAGGGGGTGGAGAAAAAGGACAGAGAATTTGAGGTTGACTCACGGCTTTGAAGGGAAAACAAACAGGAAGAAAGTCTGTTCTCCCATGGGTTGTCAAACCCCACACTTCACACATCTTTCCCATGGGGCCGCCAGCTGCCGCCACATCACAGCTGTGCTGCCACCCGAGTGTGCCGCCCCCACGGTGGGAGCGACCTCAGCGTGGCCACCTCTGCCTCTGGAGGACCTGCGTGCTGGCCAGCGGTGGCCGCCCCAGACCCGGGTGACTGGGCAGCACAGTAGCCCGCCTGGGCAGGGCATGAAATTAACGAGGCAAAAGAAGCCACGGAGAGATGAAAGCATAGAAGAAAAAAAGTCACCCTGCAGCTCAAATTAAAACAGAAAACTCTGCTGCTATACTTGGTCTTATTCCAAGAAGCTGCCAGGAAAGAATTGTCTCACAGAAAAGCCACAGCTTCATTTTTTCCCATACTCAAGTGATATGTCTTTCCAGGGCTTTTTTCCTCAAAGGGAGCAAAATAACCTCACTTTTCTGCATTACCATAGACTATCTTAAATAATTTTTTTTACAGCCTGTAATGGCTGGTTGAGATACCAGCTGACAGTGAAGTGGATGAAGGCTCCAGGGTGCAAGCCCCTGGCTGTCCTGGCCAGCTCTTTAACTCGAACAAATTAGTTACTCTCTCTGAACTTCCCTTTCCTCGGCAGTAACATGGAGGTATTGAGCAGAGAAATTGTGAGGCACTGCAGACACAAGATAATTCACAAAAATTGCACGGCACGGGACCTGGCACATAGTCAGCATTTCATAAACACTGGCTCTCATAAGGTACGTAATAGTGGTTTCAAACTATGTATCAAATCTAAGAGAGGAAGAGGGGCTTCTAGGGGGTGGGGATGGGAAGGAATGTTCCAGTACAAATCGTGGTATCATCAAACTTGGGGCAGCATGTTCAGGAGACGAAACACGGAGGCACATCTGCACAAGCTCAAATTCTACTTCTGCCACTGCATCATTTGGGCCACTGTGGCTCCTTATTTCCTTATTTTTAGAAGAGCTGATGTGAGAATGAGCTGATTTAATGTGTAAAGTACCTAGTGCCAGCAGACAGAAGGTACCCGCTACACATCAGCTCTGTACTCTGCCTTGATCCTTCGCAAATTTCGTTAGCAGAATTCCGCCACACACTACTGACTTTATGGTATGGCTAAAACTAGAATTCTAAATGTTGAAGGATTCTTGTGCAGTTACTTCAGCAGGAGTTTTCAGAAAGTGGGAGAAATATTATTTATGAAGCACCACCCATGTGCTTTATTCTTTCTATATTATTAGGTTTTCATGATAATACTTGAGAGATAAGAACCCTCCTCATCTAATGGACAGCGGAACGGGCTCTACAAGAGGGTGTGCACAGTGGATCTGTGGTCTGAAGCCCACCCTGCTGTCTGCACCTGGAGCCCACCAGCATCCCGCTCCCCATGCTGCCTGCCCTGGAGAAAGAGACACATGCAAATGATGAAGCACGCAGGAGCCACAAGGAGGTTTTATAAAATTAAAAGGATTTACATGAATGCCTTGGAGAAGGGGCAACTCAATGTCAACTCTGACATCCCAGGCATGATACCACTGACAATGTGTCTGCTGGCATTGTTTTCCAACTTGGCAAATATCCTTCATGTGATTAAACACAACATGCCTGTGACATTGTTTTTTTTTTCTAGCCAGGCTGACTGTTGTCCTCTGAGGTACTGTAGGCTTCCAAAGGCTGCTGGTGCCCTGACCTTCAGCTCCTAAATTACCATCTGAAGGACAAGAACTGGGGAAGGGAAGGAGAATTTACATTTGAGCGTACCATTCCATAGGTCATTCCAGTGAAACTGTGACTTCCTCCCGGTTGACTCTCCACTCACTGAGTGTGACAATATGCCTGACTATGGAAGATCATGGATGGGGCTGTACTGCCCTGCTACCAAGAACCTGGACAGAAGACAGCAGGTGAGCCCTGGAGGCTGGAATGAATGGCTAAGAGCGTCTCAGGACTCCACTTCTCTGAAGGCAAAATCCAATATGCCAAATTCCTCTTCCTAATAAAAGCCCTTTAAATATTTGAAGACAGCTATTATAACTCCTCTTAGTTTTCTCCCAGATAAATATCCACATTTGCCTTCATCCGTCACTTGACTTTTCTCAAGTGCCTTCCCCATCCTCTGACCATTCCAGTTTGTAAACATTCCTCCCAAGTGTAGCCTTGTAACTGAACACTTCTAATCAACAGAAGCTTGTCCAGCTTTATTATATCTCTTAATGCAACTTGACCCAAATGCATGATAAATATCAGTCCCATGGTTAGGTTATATGGCAAAGTTGAAGTTGTGCAGATGTAATTAACATCCCAAATCAGCTGGTTTTGATTTAATACAAAATGAAGTTATCCTGAGGGGGCCTGACTTAATCAGGTAAAAGACATGAAGAATGGACTGAGCCCTCCTGGAGGCACATGCTTTCCCACTGGGCCTGGAGAAGCAGGCGGCCACGCTAAGAACTGCTTATGGAGAGGGCGACCTCTAGGAGCCAGGACCTCAGTCCTACAACCTCAAGAAACTGAATTCTGCCAAGAACCCTTATGAGCCTGGAAGACGACCTGGAGCTCCAGATGAAAACATACTTGGTGAGTCCCTGAGAACCCAGACCCTGACCCACAGAAACAGAGATAAGAAGTGTGCATCGTTTTAAGCTATGACATTTGTGGTTATGTGTGACAACCTCATAATTTGGGCTTATATCTCATCATGGTAAGCCAATCTCTATCTTTCACAGGGGCATTTGTTAAACTACCTTTCTTCCACTCAGGATATTTGTTACTGATTTGGCCTTGACCTTGTTATTAATAAATTCCATGATTTTGTTCCATTCATTTGGGTCTGTATTTTAGGATCCCAATCTTGCTAACCTATATGTTCTAATCCTTTCCTCTTGATTTCTTGTATTCCAAAAACCTGGGGCACTCATTTAAACTGGCCAATCATTCCCAGGATGTTACTTCTTGACTCATCAAAGTAATCAACAGAGACATTGGGTTTCATTTTACCAAAAACTTCCGGTATATTTAAACATTAATGCCTGTCTGCATTATATTACTTCACATATTTTTAAAACACAAATTCGACTAATAAGTAGCCATTTTTTTTCAGGAAGAAAAAGATTCACTTTCTTCAGTAGATGCAGCAAAGATCTCCACTTGGCCTGAAAATAATTTAAAACCATGATATTAATTGTACACACATGCACACAGTGTGCCTCCCCATGTGCCTGTTTTGGTTATACTGCAGACAGGCTTTCATGCCCTTCTAAGAGTGACCTACCATGTGTTTTTCTCATAAGACATTCACCAAAGATGACATTCAGCAGAGAGATCTAGACCACTGACGTCAGGCGTCTGTTACAGTCCTGGACGGGGGAGGCCACAGTGGAGTGAGTCAAGAAGAAAATCCCAGGGAAACCCTTTACTGGAGTTCAAGGCTGAGTTATTGTCTAAAGAATCCCAAGGAAGTGAACATGATGATTGAAATACATTCTGGAGATCATATGCTTCAGGCTGTCAGCAATGCTGGTGACATTGCCATGGTTAATACTACTAAATAAAGTCAACGTCTCCAAGAAGGAATGCGTAAATTACTATGTGTCATCAGTTGAATTGTTCAATAAGGTATGTTCAAGTCCTAACCACCAGCACTTGTGAAGTAACCTTATTTGAGAATGGGGTTTTTGAAGATGTAATGGAGTTGAAATGAGGTCTTACTGGTATAGAGTGGGCACTGATTCAGTGATGGGTGTCCTCATAAGGAGATGGAAACACAGACACACAGAGAGGAATGCAAAGGCACAGAGACAGACATGCAGGAGAACTCACTGTGAGGATAGAGGTGGAGATCAGAGTTTTGCATCTACAAGGCAAGGAATGCTAAGGGCTGCTGGGAACATCGGAGGCTGGGGAGAGGCCAGGGGCATCATCCTCAGCAGGTTTCAGAGAGGGAGGCCCTGCCGACACCTCAGTTTTGGGCTTCTGGCTTCCAGAGCTGTAAGCAAATAAATCTGCAGCTTCTTAAGCCATGGCAAGGGTGGTGATCTGTTAGAGCAGCCCTGGGAAAGCCACACACTACGGCTGCCCTGCACGAGATGTCTCAGGAGGGTCTCAGATGAGGCTGCTGCCTGGAGCCACAGGGACGAGTGGTCTATTGTATGTCTACACTGGAGCAAAAATGAACCATGAAATGAAAAAAATGAAAACCCTGGATAACAATCCTCATGAAACAGGAAGAAACAAGAAACAATCATAGTAAGATGCTGTCCTGCTTTCTCCTGTGGATGGTTTTGTGTCTAGGCAATCTCCTTTTTAGCCTTGGATGCCACCCACTGGTTTAAATACAACTATTGCTGTGAGTCTCCAAAAGGCTATAAAGGCACAGGTAGGAGACAAGGGGAACAAACAAACCAAAACACCAAAGCTGCTTATGAAGAAAAGGTGGGCAGGGGTAGGGTTCAGAGGGGAGGAAAGGAAAGGGAGGGGCATGTAGGATTCTGCATCCTTTACAGGTAGGAGGTGTTCAAGGACTACCTTTTTTCTCTTTGAGGTATCAGGAATGACCCAAGTTCCTTCACATATCCGACACTCTAACAGCTTTCTCATCCTGATGTCACTTGGTAAGATCAAATAACTTTGGTTTGATCACTGATCCACTAATGTCCCCAGTTACCTACTTTGTACAGTGAGAGGAAGGCCCTAGATTGGGATTTCAAACTGTGGGCCACCACCCAGCCTGCATTGTGAAATCACTGGAGTGGGTCGCGACCAGCATAACAAGGAACAGAAAGAAAAATAAACAGAAAAGAATAGACAATATCACAGTGATATCGTAAAGGCAGTATTGTGAAAGTTTAGATACAGTTGTATGTGTGCCATGATATTAAAATGTATTTCTTACTTTGGTAAGGTCAAAATGTTTGAAAGCCACTGAAATAAATGTTATCTGGGAAACTTTCCTGTGCTGGCTTTTTGTGAGCCTATGATTGGCTCCAGAATTCCTTACAGAGTAAACTAGAACACACTGACAGCACGTTTTGGAGAGAGAAAAAAGCTTGCAAATTAAAAAAAAAATACCACTCTAAAATAATCTCTTCCTGCCACAGACACTGACCAACTGTGCAGTGATGGCCCCTCCTCACCCAGGGTTAGTGGGTGATTTCGTAATAGCCTGCTTGTCCTGGGAGCACGGAAGGATGCTTTTGCTTTAGCTATGGAGAGACCGAGAGGCAGAATTCAGGGGCTGCTCTCATCTCTGCACGACGGCAGGTGGCTGAGGACAGGTCAGCTCAGGCATCTCAGGCTCTTGCTCACAGACACCACACTTTACCACCTGGCCTTTGTCGGGAGTCTGCAACACTCATTGTGAAGAAGAAAGCCAGGTCCAGTCTAAACAAGACTCCTTCGTGGCAACAGTGTGAACAGCCCAGGAAAAGATGCAGTTACCCTGCTCAGCACAGCCCCCTCCAACCGTCCACAGAATCGAGTATCTCAGTTAGGGTGTGTGGCCCTGGCCCAGACTGTACCAAATAATACGGTTCCTTCTGCTGCCAAAAGTCCATGATTGATAATTGCCCTGTTAATCATTTCCACTCTGATCTGCAAGGAACCCTGCCAAAAGTATGTTTCAAAATGCTTTCTGTTCAAATTAAATTGCTGTTGTTTTATATGAGGAAAAATACTACCTGGGAAATGTTTGGCAAAAATGTGGCAATTAAATGCACTTTTGAAGCACTTAAAATCCAGGATCGAGCTTTCAATCTTTGATGTGCACCATTTGCAGGGCATTTCTAAGTAGTATAGTGGCAAAAAGGAAGCTTTATCATCCTGACTGGCACCCATACCTCCTGATAAATGGCCAGTGTCACTAGATCACCCCTGGGTCCTAGTTGTACAGGGGGGGCTATCCCACACCTGTCCCCACCACATCCATGACACAGTGAATAACATTTATTTTATCTTATTTTTAAATTTACATAAAGAGACAGTATATATTTATGGTATACAACATGATGTTTTGATATATGTATCCATTGTGGAATGGCTACATCAAGCTAATTAATGACTGTATTACTGCACATACCTTTTTTTGGTATGGTGAGAACACCTAAAATCTACTCTCTTAGCAATTTTCATGTATACAATACATTGTCACTAACTACAGTTACCATGATGTGCAATAGATCTCTTTAACTTATTCCTCCTATCTAACTGAGATTCTATGTCCTTTTACCAAATCTCCCCAAGCTCACACCTTCCCAGCCTCTGGTAACCACCATTCCACTCTTTGCTTCTCTGAATACAATTTTTTAGATTCCACGAAAGAGTGAGATCATGCAATGTTTTTCTTCTGGTGCTGGCCTATTTCACTTAACATAATGTCCTCCAGGTTTGCAAATGACAGGATTTCCTTCTTTTTTTTTTAAGACTGAATAGTATTCCATTGTGTATGTATACCACAAGCAGTGACTGGCAGTTACTAAAACCAAAACAAAAAGAAACAAAAGCTCCTGATTATTGTAACTATTAAGTCTTGACATTGGCTATCATGTATTCAACAAATGGTGCCGGAGCCGCTGAACATCACAGGCAAAAAAAGAGCCTTGACCTCAACTCTTGTCCAAAAGCTAACTCAAAATGGGCCACAGATTTACATCTAAACACAAAACTATGAAAGTTGTTGAAGATGACCTAAGAGAAAACCACAGGACATACTTTGGTGCAGACTTCTCAAACCTGACACAAAAAGTATGATCCATAAAATAAAAAAATTAAAAATATATTAGACTTCAAAATTTAAAACTTTTATTCAGCAAAAGAGCCTGGTAAGAGGTTGGGAGATAAGCTATGGACTGAGAGTAAATATTTGCAAACCACAGATCTTTCAAAGGCGTCATATCGAGAATATAAGGAATGCTCAGAACATACAAATGCCCCTCCTGGTAACAGCCTACACGTGTTCAGCTCTGCTGCAGACACCTGGGGTGGCGGGACCCTGGATTTTCAGATGACTGGGCTTGTTTCCTTCCTTTCTGTCCTCAGGTCTTAAGGTTCCATGGGAATGACCAGAGCTATGAAGCCAGCAGGCCCGGGCCTAGGGTGGGGCACATTCTTGGGCCCAAAACTTAAGGGGACAGCAAAGGACTCTGTCTTCACAATAAACCGTGCAGTATTTTGAAAACAAACAAACAAACAAACAAACGCCATAAAATCCATGCTGAACAAAATCTCAAAATGTAAATGCGGCCGAGACCCAGTGAATGCCTGTCTCAACCATCACTCAAATCCTGGCCCTGGAAGGAAAAAAAATCAAAGAACATGTATTTGGGAGAAACAAAGTAAAATGTGCAATCCTAACACAGTCCATTTCTTTTTGTAAGTGCTTCCCACCACACCAGCACACACAGAGCAGGCCGCAGCTCGTGCATCTTTAGCAGCACTCCGACCCGCCCCTCTTCCCCGCTGCACAGACCACCTACTCTGAGTGTGCATGCCTGGCTCTGGGCGGAGCACCTGCTCCAGCTCTGCAGGCCTCCCACACCCCGTGCCTGGCCTCTCCTCTTCTGACCTTTCCTTCTCCATCTCGAGTCCCCTGGTGGGAAGTTTTCCCGCCCCCGCCCAGCCTTAGTGGGGCTTTCCCTCCAGCCTCAGCCAGTGCCTGCCTCATTCCAGGGCCTCGCAGCTCGGGTCCCTCCTGGCTCCTGAAGGATGTCCCCGCTGCCTGCCCGGCCCAAGGGAGAGGAATGGACGAGAACTCCCTGAACTTACGTTCCCTTTTCTCTTCTGAAGCCAAACGGAATAGAAGCACCCGCCTGCTCCCTGGGGTGGGGAAAGGGGTCTGGAGGGCCCCGGGCACCGGGAGTCTCCACCTCAGACGCGTGCCTGGCCGGAGATAGGGGAGTGGGGGCTGCATGGGCAGTACAGAACCTGAACCCTCTGTCTCAGCAACGCCACTCCACTGCTCCATGGAGAAGGGGCAGGCTCTGGGGACATGTACAGGATCCGCGGGCTGCCCAAACCGTATCAGGATGTCCCCTCTCTGTCCTCCTGAGCACAGCCACAGGCCGTGGAGTCACCACAGCGTCCACTCTTTCACCAAAGCGACTGGGCCCTGCACGTGGGATCTGTATGGGCAGTGACTCGATCCCACAGATGATCAGTGGTGGTGCCCGTGTGGCCCCCACACTGACGAGTGCACGTGGACATTTTCCTGCACGTGCGGAAGGACGCAGGTCAGTCTGGGCAGCAGTTCCCCACGGAGGACCAGCTCAGAGGGAAGGAGGAGGACGCACATAAACCCTATGCACCGAGGCATCCCAAGGTTGGTGCAGCCAGCACACATGCTTTAGAAGTGACAAACACAAAGTGAAAAATAGTGTCTCTACGTGGCATGGTACCCTGGGGATGGGGCTGGAGCCTCAAGGTACGGCTGTGTCGAGGGGGCTTCCTGGCACCGCTCTGGGCTGTGGCGGTGGGGTGGGGGCTGTCCCAGGACGGTGCGGACGCGGGACACGGGGCTTGGGGTGTGTGCGGGGCCCAGGGCCTGTCCCATGGACAGGGTGGTCCTCATCCCCTCCCTGCAGCCTTGTTCCTTCTCCCCTTCCCACACGCCACACACCTAAATACCCCAGGACAGGAACACGGCACGGTGGACAGGAGAAACCCTGCACAGTGCCCAGAAGGTCTGCAGGAGCTTCTTCTTCCCTTTGACTCACGTACGTTATTCTAAACTGTTCCTGAGCGTACTTTACCCCAAGAGAGCCAGCCACTGCCTCCCGCTCCACACCCACGGCGTCACCGGTCCCTGCGATAGCGTCTCCCTGGTGCAGCATTACACCCTTGCAAAGCTCCGCTCGCCAAACAAAGCCGCGCTGACGGCCTCCAGTTCCTGCTCAGGGTTCAATGTCCAGCTCTTCGGGGCTGCCTCTGTTTAAAAGAAAAGACGGGCCTGCATCTGGAAACTACCTCTCCCAGGTTTCTTTTTTATGAGCATTTAACTCATTTTTTTCCCCAAGCACCAAAGAGTTTCTGCAGCCCCATAGAAGCCTCCCGCTCTTCCATGAGGGCCTGGAGTTCTTGCACCGCCTGTTTCCTAGTTCTCTAGCAGTCTTGGTCTTTCCGTGCAAGTAGCTGCCCTACCGAGTTACCCTGGCTTAGTTCCACTTGGAAGTAAACATTTCTGTCCTTTAATTATATCATAATCATGCTGGAAGGAATTAGACCAGCAAGTGTGAGGCAGGGTGTGCAAAAGGGCACACAACACACACACACTTTTCACTGTCAGAGAAAAAAACGGAGGACACATTTTTACTTCCAATGTAAAATGACAAGATCAAGATCAGAAAATTTAGTGATGAAATTGTACTATGATTTATATTGTGCTGAATTTTATTCACTCTTTTAGCCACACAGGAAGATAATTTCACAGCCTTAAGATGATATTTTTTGCTGAAATTTTATTTAATTATTATCAAGGAATTTTTCTGTGTGCTTGAGGCTCTGTGCTAGGCACACTGATGCCTCAGTTTAAAAATACCACACCCAGCAAAGAATATTAGTCAATAAAACTGCCATATTTTCTGCTTGGCTTACAAAGGATGAAGATCTAATAGAAATATCGTCTTTGGAATCTTTGGGGTCTAAATAATAATCTGTAATTGACCTCATCAAGACATTGAATGATTTACCAACTCATCCATTAGTACATGGTGTTCAGTAGTTGTACTCACATATTGGGATTGACATGGATTTTTGTATGGCTTACATTCTGCCTTTGTATATCTTATGACTGTAGTGAACTCAATTTTCTAATGTCCAAGCAGAGGATGGCTTAGGTCCTTGGCTGCTAGTCAATTTCCCTCATTCCCTCACTGTTTTATTTATCATGTATTTATTGATAGCCTACATAACAACAGCTAATGATGGAGTGGCAGGCATTATGAAAATAGTTAAGGGGGTGGTCAGAGCTCTGATGGAAATTACGTTGTTGTATATATATTCTGACATACAAAGAACTCTTCAGGAGTGAATGAACCATGTGCTCTACTAATGAAGTTCAAAGGGAAAGAAACTACAGTATTCCTCAGTGAGGGTGGGTGCCATGCACACTAAGTAGGTTTTATTGCAATGAGCGTTGAAAATCACCTAGATGGTAACAGGCGAAGGGGTGTGAGTATGTGTGTTTTGTTTGCTTGGCTACTTTTGGTTGGTGCGTATATGTAAAAATAGGCCTATCAGATGATGGAATAAAAAGAGGAGTCTTTTTCTGGACATTAGTTGTGTTCCTGAGTCTAGGCCACACAGTGTCCTAAAAATTGTAATCATTAAAGTTAATATGCCTAACAGTGCTTATCAGGATTTTTTTTCCAACCAATGAAACTAGATTTTACTGGTGTCCTTGATCTTGATAATAAAAGTCAAGGACATCAGTCTTGTATTTGCCCGCATTTCCCATTAGATTGAAGGAAGTTACAAGGCTTTCTTGGGTTTTAAGAATACCTGACATGCATTACCATTTCTGTTGATTTATTCATTTGTACTGAGAATCATATTTCAATTCAGAATTTCAGCAAGGTGTAGTGCTTGAAAAACTAATAAAGCCCTTGTGCAGCTTGGATTTAGTATTAATACATCTCAAGCTGGTACAACACTACTAACAGAATGTTATAATAAACCATACCAGTATCCCAAAGGAGATGCTTTAATACCAAATGTCTCATTTATAACAAATTACTAATGGACAATTGCTAGGCTGGACAAGTGAACAAGGACAATTAATTGAGGTAAACAGGCTTGGACATTTCCAGTTGAATGGAAATTTCCACGCGATGTGCTTGCTTGTCTCTTTGTAAAGAACTGTTGTGCAGAGTTCCACTATTGCACCCCCACCACTTGAAAGCCAGCCCATCTAATTTAATGCTCTTTTTAGCTCAGCAAATTCTGATTTGGAGAGTTGATGTGCATGGATTTTTGTGCAATCCTATTTACAAATCAACTGAAAAAAAAATAAAGAGTTCCAATCCCGGAGTACACTGTGTAGCTCCGAGCGTGCCAGAGAAGGCAGCTGTGGTGCACTTGTGATGGCCTCTGAGGGCTCCGGGCGCTGTCCTCACTACGGTGGTAGGTTCCGCTGCCTGACTGCATCCATTACAGGAACTCGAGCTTCAGGTGGCCCATTATAACCCAGCTCAAGAGGATGTGTCTCCAAGTTTCAGGAGGAACATAGCTGTGCATCAGCTGCAATGTTCCTGTGACCTAATCTAGGGGGAAATTCAGACTGGTATATTTGTTCCAAAACACATTGTTGCATTGTTGTGGTAGTGATTGCTAAGTCCATTCCCCAGTGAATGTATTCTGAAATTAGATATAAACTATCTATATTATCAAAGCCCTAAAACAGGAAATTCTGTAGTGGTGGTCACAGCTCAATCGATAAAATGACCTCTATACAAAGAAGGGTTCAGAGTGAATGAAAAGTGGCCACTGGTGTGGAGGAAGCTGGAGGCCTTCACAGATAAGTGAGGCCCAAACTGTCCTAGGTAGTATCCTCTGGTTGGTGGAATTATTTGAAACACATGTTTTTTTGTTTTTTTTTTAGCTCCTGCTTCAACTTTAATTTGCTCTGCCCTTTAGAAGAATGCAGACTGCAACCGTGGCCCCTGTCCTGGCCCTGGCTGCCCACTGATGTTCTGGGCTACCTACACACACTTTGGCCTTCTATTCAGTTACTTATAAATGCTCTTTAAAAGTCTTAAGAAGATGACAAAGTGATTTTACTGGTATTGTGAGTTATTTTAGTTGCTCTTATACTGATTTTCCATGAATGTGATTGTTTTAATAGTAACCTTTGCCAAAGATTATAAAATAGATTTCTAAAATACCATACAATCTCAAGGTTCAAATTCTGGATGAAAATAATGTTTTGTTGAAATGATCTTCCAAAGAGAACACTGTGCTTGGTAATTAGAATGACAGGTTAAGCATTATTCTTCAACTACCATAAGGAAAAACAATCTTGACGTTGCCAGCTAATTGATTTGCTGACTAATTGATTTAAAATGTCCTTTCACTTTAATGAGTCTGTCTATTTACAGTAGTAGTTTGTAAGGCTAAAGTATGCATTGCCAAATATTAGATATTCTTTAATCACGTCATATATCCAAGTTGAAAACAGTAGGTATTTGGGGAGCAAGCAACACGATATTTAAAATAATTAGGTATTTCAAAAAAATTCATATTATTCTCAAAAATAATTCTGGAAAGACTTCGGTGGCCTTTCACATTGAATGAGAGAATATGATGTCACCACTTACACTTTCTGTTTCTGTTTTATGTACACAAACCAGGCCAGGGGGCCAGCTGTAAACCCACATTCTACTTTGATTACATTGTCATAACTTTCAGTTCTAACTGGAGAAAGCCAGAATTTAAATCTAGCCAGAGTATTAACGCTGCTCAACCAGGAGGGAAACGAAAGTGGGATCTCAGAGTGAACATGTGGTCCTTCCGAATTTCCTCCTGGACCTGGACAGGACTCATGGTCGAAACAGAGATCCTGAAACATTTTCACCATGACTCAGAGTGAGCAGGAAGGGTGGGGCCGGCCTCTTTGTTTTCTCACAAGGTTAATAGCGTGTACCTTAGAATGAGCCAGAGTGCAGCAGGGGTAACAGCACGTGGCTTAGCCTTCGCGAGGCAGATGTGGTGAATGAGCCGCTGAGACCGCCCCTGACCACGTCAGGCTGTTTGCAGTACCCATGGGCCTCGCCCTCTCCAGACTAGGGGAAGGGTGTGTCTGAGACGCAAATCTAAGAAATGACCATGCTTTAAATTCTAAAGGTGAAGAGATGTAAACAGCATTTTAATTACAATTTGCCTAAAATGTGTTTCTTGTAGGGGATAGGCATCCCTGTGCGTATGCAAAGTCTTGGAAGAAAAATATATGTTGAGAAGGCTTGACTAAGGGACAGAACAAATAGCACACTGGTTTTCTGTTTTCCTTAATGCTGATAATGTCAGAAGAGCTGTGAATGTCTCTATGTAATTAACAGGGTGGCAAAAGAACAGGAATGAGATTCAGGGCACTCCAGAAAGAACTTTAATTTCTGTTCCTTGGTTTCCTCATGGGACACATGGGACGAAGTATTAATAGCTATAAATGCCCATAAGAACTGAGATTTGATAGTAAATTCAAAATTAAGTTCACACTTGAACTTTATAAAAAATACACACTTCATTTCCCTATGGGCCCTATACAAAATGTGAGCTGCAATCAAAGTCCTGGCGAGGGAGTTTCTGGTAACGTGTCTCTATTATGGGATGTACACACTGAGAACAGCATTGATCACTGCACCTGCAGAAGCCTTTCCAGCGTGTGCCTCACCCACATACTGCCTGAAAGTCTTTCTGAGAATCATTCTATACTCACAAAAAAATCCCCTGGGAAGGTCCTACACTCATGCCTATTTTACAGATTGAGGAAGTGGGTTGGAGGCTTGATAACTTGTGCAAGGCAGCATGGCTGGTAAGCAGGCACTCTTAACAATTGCACTATGCTGTCTGCAATATCCAACTGCCCTTTCCTTGATCCAGCACATAGTTTGAATTGAAGGAAGTCTTTCAGTATTTAGTAAAATCACAGATGACTAAATGGTAAAATAGCAGAAACAATGAGTGAGAAGTTAGATATTCGCTTCATTCCAAGGGAAGAGAAACAACAAAGTAGTCAGGTAGTTAGCCAAAAGCTCAGCCTCCAAGAGCAGTCAGATATAGCAAAGCCTGAGAATTCCTTATCTAAAAGTAGTGACATGTGAAAGGCTAACATGAGAAATTTCATCCTGATTATAAGGAAATTTTCCAGACAGTGAAGTGAATTGAACTATAATCATGTACCTAAAAAGAAATCATGAAAGTCCTTTGTGTATGGCATTTTAGAAACTGACAAGCACACAGGAAAGAAGGTAGGTTCACTGACTCCAGACATCTTTCCATCTGCACTGTCTTTTTAAGGATTACTTTAAGGACCTCAAAAGGAGACAAAACAGCAGACTGTTAAAAGCAGCCATCAATATTTATCTAAACACAGTGAAGCAACTGCTTGTGGCACGACAAGCAGTAATAAAATGATGGGATGACCACTGTTGGTCCTATTAGTGGAAACAATTAATAGAAAAATGGGCCAACATGAAACTGTTGGTGGCTTTGTAAGGGAAAATCACCTCCCTTAAAAAGGGAACAGCATCAGCATCACCACTCATGAGAGCAATGGTTGACACTTTCACATGCACCAGCAAACCTCATCCAGCCCGCAGCCCTCTGAGGAAAGCACTGCTGACAGCTCCATGGTGCCCACCATGGAGAAAATGCAGGTGCAGCTGCTTCAGGAGCTTACTCAAGTCCCACAGCTGGTAAGTGGGACAGCTGGGATTTGCACCACATTCCTCTGACTCTGATGAACGTGCTTTTGTCCGTGATATGATGCCACAAATAGAGCTCTAAAATCCACCTTGAGTAGGCAGTATGCTCCAAAGTCTGTACAGAGTACAGACTAGTGATAGCTACAATTGCTAGTAATAGCTACAATGCTTAAACTGATGTTGCATACATTTAAAATTAAGTTTGCATTTGAACTTGATAAAACGTGTGCATTTAACTTACTTCCCTGCAGGTCACATACGAAATGAGAGCTGGATTCCAAGGCCTGGCCAGGGAGTTTCTAGTATTACTGTGGCACACACTGGACGCTGCACTGACCATAGTGAGTGCGAAAGTATTTCAGGTCTCTCTACTCCATTTCCTCTATAGTACTCTCTGACCCAATCCAAGAGAAAAATGTGCTGCAATATTGGCTGTCTTCCGTTGGTGTTGCTAAGTTACTGAATATTTTGCCTTGCCTTGCCCAGAAACTGTGTTAATTGTCTTTAAAGAGATAAGCTACATTCTGGAACATCTTTGTGTGTGCCCTAAATGTACTGAGTATTTTTGTAAAATAAATTTTGTTCTTTTCTTTCTCTCTCGAATATAATTTGGAGAGAACCATGCGATTCTGTACTAATTTGAAATATAAATCTCTAACATATTATCAGTATATAAGCAGAAAAATATCTTATTTAAAGTCCTTGGGAGCTGTGCGTGTGCATATGCAGGCACACCCATGCATCCTGGTAAGACTGCCTAGAAAGGAAAAGACCCATGCTCTGAAAGGGATGATGACATTGAACAGAGAACATGATGGATCACAATTCTGCCAGTGAAGGCAGGGCAGGTGGAGAGGTGGGTGCTGGTCTGGTCTCCGTGTTTAATAACACAGTCAGGCCATCTGTTTTAGTCCTCTTTTCAAAAAACACATTTTTGAGAGAACTTAATTTATTTCTTGAAGGTTCTGAATAATGAAAAAAGAATAGGCAAAACAATTTTATATAACAGAAGGCAAATTGAAACATATATTCAAAATGCTTGCTTCTTTTCTTTTGCCCCTAAAGTCTTCACGTGAAAATATACAAAGGCAATTTTGGACATCAGCATATGTGTTCCTATCTTCTATGAGTTCTCTACCTCACGCAATTAATGGAATGGGAATGGGGGTAGAAGCCTTCCAGCTCTTGAACAGTAGCACCAACTCTCCAAATTCCTTTCTACTTCTTCCTAACAGTGGTGGAACCTTGCTCAGTGTCAGGGATGGGCTTTAGGGAGGTCCTGAGACACCGGAGCCACAGAAGGGCCAATGTTCTACCTCTGGGGCTGTCTCCACGTTGTTCCTCCTGCTAGCGGCGTTTGGCACAGGCCTTACCTGCTCTGAGCCACTGAAACATCCGGTGGGATGTGTATACCCATGTTGCCATGGAATAAAGCAAAACTTTACAAAGCTGGGATTAAATAAGATTCTCCTAGGATCTGTCGGCTTTACTAATTTCTTTTTCTTTGCTCCACTTCCTTTCCTTTTTCAAGACTGGTATAGGGGAAGGAGACAAATTTAACAGCTCAGCAATGGTTCTGTCTACGGATAGAAATAGCAAGAGAGGAGGAAACCCAAGCTGTAGGATTTGTGATTTCTTCTTGCACATGTTTGCAAATTTGCTTCTACAATCAGCACTGGCTGCGAATTAAGACATGAACTGGGGGACTCAGGGCCGTTTGCAAATAATCGCCCGAGCACATCCCAGTCCTCTAATCTGTGACAGGAAACCGTTGGACTGGAGGACGGCAAAGTCCTCTTCCAACTCCAGGTCTTGTCAATGTTTCACAGGCTGCTGCTGCTATTATGTACATATGTTTGTGTGTATCTATGCATTTATTTATGTCCCAGAACTAAACAAAAATTAGATAAATAGTACAACACATTGGTTCTTTTCCCACTGTAGTTGGGGCAATTCCTCCGAAAATGAATGACCTCACTATATTTTAGGCAGTGGAGGTTTGCTGAGGCATGAAAGTTAGTGATTTTTTGTGAATATTTAACACAGAAGAAGTAAGCTGATGATACCAGGGGACTCAGAACTTATCCTGTCTAACCAGGAAGAAAGGGAAGTATTGTGCCTGAAAAGCAGGGGAAACCCAGAGCTTTCACTGCTTGGAAAAGATAGATAGCATATTCCCTTTGAGTTTTCTTAGATGCAGCCTGGGATAGGGGAGAAAATGTAACATTCAGAGAAAGGTGGGATACAGCAGCATTGTTCTCCTTTTTAAATTAATTAAAGCTTTTTTTCCTAAGCTTTTTTTTGTATTCATGTACTTTTCAAGTGTGATGTTCAAAAAATAATGCAACTTTTTACTAAATCGAAAGATACTTCAGGTAATTTCTCAGTTTTGTACATGATGTATTCTTGAAGGCTTTTCTGAAAGTAGACTCTCTAAAAATTAAGCAACGAGGTTGTGTGTATGTGTGTGTAAGTGTGTATGAGAGAGACAGAGAGACAGAGAATGATGATTAGTGGGTTATCACACTTCTATGACCAGTGGAGACAGCAGTTAGGTAACTATGGGGGTTCCCTGTGAGGATTCTGTCTTTAACACTAGAGTCTGTGCAGGCACCCTCCTGAGCTCACTGCATCTACCAGCCCTGCTGTGGGTGGTCTGCTATTTAAATGCCTGCTGACACTGTCAAAGGGACCCGAAGTTGGGAGGAGGGAGAGGAGTGTGTCTTTGCCAATCACAGCATCATGACCTAGGAGGTCACCAATCCTGGAGAGGAGGACAAAAGCCAAGTTGGAGTCTGGTCTTGGGGGTAAAGTACGTGCTGGGTTCTGTGGCTCCCAGGACTGAGCAAGAACCAGGTCTGATGTGCTTGGTCACCAGGGTCTGTGAGGCCCCATGGTGGGGAGCTGGGATGCAGTAGAACAAGGGGTCTTTTTAAGCATGACCTTGTGCCCACTGTCTTTCTGCCTGAGGCTGTTTATTACTAGCTCAGCAGATACTTGCTGGACATATCCCGTGTGCAGCAGTCACCACACGAGCTAAAACGTATCCCTTGCTGGAGGATCATCAACGACTCATTTTGCAGCTGAGGACAGGCTGTTTGGCACTCAAGGGCCACCTCGATAAAATGTTCCTTTTTACATGAACAGCAGTTTCAGGGGAATGAATTGTCTTAATTATCTGAATTTTAGAAAAAAATTAACCATAGAGCATTTGCTAGGTTTATTTGCATTTAGTGAATTTCACTTAAAAATACTACAATAATGCTTCATACTCATCTCTGTAATCAGTCTGGTACTCAAAGCCTCAAACTGCTTTGTAAGAAGACTTGAGTCTCATGACTTTTCTCTGAAGAAATGGTTGCAAAAAGAAGTGAACACTGTTCCCAAAGTGTCCCTGCAATTCAATAGTAAAGCAAGACCTCCTACTCCAAATACATGACCAGATGCATTTTCCCCGTGACCCCCAACTGCTCTGCCCCCCACTTCACCCTTGTCCCTGACCCTTCTTTCTACACATTTCTAAAGTTGGTGTGGATGAGGCCTTTTCCTGTGAAAAGTCATAGGAGTTTGATAACCCACTAACCATGCATTCTCTCTCTCTCTCTTCTCTAAGGTTATTCCAAGTGTGTTCTTAGATGTGGACAGACTATTGCCTCCCGGTCACTGGAGCGTTCTCAATACTTCAGCCATCTGTGGATGAGGGGAACAGTAGGAATCAAATTGTGCCCATTGGTAACGGCTTCAGTAAGGGCTGCAGAGAAGATACAGAACAGAAACGACCAGGAGCAGATCCTCATGGAGCCCCCGGCTAGTGATGAGGATCACTGTGCCCTGGACACGCAGACACAAGCAATCTTCGTGTTGACCTTGTCCTGGGGCTCACTGTACGCTATCTCTGAAGAAAACCATTGTCCAAGTAAACTCAAGGTATCAGGAAATAAGATTAAAAAGGAGTGTGGGGCTGCCACTGACATTTTAAAATCTCCTCTTTGTATTCTCTGTTTTCGGAAAACAATTTCAACATCAAGCATGAAGTTTATGATGAATATAGGAAATAGAAGGATGGTGAGGATTGAGGATTTTGTCTATGGGAAATTATTATTGTTCTGATATTTTAAAACGGAAGAGCCAAACCAAAACAACTGTTCTTTTGACTAAAAAGGTGATAAGAGAGATTTTTAGTGTCCCCATCACACATGAACACACACACACAGGCACACACATACACACCTGTGCACACACATACACACACGTATGCACACACGTACACACATACACATATACACATACACACAGGCACACCTGTGCACACAGACACACATATACACACATACACACACACGTACACACGTACACACATACCCATATGCATGCATATGCACGTGCACAGACACACATACACAGGAACACACACGTACACACAGGCACACACAGGTACACACATACACGTATACACAGAGACACACAGACACCCACAGGCTCATATGTGCACACATACACACACATACACGCACATATGTGCACACACAATGGCAACTATGGGTGGGTTGGATGTGTTAATTTCTTTGATTGTGGTAATGAGTATACAATGTACGTGCACATGAAATCATGTTTTACACCTTGAATATACACAATTTTTATTTGTCAATTAAATATTTTAAAATTTAAAAATATTTCCCCTCAGGAAAAAATTAATAAACAAATAAAAGTAGCAGATTGGTTCCTTAGCAATGTGAATATACTTAACGCTACTGAACTGTACACTTAAAAATGGTTACGATAGTAAATCTTACGTGTATTTTACCATAATTCAAAACTTAAATGTTTTTAAAGTGAAAAAGAGGCAGCAATGGGGTTCTCACTTTAAGTTTCTCACCGCATTTACCAGTAGGTAACTTGTTGGGGCTTTCCCAGTCATTCTGCGTGTCTATGCAGGCAACTATTTGCTTGAATGTCCGTTTTCCAACAGACGCCTTCCAATACGTGGAACACTCTGGAGTCATTTCCCCAGGGGCTCCGGCTCTCCCTTCACACTGTGCTTCTGAGTAGTCTTGAAAGCATTGTAGGAGACAACAGCACTTTCCTGCAGACACAACCACCTTGAGGGTTTCTTCTGACCTTTGCTCCTGAAATCCTTTGCTGACCTTGCTGACCTTTGCTCCTGCAGCTGTGCTCACGCAGGTGCAGCCCGATGGTTTTCTGAAACTGCACCCTACCTCTCTCACCCTGACAGCAGTGCTGCAGGAGAGATGTCACTGCCCCACCAGGCAGGTGAGGAGCCGAGGATGCAGGACCGGCTTAGGTCACCTGGCCAGCCACTGCATGGTGGGGCTGAGGCATAAACCAATGGCAAGGACGCCTGCCTCCCAACTGACCAGCTCAGCATCCAGTTCTGTAATTCCGTGTCTCTGCGCATGCATGGTTTACTTTTACGTTTTGGAATATCTATATGAAATCATGGGTTTTTATGTAGCTGTATCATTGTCAAGCTTCAGAAATGCACACATCATAGTCTTTGTTCCTGTCTATCTCAGAGGAGGAGAAGCTAGGCAGCTGACCTCAGGGAGCAGCCAGAGGCTTGACCCGAGGAGCCTCTTGCTTACTTGTGAATCCACAGCACCCTTGGTGACAAAAGAGCGTCTGGGTGAGCCCCACCCCACCCCACCCCAGCACGGTGGAAGGAATTCAGCTGACTTTCACAATGGCAACCTAAGAACCAAAGCTTTTGAACTGCCCTTTTTGTAACCAAGCAAACCAAACTCGACAGTGAAAAGAGATGCCTCTGTGATGTGCGAAAGATAATTCGTTACAGTGAGTTAGAAACTGATTTGCTTATAGAAATCTTGGTTTTATATTTGATTTACTTGTGTGCCGCAGGCTGACGGTAGCCCTGGCCAGGAGGAATTCGAGGCTACAACCCAAGCTCCCTTGCCCTGTCGCCTCTGCTTGCACCAGCTCCCGGGGAACATTTCACACCAAATATTTCTTTGTATTTAAAAAAGGACTGTAAATGTCTGAAAATAATAGGTGGCATGACAATGCCTCATTAGTTATCAAATGCCACACTATTATGACCATGGTATTAATTTTTTAGTTTTCACTTACTGGATTTTTTAAAAATGTAGGCTGTAGTTTTCAGAAATGTCAACTGCCAGAACACCCCCTGCTGACAGGGAAAGAGCCTTTGCAAACGCGTGGGAGGAAAGGACGCAAGAGGGGAGTGTGGCCGTCCCGTGCAGGGGACTCTGTCATACACCACGAGCGCCTCAGTCAGACACCTCCTCTGCATGGTACTTTCATCACGTAGTCACTGCGAGGAAAAACTGTGCTAGAAACAACATGCAGCTTTTTGGAAAAGTTTATCTTTGTCAGGATACATAATAGGGCCAGGCTTCAGGAGGCCCTCTCCAGGGTTCTAAAGGAAGGCAAGAGCGAAAGGAATGCAGCCGTAGAGAATAGTTTTGGAATGACAGAGGCCATATGACTCAGCTTCACTTGGCAAAAAAAAAAAAAAAAAAAAAAAAAAAAAAATGCCACTTAGTCACTTACTATGTTGTCCCCTTCCCCTTGCCTTCAGCTCTGCCATGCATGTCAAAAGCATGTTAGTGAAGAGGGAAAATAAACTGGCCACTTTTCTCTGGGGAAACACAGCCATGTCCCTAATTCCCCCAACACCTTCTGGGGATGCTTGATCTCATTGCTGGTTGAATTCACAGCCAGAGCTAACATGTTTACAATATGATTCACTGTGTCATGATCTCAAGCCATTTCTTATTCCTTCTGCAACCAGAACCTTTTAATAAATACTCTTGAAAATGGGAAACTGGTGTCAGTTTTTAGTGACTTTCCAGCTCTTGCTTTATATTTTTAATCTTAAAATAAAACTAATCTTTTTAAGGACACAAATGTGTTAGTAGCCACCCAGATACTTCTAGTGAGTAAATTACTCTTCCAGAATAACAAATTAGAGGCTTTTGAAAGTGCATTAACCCTTTAGACTCACCCTGCGCAGCTCACTTGTGCAGGGAGTTTCCACACAGCGCATGAGTCACCAGCAAAGCTTACTCCTCGTCCACCCCTCTCCTCCCTAGGGAGTAATTTCCTTAGAACATCTCAGTGTTTATGCATTAAAGGCCCAGAATGCAGCAGGAATCTCCAGTAAGACTAAGAAATTCCAGAGTTGCACATCTGAGGAAGTGGGGAGGAATCTTCATCTGGCTCTCCCAGTATCAAGCGAGCAATCATCAAAAGTGTCACTTTTCAGATAACTCGAGTTGACTACTGGAAGCTTCGAGAATGCTTTTTGAGATGCTTTTCAATACATGCCTCTAAAAAATTCACTATAGCGTGCCTTCTGATTTTATTATATTTGGTTTATTATATGGTGTGTGGCAGACCTCTTCCAGGAGGACGCGGTGTTGTCACCTTGACCAGGAAATGCAGGGACGTGCCCATCTCTTGGGCTATTGGTATATGTGGCAGGTTATTTGCTAAAACAGAAATGATGAAGCCAGTAGGTTTGTGTCTACTTGCCATTCTTTTATTCCCTGACTTTTCCTTTGTTTTAGACTTTGAAATGGCAATTTCTAAAATTCAGAAGGCTAAGATCAATGAGAAAATCCATCCTTGTACTGTTAAGAAGCCTTTATCTTGTTATATAATAGTTTCACTATCTTTTCTTGGGGCTGTCATAATCCTTTGTGGAAATACAAAAGCTTCTGGTTTCTAATTAGGTTTAAACCATATCTAAATTAAGAGTAAATGGGCACTGACTGAGAGTTTGAAGAACCAAAGAGAAAAAAAGAAATGCATAAATGTCAGTGGAATCACTTTACAACCTCTGTTTGGTTTGCATGAATGGGTGTTTGTGTGTGTATTTCAAAAGTGGGGAAAATGGACTCTGAAACAGTAAAGGATCCTTTCTGGATGTCTGGATACTAACATATTCTTCTTAACGAGGCAACACAAGCTGCTCTGAGAACAACAGCCAATTCTGGATAAGTGAAATTGCAATGAGTACTCCATTAAATTATGTTCCACGTGTGAATGGCGAAGCTTGCATAATTGGCTTCTAGTGCGGAAGAACACGACACAATTATTATGAATTAAAATTACATCTATTTGACAGTCAAACACGACCTGTGGATACTACATACAACCTATTTTTAAGCATTAATCTATAACTTTGCATATAAACTGCAGGTATTTTTTAATTAAAATTCTAGTATCAAGATCATAGTTTAAGGAAATGTATTATTTTGTATATCAAAAATTGAGGTTCTCTTAGGTTTAGAAGTTTTCTTTTAGTCCATGGAAGACTTAACGTGCTTTAAAAAAAATCTATTATGTTCAGGCTAATAAATCTAAAGACTTTATATAATTTTTTCTATTAGATTTTTACCACCTGAGTGTTTCGTGTGGAGATGAGAAGCCAAGAAGAAACATACACAGTATCAAGTGAGTAATCCTAAGAATGACTGTCCTCATTTCACTGGAATTTTTCGTTTCAGAAGTGAGCAGCTGGCATTTGCCCTCCAGGACAGTCCTCAAGCTGTGGGGTGCACTGATGGTCTTCCTTTCATTTCTGCCTCCTTTCTGAACGGCATACCTTCATCTGCCACTCCATCCTTTTGCTCCGCTCCTCTCGAGGCGCAGACCTAGCGTTGACACCAGTATTTACGTCCATGCCCATGACGTCCTTTGTGTTAGTCTGGCTGATGCTGTGTGTTGTCTGTTGGATTCAAGATGGCCCCGTCTCAGAAAACTGGGAAAAACTGCATGTGCTGATGGTAAAATGCTTTGCGAGAACCTCATGGGAAGAGAACTTTTTCCATGAGTGCAAGTTTAGTATTCACTTAAAATACTATTTTTTGTTCATTATATTTCCTCCCGTACACCTGGTCTTTTAATCTTAAACACACACACTAACCCCTCCATAATTCTATCTCTGTCCAGAGAATTCCACATCGTTTCAATCACATCAGCACATGTAGTTCAATCTAAATTATGGACCAAAGTAAAATAAGAGCCTGAACCTAAATGACTTCACCAGAGAAGAGGATTCAAACGAGATCAAGGAGGAAACGCGGGGGAGAGAAAACTTGGCCAAAAGGCAGAAAAAGATGTGAGAGGAGGTGAAGGGAGCCAGTTTAATGAGGTCAGTCGTTCTTGCTTCCGGGCACATATTTCTTAATTTCTCTTATTTTCTGAAACTTGACCCCCATGTGTTCTTTCCATTTGACCCTCAGTGAAGAGAATGGAGATGCAACGTGAGGTCCTGGAGCAGGCAGACTTTGGAAGCTGACAACCCTGAGCTTGCCTTTGGGGTCTGTGAGTTTGTGGAGAAAGACTCTCCATCTCTGATCCTCTGGCGTTTCCTCTCCTGTAAAAAGGGAACCGTGGTGCCTCTCTCGAAAGCCAATTTCAAGCATTGAAATAAACCGATGGGCTTAGGGCACAGTGCCTGGCATGAGACGGGCATCCACCACATGGTAAGATTCATCTCGTATGAGCAGCAAGGGCTGCACAAACTTTGTATTAAAAGCACATTTTCAAGTTCAGAGCACAGCAGCACATTTTAAGTAGCTTTTCAAAGATGCCACAAGTCCATTTCTGATATTTTCAAAGAACTGGGGAGGAGGAAAAAGGCAACTGAGAATTCAGAACAGCCCCCAGGACCACCTTCATGTAAAATAGTGATGGGAACGTGCAGTAATACGGGACTCTTTGGTTGCTTATCAGTTATGATCCAAATCGCATAAATATAATGGAAGCAAGCACCAAGGAGTTATATTCAGAAACCCATGCACACTTTCCCATGCAGATGAGCAGCAATGAAAGAGAAAACATGCTCACAGAAGCACTAAGGTATAAATGATCAGTAGTTAATTATTTTGCAAGCTATTTCTAGGGCTGTGATCTTAATTAAAGGGTTAAGAAAGGGGTACATGGGGGTCGGGAGTCCTCCATGTCTCTACTGTTTTAACCTTTTCAGTGCTCATGTGTTACTCTAATTTTAATCTCTATGCCTCCAAAGCCAACACGCCTGCCTCCAACACAGTGGACTATGACTCAAGAGAGTGTGCCGACATCCCTGCCATGTCACTGAAGACTAATTTTAATTCAGAAATGAAGTTTCCTTCTCTAGAAAGCCTTGAGCGCTGCTGGTGCTGAGATTGAGACCCACTTCCAGAACAGTTCCGCCCTCCTTTCCCATCTTTCTAGCCTTGGACATCTCTTGTTTCTAAAGATAGACTTCTTACTCTTCACTTATCTCCTGGGGATCGAGTTCCTCTCCTGGTTAATTGGAGTTTTGGTTTCTGCTCCAGGGTCCCAAATTTCCCTGAAACTGACAGTAGAGTCCCATGGCCTTGCACAGTTAAATGGCCCTCCCCACTCTGGCCTCCAGCGGTGAGCGAACCTCAAGCGCTTGGTCCTTTGATGAACAGTCAGCCTAATCCGCTCACCTCCAACAATGCTGCCCACTTAGCAGCTGAGCCTTTGCAGTGCTGAAACAGGCTTGTTTCTGGGTGCTGCAAAAATTAGGCCATCAAGTTATAAATTGCCTGGTAGGTTAAGTAGATTAAGTCAGAGTCAGTCTACCTTTCCCATCTTTTAGCTAAGTTCCATTTGTCTCGGTTCCAAAAATTCACATATGGAAAATGAAGTTTCACAGAGATATATGTTTACAGTCTCTCTCTCTCTCTCTCACACACACACACACACACACGACATCCCTGGAGACTGTCATCCGTGGGAGGGAAAACTTTGCCTTTCACACAGCAAATGTGGCTTAGAAAATGCTCGTTTAATCAGAGCAAAGAAATGCATGCAGGGCAAGAGGTGTGAGACGAGGAGAGCTGAATGAAAGCATATTCTCTGTCCCCTTTCCCTCTGTGGCTTAAAATTCACATTGACATGGGAGAATTGTACTGATACAGACACAAACTGGGATTATGTATATGGGGGCTAATTGGAAGCAGCTGACAACAGTGGGAAGAAAAGCTACCCACATTTGGACAATTGCTTTCCTTCTCGTGGGTGGGCCAGTTTGTGAAGGCCTGGAGCCTTCCCGGGGCTGGGACCTGAAAGCTGAATTGCAACACATATCTTACATAAAAGGCAGAATCCTCATCCACACAAGAGACCTACACGTCTATTACTAAGTGGCCAATTACATAAAAGGAATGAAATCCATTGAATTCCCCTTAAGTAGTTCCCACTGGGGCATGTGATTTGCCAATACAAATATTGCTGGTACAGATACAGTCATGAAGAGCAGGCACATAGGCTGTGTTTGCACCTCATCTAAGCAGATGAGGAGCATCTCCCAATATGCGGTTCACCTTCTGTGGCATCACTTTCAGACTGGTAGGTAGCAGAACATAAAGTGTAGTCAACTTGGCCATGTCCAAGTAACAATTAAAAATAATAATTTGTTGAGCTCCCACTCTGTGTTATCCAGGGCATGTCCATGATTTTTGATGTTCACATGGTTACACAGTTGGAAACAGGCAGAGCTGGCATTGAGCCCTTGTCTCTTCAGGCCACACGGGATCCAGAGCCCCAAAACCTACTCATACCCTTTCACAGGGAACTGCATCGTTATACTGGGAACAAGGCCAAATAGCCATCTACACGCTGGGTCTATCCAGAGCCAGTCTCCTGCACAGAACCATCTATGGCTCCCAAAACACAAGATGAAAAGTCATTTCCTGAAGGGGAGGTAAAATAATGAGAAACTCACTTTGGCCATACTTAAGAAGGATACTGATTATATCTTGGGTTCATGAAATAGTCTGGATTCTACAAACAAAGACAGAAGGAAAAGACGCTAGGAAAAAATCAACTTAAGATGTTTGTTTTTTGTTTTTTTTTTTTTTTTTTTTTTTTTTTTTTTTTTTTTTTGAGACGGAGTCTTGCTCTGTCGCCCAGGCTGGAGTGCAGTGGCGCAATCTCGGCTCACTGCAAGCTCCGTCTCCCGGGTTTACGCCATTCTCCTGCCTCAGCCTCTCCGAGTAGCTGGGACTACAGGCGCCCGCCACCACGCCCGGCTAATTTTTTGTATTTTTAGTAGAGACGGGGTTTCACCGTGGTCTCGATCTCCTGACCTCATGATCCGCCCGCCTCGGCCTCCCAAAGTGCTGGGATTACAAGCGTGAGCCACCGCGCCCGGCCTGTTTTTTGTTTTGCCTCATTATACTTTCTTAGAATGTGAGACTTGGAAAAAATCAGCATTATACTGTGAAATTCAAAAATTTACCACCAGAATCCAGCGATTTCACTTCTTGAACTGGATACTAAGGAAATAATCCAGAAGGGAAACATAATTATGTATAAAACTACTGAGGCACTACTGAAACAAAAATGTCAGGAAACCACACAAATTCACCCAATAAGAATAGCTGAACAAACTAGAATATATTAATGAAATACAACCATATAATCTCACATGACAATTTGGCAGTTAAATGCATGTAAAACTGTACACTTGGGAAAGGTCAGAAAATGTAGAGTGACAGAAATAAATTAGAGTTAAATTGTTCTTTTAGGGGCAGAGGGTGTCCCTGTGAGCCTTTCTCAGAATCATCTGTAGGTTTTCCCCACGTGGCGTAACACACATCAGCTCTGTGCCCGCTGGTGGCTGCCAGCAGAGGCCCAGTCTACACTGAGAGGACCTCTCTGCCTTCGGTTCTTCCGAGGTCCTGGAAGTTGGCACTGGCTGTCTGTGTCTACAGTCCTACTTCCACCCAGCCCTCATCTGGGTCAGAACATGTCCAGTGTCTGCTCAGCACATCTCGGTGAGAATGATTGCTTTCTTATAAGGACGATGTAATGCATAAGAAATCCTGCAAGACTGATTGATTTTTCCTGCATTCATGCAAGTATTTATTCATTGAATATTTACGGAAGCCTACTATAGACTATTATTTTATATTATTAAAATATGGTATACATACAATAAGGCAGAATAAGAATAAATCCATTCTGTCAAAAGTTAAGTGGTTGCCACAGTTTGCGGAGGGTGGGAAGGAGGAGTGAGCAGGTGGGGAAGGAGGGGACCTGTAGGGCCAGGAGACGACTCTGCATGATACAGTAATGGTGAATGCATATCATTATAGATTTGTCCAGACCTGAAGAATGTACGCCACCAAGAGTGAACCCTAACGCAACCTGTGGGCTTTAGTGAATAATGTATCAATACTGGCTCATTAATTGTAACAAATGTGCCATTATAATGACGGATGTTAATAATAGGGGAAACCTGCAGGGACCATGAGGAAGAAACAGGGGCCGTGCGGGAACTCCCTGAAACTGCCACTCAATTTTTCTGTAAGCCTAAAACAGCTCAAAAAAGAAAGTTTATTAAGTAATAAAAGAGAAAGTTCTTTCACTCTTTATTTCAACTCTATCTAGCATTGAGGATGAATACCAGCTGGTGCCAAGGAGATAACAGAGACCTGAGATCTGCCTCCTGGTGTGTTTTTACTTGGAAATCTGAGTTGCACATTCTGTGGCTGGAAGTCTTGTTGCACAGAATTTTAGAGGTGACATTTAATCCTTTGTTCAGTTTAGTCTTTTATGCTGGTGCTCACAGGAGGCCCACATTCACCCACAAGTATGAAAACCCAACACCAGGTCCAACAGAAAAACGATTACAATTCAGATTTTTCCCCATTTATTTCAGCCTCACCATCTCTGAGAAACTTATTATTTATTTGTTTTTTTGCTAGAGCCATCCAGACACATATTTTTAGATCATTAAGTGAACATTTACCAAGTTAAATTCTTAATTGAGAATTTTATTGCATAGCATCTTTTAAAAAAATTTTTAAGTTCAGGGGTACATGTGCAGGTATGTTAAACAGGTAAACTTATTTCGTGGTGGTTTGTTGTAGATTATTTTGTCACCCTGGTACTAAGCCTAGTACCCCAATACTTATTTTTTCTGCTCCTCTCCCTTCAACCCTCTAACCTCAAGTAGGCCCCAGTGTATCCTTGTGTTCTCATCATTTACCTCCCACTTATAAGTGAGAACATGTGGTATTTTGTTTTCTTTCTTATTAGTTTGCCAAGGATAATGACCTGCACTTCCATCCATGTCCCTGAAAGGACATGATCTCGTTCTTTTTTATGGCTGCATAGTATTTCATGGTATATATGTACCATATTTTCTTTATGCAGTCTACCATTGATGGGCATTTAGGTTGATTCCATGTCTTTGCTATTGTGAATAGTGTATATGCATGTGTGTTTTTTTTTTTTCTTTTGAGACAGAGTCTTGCTCTGTCACCTAGGCTAAAGTGCAGTGGCGTGTTTACTCGGTTCACTGCAACCTCTGCCTCCCAAGTTCAAGTGATTCTCCTGCCTCAGCCTTCCGAGTAGCTGGGATTACAGGTGCCTGCCACCATGCCTGGCCAAGTTTTGTATTTTTAGTAGAGATGAAGTTTCACCATCTTGGCCAGGCTGGTCTTGAACTCCTGACCTCGTGATCCACCCGCCTCAGCATCCCAAAGTACTGGGATTACAAGCGGGAGCCACTGTGCCCAGCCATGTGTTTTTATAATAGAATGACTTCTATTCCTTTGGGTATATATCCAGTAATGAGATTGGTGGGTCAAATAGTATTTTGAATAACATCTTAATTGAGATGTGATTTTAAATATACTACATTTAAGCGGCTCTTGATTTGGCTAATAACAAAAACTAACACTTTCTTTTGAAAGTAACTTTGATTAACCATTTAAAAAGAGCGCATTGCTTTTGTGAAATGAACTTAGTGCTTCAGTGTCACAGAACTCACAGTCTAGTATTTCCCTGAAAACAGAGGCTATCTTCAGGCCTGAGAGGCCTCTGCGTCCGCTAGCCTCACTTAAATGTGAGAACAATACTACACAGATAATGAGCTGTCAGAATGTAGAGGACAGACCATGGGAACTTCAAAATTCCCCTCTCAATCCCATTTTATGTTAGAAAATCAAGTACTGAGAATGTTAAGTTAAATTATGTGACCAAAAAAGGAAGGAGGCTGGTAAAATTGCATTTTGCACAGAAGTGTTGATTCAACATGAAGTCAAATAATATGTTCTAATGAAACCACACCTCTGACACACATATCCTTTCTCTCAAACTTCAGTGTTACTCTAGCCAAAAGTCTTAGGTTTCTTGAAGTGTTTGTGGAAGAGTAGATGGAGTTTTATTTAACCTTATCAAGAAATCCAAGCTGCAGACCCTCACATAAATAAAGTGACTTCTGTGAAGGTCTGGGTTTTGTTCACTTATGAGATGCTTAATTAAGAGGGTGCTCAGTGTCAGGGAAGTCCACGTTTCTGGTGATTGCGGGTATGGATTGGAAAGGAGATTACTCACAACTGCCTGTCCCAACTTTGCTTAAGCAATTCCAGGGTGAGGCATTCGCAACTTTATAAAGAGCAAATTCCATTTTAGGATTGCTCTAGCTGTTTATAAAATTCATATTAAAGTTGATCCAAAATTGGCCTCCCTGTAAGCTTCTGTCCATTTGTCTGAGTTCTGTACTCTGGAGCCAGGAGGGTCAATCTACTTCCTTCCCTCCACGATAGCATCTTCAGTACCGGAGGATGGCAGTCGCACCACCTATAAGTCTGTCTTCCGTGCTGCACATCCTTGTGCCTTCCACCGCTCTGTGGGGATTCTGACTCTCTGCTCTGTTGGCCGCACTCCACCTTACAAGCTGCAGCTCCCTGTGGGCGCCTGAAATGTGCCCTGGGTTACACAGTGCACTGCACACACCGTGAGCATTACCTCCTGAATTCAGGACACTGTTCTTATTAATGTGCTCCAGCCTCCACACCACGCTGTTGTTGGCTCATGTGGAATTTGGATCCAACGAAAACACCCAGATCTTTTTCACACTTACGCAACTGGCGTTTTTCATTCCATCAGTCACTCAACAAATATTACCTTCAAGAAAATTATTTCCACACCAAAAGCTGAGAATTTTCCATGAGGTGGTTGAGAGACAAATAGACTAACAAAACACATGTACTTCTGACCTGTGGTTGAACCTGAAAATATTTTTCCACACATTTAAAAGCTAACTACATCATTTATCAGTTAGTGGTTAAAGGGCAAAGCCACCATGCAGAATTCTAATGATATGTGAAATGGGAACCGCAGTTGGCAAGTGAGTAAAATTCTATCATGTTCTAATCATATTTTCAAATGAGTTTCTTGAGAAGAGCAGAAAGTATATTTCTGAGGAAAAAAATCAGACATAATACTATTTTCAAAATCAGTAGAAACAAAATCTTCAGTTTCTGTAAATTCTATAAATAGCACTGGGTAGCTGCTTTCCTGACTAGAACACATCAGACAGGTTCCTTCATGTTCCAGATGCGGGCCTACACATACACAGAGGCTCACTATCCATTTTACTTAAATTCCAGAAATACTGATGAGTTTTCCATAGAGTTCTTAAACCACCAAAATTGCTGCAGAATCATAAGAGGCCTTTCATTCAATCTTCCCTCACCTATCTGGTTTTTCAGATTTTTGAGGAGCATCTGCTGGGAGCCAAGGATGCTCACCTTTTGTACCCTCTCTTTAATTGGTGAAGTGTTGTGGAACGAATGAATCACAGAGCAAATGCACTCTCAGAGCTGGAAGAAACCAGATGGACCCGCCAACCCAATGCCTTATTACCCAGATGAGGAGACTGAGGCTCTGAGAAGTCACCATCCATGCATTCAGGCATGTTGAGCACTGTGGTGAACACGGCAAGTGGAAGACACTCAAGGAACTGACCTCAAGCAGGTGAACATCTCAAGAAGAGAAAGCAGAGGTGCACAAAGGAGTAATAACTCACACTCAAAGGAGTTCAAGACGAAGTCCAGGGTAGATGGCATCAATCCTGGTGTGTGTGTGTGTGTGTGTGTGTGTGCGTGCATGTGTGCATGAGGGGGACAGCTGCAGGGAAACAGGATGAGACCTTGAGAAAGGAAGTTGGACAATCAGTGTGGGTCAGTTCGTAGAAGGACTCACATCTCATACATTTTGAAGAAAACAATAACCTATGCCATTATGCATATGACATGTTATATACAACTGCAGAAAATGGTTCATAAATCTTGCCGGTGGGCTGAATGTGTTAATGCACAGTTGAAAATGGGTGCACTGAATGCACACATGTTCAGTTTTGAACTTTAGATAGAGAAAGCCAAAGAAGACCACCTAAAAGGCTGGTAACATGACCAGATCCGCACGTTAGAACAGCGATACTCAACTCTAGCTACACATTACCAACTGGAGAGCTTTAAAAAAATACCTGTAGGGCCCCGTCCCAGACCGATTGTAATAGAATTCTTGGACCAAGAGTTAAGATTTTTTTTTAAGGGTCCCAGGTGATTCTCAATGTGCAGCTGAGGTTGAGAACCACTGATTTAGAGATTCTTTCAGCAGCACTATAGAGAGACTCTAAGACAAGCAGAGGGTGGGAGGGCAGTTAAAGCCCTTCTCATAGGGGCTGGTAAGGGCCGACCCATGTCAGTCATTACGGGGACTCAAAAGACAGGATGGATGAAGTCAGGGAAACCCCCTGTCAGGGAAATGAGGCAGTCCAGGATGGCTCCAGATGTGTGACTCAGGTGCCGCTGTGAACAGGAGGGCAGTTCCCCAGTGAAGGGCAGGAGGGTGCATCTCGCCACACGGAGCTTGGAGTGATTCTAGGGCCTGCAAATGCAAACACGGCTGCTCAACGAGGCTGGGCTGCTGGTGAGTGCTCTGCCTCTGCAGGTCATGGGGACCTGTAGCCACAAACATGGGAAAGAGCATCTCAGGGAGATGGTTGAGACCTGAGGGAGAAGCAGCCATGCCAGAAGGAAGCAGAGGCACAGCCATGTGAGTGGTGTGAACAGAGGCATGGTGCTGCCCACTGCCCCGCAAGGGGTCCAGACCTTCCCCGCAGGTTTCACACATTCTGCACTCTCTGTGGGGCCATGGTTCAGAGACAGTGTCCTGCTTTTGAACACAAAAGACACAGTCAGTGTTTAATGAACATTCTGAATTCCATGTTTGCTGACCTGTCTGAAGCAACTGTTGAGAGATGAGGGAGCGTTCCCCTCTTTCTGAGCTCCAGGCCCCACCGGTGCACCAGGAAAAAGTGGCATTAAAGGAGCTGCTGCCACGGCATGGCCAAGTTAGAGCTGTGCTCTGCCCAGACCCACCCCACTCCTGTCTGAACAAATAGCTTTTCCCACTGTGTTAAAAGTGGTTTTCAAGCTTCAAGTGATGTTTTCCAGGCAAGCTTAACTTAGTGCTGCATATCCCAAAGGGAGAGTGACTTGGAGGTGGAATCCTGAGAAACTTGCTCAAGGTCACTCAAGGTCGAGTTAGAGGTAGAATGATAGGCTGAGACACTGGGCATGACAGTCAGGAGATCAGAAGGAGCGAAGCCTGCAGTGCCAGGTATAAGGAGGAGCCTTTAGACCTTCCAGAAAGAAGGCGGGGAGGAGGCCGGGGGAGCCTGGGGCAGGGAGTGAACAAGAACGGGCAGACCATTAGGCAGGGCTTTCCTCTTTGAGGGTTGACAGAAATTCCTGGCATCTACCACGCTCAGCCATTGTTAACACACATGGAAAATATTCTACAGAGAGGGAGGGAGGGACCTGACTTTTTTTGCGAGTTGGGGAAAATGAAAACTCTTCCTCAGAGACTGAAGAAATCATCACTATCTCCTGAGAATTGGGTTTGTCTGCTTCAGGCAAAACTAGTTCATCGCAAAGCAGATTGGCTAAGAGCTTCAAAAATAAAAGAAAAAAGAATGTGAGCTCAGGTGATTCACTGAAGGGAATGGCTGGGAACCAAATGTCCTCCTAGGAAACACCCTGCCCCGCTGAGGTTCCTGCGACAAAGCAGCGGCTGGGTTGGGGAGAGGAGTGCTGCGAGCCTGGCCCGGCAAGGGCTAGAAGCCTTGGATTCACCAGCCTTCACTCTGTGTGGTGATGGCCCTGGGAGCTGTGTGTCCTCCTGGTCCACAGTGTTGTTTCTAAGTGGAGGACACAGCAAATTCAGCTCTCATGAAACAGGCATTGCTCTGCAATTTCTTGGAGGAACTCTGGGAGTAGAACATGGGCAAAGGAGGGATGGCAGCTCCACTGACTAGCCAACTTAGAAAATCTAAGAGAAGGCCCAGAGACACCAAGGTCACAGAATGGTCTTCACAAGTTGCCACATGAAAATGATTTCCCATGGCCCTGGCATAGACCAGGCCCCATCCTTTGGACCTGAGATCACACATGTTTATGCAGACAGCGTCAATGGCATCCTTAGCCTTATTTCTAGAGATGCACCCTCCTTTCCAGAGGTCGAGGACCTCTCCCCAGCCCCCTGAACTGAATCAGCTGTGAGTTAGAACACTGAAGCATGTCAAGAAACCACAGAGGTTTTCCTTAACTAAGCAAAACGTACATTAAACTAGTAATAATTAGAAGAGTCTGTCCTGAAGAATGTGCAGCGGGCAGCATTTTCTTCCTGACCTGAGAAAGACAAATCTCTCCTAAGAATCTAAAAGCCAAAATAACATCTCTTCATCAAACCTGGATCCCTAAAACATTAGAAGGGTGCTATTTTCCGAGACTCAGGGGAGCAGGGAGTCTCCCAATGCTGGGAATCAAGGTCTTCTTTTCTGTGCTCCCCTCCCACTCATGACTTCACTCTGTCTCTGAGATCACGAGAGAGTCGACCTGCTTGGGTGAAGCAGGAAAAAGAAGTCAAGATGAGTCAAGAGTTGTGCGAGCTCCTGCCTTCTGCTTTTTCAGAACAGCTCCTTCACCTTTCTCAGTCACATTACAGTGCCCCAGAAGCCAGCATCAGCCGCCAGCTCCATTCCCACCAGGAGCCCATGACTCCCCTCTCCTACGGGGCCCTTGCTCCTTGACTGTGTCAACCACTGTGAGCAAAAGCCTGGCCAGCTCTTCACAGATGCTGATGCAAGTGGTGGCAGGGCATTTCTCTACCTGGCTGCATCCCTTCCTCATTCCGCCAGGCATCCATGCACCTGAGCTTCACAAGCTTCCTGAGGCTTCTGGGAAGGGCAGCACTTAGTGTGCCTTCAGCAGGACACAGCCAGCACGGCAGGGGCTCACTCATGATTATTATCACTGTTGATTGGTTGATTGATTGATTGATTACTGAAACTATTGAAAGAAAAGTCTGGTTTCTGAAGAACAAAAGGGCTCTAAAGTGGGGGACTCAGGCAGGGACATCAAAGACAGAGGCATACAAACAATACTGTGGATGCATCATCTCCTGAGAACCCACTTCTCAATACATATTTAACTCATGAATAACTGTGCATGAAGAAGGGAATGTGTGTCTCATGCAAGGCAGGAAGCTGACCCTTCCTGGTCATAGATGTGCTGCACTGGCTCAGTGCCTTTTACATGAGTCTCCCAGAATACCCAGGAGGGGGGAACTTTTCTGATATTTTAGAGAAGAGAAAACTAAAGCCCAGGAAGAATAAAGGACTTGACAAAAACCACACAGCTGAAGTAAGAGGCTGTGAGGCTGGGATCCAGGGTCCTCTCATCTTCCACCCTGTGGATTTTGTCAATCAAACTGCTATACAGTTCTGGATTCAGTGGGCACATGGGTGAAGGAAGCAGAGAAGAACTCTGCCCTCCTGGAGTTGATAGTCTAGCTAGAGAGACTATTTGAAGAGCAAACTAATAATTTGGCAAGATGAGAAGGAACCTACAACTAAAGATTTGGGGGTGGAGTTTTCCAGGCAAAGAAAAGGTTTTACAAAAGCCCTGAGGAGGAAAACTTCAGTTTGAGAAACTAAGCAGTGGTCAGCGTCTGTGTGAGCCAGTGGATGATAGGGTGGCATGAACCTGAAGAGTAGCTGAGGGCCAGATCATGTTTGGTCTGCTCTTGAAAAGTTTCCCTTAACCTTGGACTGGCAGTCTTTAAAGGTTGGTACCCTAACTTGATGAAAGAAGATTGTCTTAGTCCATTTTGTGTTTCTATGACAGAATACCACAGACTGGGTAATTTATAAAGAAAATAAATTTGTCTGGCTCGTGGTTCTGAAGACTGGGAAGTCCCAGGGCATGGTGCCGGCATCTGGGGAGGGTCTTCTTGCTGTGTCACCCCACAGCAGAAGGCAGAAAAGCAAGAGAGCATGGTAGCCAGCAAGCAAGAGGGGGCTGCACTCAATTTTTTAACAAGCCCACTCTCACAATAGCTAACCCACTGCCTCACTAAACATGTTAAGCCATCCATGAGAGTGGAGCCTTACGACCTAATCACCTGTGATTAGGCCCCACCTCCTAACACTATTGTATTTGGGATTAAGTTTCCAACACAAAACCTTGAGGGACATATTCAAACCACAGCCCCAAAGATTCAACCTCTTCTTTATGAAAAAGCCTCCCTGGGCCGTGCCTGCCACACATGTCACTTCACTGATGACTAGAAGAAACTTGTGCAAAGAGCAACAACCTCAGCAGCAACTGGAATCTGCAAAAGTATGCCTTGCCAACAGCTCTCCCATGGGCCAGCACCAAAGGCACTCACTTGGAGGTGTTCTAGCATGGTGCCGACCAGGATTCCCAGAATGAATGGATGCTGTGCCCACCCTCCAGGAAGGAGCTCAAGTCCTAGAGGGGGCACACTCACACACACAGCCCACCCCAGGACAGCTGTGTGGGCACACAAGAGGTGCTGCAGGAACAGTGAGGAGTGATTCTGCTTATGGAGGAGGGGCCATGGAGGGGGCGTGTGCTGCAGACTATGCAGACACCAGGACAGTTGGGATCTCTGGGTTTTTTGGGTTTTTTATTTTTTGAAAGAAGAAATGAGAGTTCACTGGGTAGAGAAGATGGAAGGCTCATGCTCCAAGATGACAAGCGTGAACAGAGGCAGAGGGCTATGGCAATGCAAGGCCTAGCCAAGGATGACGAGCAACAAGACTGAGCAGCGCTGGCGGGAGAGACCTACAGGGGAGACTGGCCTTTATCCCACTGCTGGGGAGCAGTGGAAGGTTTTACGCTGGGGAGTGACTTGATCAGATTTGGGCTTTAAAAGACAAAGGCATACAGCTATGTTCATAGCAGCATTATTCACAATAGCTAAAAAGCAGAAGCAACCCAAGTGCCCTCCCAAGGATGAATGGATAAATGAAATGTGGTCCACACGTACAAAGGAGTACCATTCAGCCTGGAAATGGACAGATGTTCTGCCATATGCTGCAACGTGGATGAACCTTGAAGACATCATGGAAAGTGAAACAGGCCAGTCACAAAAAGACGGATATATTGTATGATCCACTTATAAGAGGTGCTTAGAGTAATCAAACTCACAGAGACAGAAAACTGAGGATGGTGGCCAGGGGCTGGGGGAACGGAGGAATACAGAGCCATTGCTTAATTGGGACAGAGTTTCAGCTTTGCAAGATGAAAGGAGCTCTGGAGATGAATAGTGTTTATGGCTATAGAACAACGTGAATGTATTTAATGCCACTGAACTCCACTTTTATACATGATTAAGATGGTAAATTTTATGTTATGTATATTTTGCCACAATTAAAAATATTTTCAAAAAGAGAGAGGAAGGGAAGAGCTAAGGAGAGGAGGTTTGGCAGAAGAGTGAAGAGGTTGTCTTGACTACCTACCTGCAGGGAGATGAGGCTCTGAGGGTGGGGGTGAAGGTGATGCCAGATGCCATGTGTGTTTTGGAAGACAATGTGGGAGCCCACAGATGTGAGGTCATGAGTGGAAATTCTGAACTTAAAGATGATTCTCAGGCTAGAGTCTAGATCAGGGACTAATTTTAAAGAACGTGCCCCCCGTGCAATCTGTAAGCAAGGGATTTGTGCTCCTCTGATCTTGGGGACACATAGTCTAGATTTTGCTTGAGTTTATAATTTTATAAATAAAAGAGCACAACCAGCCCCCCATTGGCTGTTCCTGCAATAGGCTGTGCTGGCAGTCCTCGGGTGGAAGGAGCATGAAGCAGTCATCAGAGAGCTGGAGAGGGGAGGGGAGGAGGGGGTCTGCCGTAGGAGGAGGAGGAGAGAAGACAGCAAGGCCCCCAGATACAGAACACCTAATCCCCAACTGTCAAAAATGAATTACCAAAGAAGGATCCCATTGCCTTCTCTAGAGATGTTTAAGGGCTGATATAAGCACTGGTCTGTTTGAAAAGCCTAGGCCTAACCCTTTCACTGCTGAGTGGGGTGGGAGAGACTGGGCAGCTGAGTTCTCTATAGATTTGTGCTTCAGCAGAAATAATGAAGAAAGAGGCGGTTTGGTAACGAAATGAGTTGGGGCAGGAGATTACGGTCATTTCAAGTTATATTCAAACTCTCTTCTTTTTGTGTCTCCTGCAGGAGCTTATAAACAGGGGTAGAGCTTTCTGTGCAGATACCAGTGGTCGTTATTCCTATGTCCAATCTAGATGATATTATAATTTATAATTTGGATGGAATACAGAATTTTACTAATTTGAGTATAAAAAATCCTGTAAAACTGTATTGCATCAGCAAAATTGAAGTCCTTCGTGTTGTCATATGCATACTAAATGTGCATTTCCATTTATTTTAAAGGATTGAAAGTAGTTTAGAGTGCCATCTTTGATGCTGCTGTAGGGCATCTGTGCTTCCAGTTATTGAAGTGCACCCACTCCATTGAGTCTGTGCCATATGACTATCTTCATGCTGAGAACTGAGCTAGTTAGGCTCTGTTACCCTTTTAGAGCCATCAACACTCACATGCTCCTTAAATTCTTAGAGTCATTCAAAAGAAGAAAACTTTTCTAAGTTATTCAGTTTATTTTACTCCTCAGTTGAAATTTGAATCAGTGGCTACTGTATTTTATCTAGCTGTGCCACAGACAGTACCATACAAGAGCAATGAACACCTGTACTAAGCTGCCAGCATTCTCTCATTCAATGTTCCCGGCAGCCCTAGAAGGGAAAGGCTCTGTCCTCATTTTGAAGTTGAGTAATCTGACACTGGGATCATACCCAACATCACACAGCCAGGGAGAGACACAACCTCAGTTTGAATCCAGTCTATGTATAAAGAGATGCCTTTAACCACTATATTCAATTGGCTACCGTGAAAGTCTGTTAACCAAAAAGCAGACAAAAACACTTTGAAAGCATCACGGAAGGCCATATTAGGGTAAAAAAGATGCATGTATGCCTCTCTAAGGGTAAAGTTCAGTGATGTCCAAAGTCACCCAGAGGCCATGGGGCATTCCCAGCTGTTTACCTAAACCTCACCAAAGTCACCAGCGCTTTGTAACTCTGTAAGAATCAGTAAGGCCTACATTCTGAGCGGGGCCCTGGAAATGCTGGGAGCCTGTACACACAACACATACGTGTCACCCATGCAGATGCCTCGTCCCAGAGCAAGGCATGTGTTATTTAAAAATATTCTTATAAATACCCCTAATTACTAACTGAAAACAAGACCAGGGGGTCTAAGGATTTTTTTATTATCATCTTTATTAGCAAAAAACAAGCACATCCTCCCAATAAATGATTAGTTATTTAATTGTAATGTACATATACTAGTGCACTAATATATTTGAGCACAATAAAATATTCACAAAAGATGTAGAAGGTGGTGAGATAACCATTATTTCATATTATTTATATTTATATATTTTTTCACTTATGTATTTATATGTGAAACTGAATTCACAATTGCCTAGATATAGAGGTTATAGTATTACTTTTCTGCTCACTCCCCAGTGAAATACTTTCCTAGTTTATGAACATGTTGGAAATTTTTATCTGCATGATTCTTTTCTAGCCGTGTCATGAAATGTGATTAGGTGATACAGCACACAGATTTCTTTGGCCCCAGTGTTTTTTTGTTTGTTTGTTTGTTTTTGAAATGGAGTTTCACTCTTGTTGCCCAGGCTGGAGTACAATGATGCGATCTCAGCTCACTGCAACCTCCGGCCCCCAGGTTCAAGTGATTCCCCTGCTTCAGCCCCCCAACTAGCTGGGATTACAGGCATGCGCCACCAAGACTGGCTAACTTTTTGCATTTTTAGTAGGCATGGGGTTTCACCATCTTGGTCAGGCTGGTCTCCAACTCTTGACCTCAGGTGATCCACCCGCCTCTGCCTCCCAAAGTGCTGGGATTACAGGTGTGAGCCAGCGTGCCCAGTCCCAGTTTTAATCTTTTAAAAGCAGCAGGCCAGATCAAGTACACACAATATGTTTTCCACTTAAAAACATTTTGATTGAATGCATTCGGCTACTCTCTTTTCAGGGCATTTTTAGGAAAAAGTTTTCCTGCATAACAATACTCCAGCAATGCTTCATCCTCTAAATTGAAATTTGTGTACTAGGTGTTCTGGGTGATACCCCCAGGGCTGGCCTTGTGTAACCACCACTCAAGGCAGCAAATGGCCTGCAATCAGGACCAGGAACCTGCAGACCTTGCCTGCAGCCATGAGGCTCAGAGCTGGTTTCTGGGCCACGTTTTCTCCCAGAGCTATCTCCTCTTCTTTATGACTGTGTTATCACCACTTTACAGCTTTGCTGGAATGGCCCTATCATACTGGTAACTTTTACAAGGTGTCTCAACTATTTTCAGGAAATAGACTAGTTATAAATAAATACAAATCTAAGGCATACATTTTGTGATTTTTATGTTACTTATCTAAATAAGGCACATTAATTTTTAATATCACCGGACACACCAAGAGTAAGAACTGTACTATTAATTAGACGTGGACACTTGCAAAGCAGCAAGTACCCTGCTTTCCTCTGCCGTGGTTTGAATGTCCCTTCCAAAACTCATGTGGAAATCTAATTGCCATTGTGACAGCATTGGGAGGTGGGGCCTTAAGAGGTGATCTGAATGTAAATAAACTCAAATCTATTTAAATTTGAGCAATTGTGGGTTGTGGCAATATTAGGCAGGGCTCTGTATTACAGGACTTTACAAAATCTTTAACATGAAATGTGCACGAGAAGCGTAGTGCAGATTCCGAGCTTTCTGAGCATGCTTGACCTCAGAATGCTGTTTTTTTTTTTTTTTTTTTCCAAGAACATCTATTAACACTAACACATGTCTAAGGAACAGAGCCGAGAAACACTGGCTTAGGACGCACCATGCCAAATGCTGCCCTTTATAATGACTCCCAGAGCCATGAAGGGCAGCCCATACACAAGGTCAGTGACACTTCCACAGTGGGCTCTCTGAAGAGTAAGGAATTAGGCCTCACTTCATTATTTTGGAAGTAGGTTTATGTGTACATGATATCCCCTTGTCAAGAGCAGAATGTCAGAAAGAAACTGAATTCACATTTCCCTAGATGGTTATTCTTTTCAATCTACCAATGCCAATCCTTCAGAGAAACACAGCCACAAAAGTAAAAAGACCGAGGCCCAAGAGCCAAGGGCTGGAAGTGGAGGAGACTAGGAATACTTTAAGGTTCTAAAAGAGCATGCGGCATGTTTCTGAGAACCTCCCCACAGATACCACCCACAGTACTGTCTAGAGTGCTGCTGTCCAATAGAAATGTAATACAAGATGCATACATAACATCACATTTTCGAGTAGCCACACTAATAAAAAAAAGTAAAAGAAACAGAAAAAATTAATTTCCTATTTTATTTAACTCAATATATCCCAAATATTTTCATTTCAACATGTAATTAATTTAAAAATTATCAATGAGATTTTATTAACATTGTTTTCCTTGTCCTAAGTCTTCACAATCCAGTGTGTATTTTAGACTCACAACACATCTTAATTTGGACTAACCATATGTGAAACACCCAACAGCCAACAAATGTGGCCCATGGCTACCCTATCAGAAGGCAATGTTCTAGAAATCATATCTATAAGAACAGCTGCAGCAATAAAATAGTTAGTATTTATTGAGTACTTCCTGGATGCCAGGCACTTTTCACTTTTCACACATTACCTTTCCGAAGCCTCAACAGCTTTAGGTGCCATCATGTTGACACTCGACAGGTGAGGAAACTGAGGCACAAAGAGATTGAGGTGTCTCCACTCAATCGCACAGCCACTTAAGTGATGGAGCTGACTCTGAGGTCCCAAGAACCCACCATGAGTATAGTCTAGAAGCCTCTCTTCAGGCCGCTTTTGTTAGAGATGGAAGGAACCTTAGCTATCATGAAGTCTAACCCCTTCTTTTTACAAGTGAGAAAACTGGGGTCTTTTACTAAGAACAAAAAACCTATCATAGAAAATCAAGTGAAATTCAATCAATTATTTAGCTGGATATAGTCAAATCAAACTTGATTAAAATATATGTAATTTATTTTAAAATTCTCATTTTGGGTCTCTACAACTTATTAATTTATACATAAAGGAACAACTGCATTACAGACATATAGAGAGAGCAATAACTCATAATATATGATTAATAAACTTTATTAAATCTTAATGAAGTCAAACATTTGAAAATGTTGATTTCACTATTTTAAAACTAGTAGTTAAGCTGGGGTCTCCAACTCCATAACTTCTTTATTCTCTTGAGTTTCTCAACTAGGGGTGATGCAGGTTTTGTGCAGTCAAAGCTTAAGCAGTTTTGGAAGCTCTTTTAAAGAAAGCTGGACTCAGGATCATGCCAGCTGGATGGCTTGTCTGCATGCCTTTCTAGATGGCTAGAGTGTCTGCATCAGGACATTCATGGAGCCAAGAGAATCACAGGGCCACGTAAACAACAAGGCCATGAACACAGCCTTCTTTCTTAGACAATCCTAGAACCTCTGTGGACCTCGTTAAATAAGAGAGTTGGATTAGGATCCCATCTAGTTCTGAAAGAATTCATTCACTTAACAAACATTTATTGTGCCCTTGTTGTATGCCTGCTTAAAGGCATAAGTGACTGAAGTTCAAGAAATTATTGTGTTTTAGGACACACACAAGTTATGGGGTGGGGTGGGGGGCAGCGGGAAACAAGTGTTACTGACTCTAGCTCACAACCAGATTTGCTTTTCAAGTTGGACTTCAGTTCCAACAAGACCCTTGGTCACCTGCCCTGCCCAAATGCCAAGGGGACACCCCACAGGTGTGCTGCTCTGTTCCAGGACTCTGGTAACTCGCTCGAAGCACCAGAAATGCATGGTGACTTCTCAGCCCTCTGGGGATCTGGGCAGCTGCTGAATCAGGTGCCCAGCTCCAGGCCCTTAGTGACCTCTGCCTGGCAGAAGGCTTCCTTTTCATTTATTTTTCTAGGTTGTTAGGTGTAGTAATCTAAAACCTTGGCACAAACAACATTATTTCAAAGTCCCATAAAGCAGAAACAGGCATACATTTACTGTTCACTTGTGTAATTCAAACTATTAAACACACTTTCACCCTTGGGCAGGCTGCTACCAAAAGAAAGAATAGTTCAGAATGGAGCAGCTGCCTTCTCTCCATGACAAAGCTGGGTTAGAACAAGCTGGTTTCTCTTCTGGCTCTGAAGGATTAGTGTGGTGAAGGATTTCTTTACCTAATGGCGTTCTTGCATTGCCAAGACAGGAAAAAGTAAGAAGAAAAAAGAAAAGCACGTGTTTTATGTTAACTTTATGTTGTTTCTACAGCAGTGAAGGAGCCAGTTTCTAAGGCCAGGGCCCCACTGATTCCTTGCTGAACAAGTGTATGGGTGGGTGCATATAACTAAGGCATCTTCATGTGGCTCTTGCTTTCACTTGGTAGGTTTTCAGGTTGAACAAGCTGAGGCAGGTGAGGTTGGAATGCTAGGCCAAGTGCAACTGGTCAGGAATGCCATCCTACATGCTGGCTGTTGCTCTTCTGGGCACTTAGAAAGTCCAGGCAAAGGATCATTAACTGTAAAGCAAGAGGAATGAAGAACAGGACTGCATTCTTATGCAATTTTAAAGAAGATAGATAAGTTGACTTGGCTTGACCTTGGGTTTCTCAACCTTAGAACTATTAACATTCCGGGCTAGGGATTCCTCTGTGTGGTGGGGGCTGTCCTATGCATTAAAGAATGTTAGCCTGGGCACGGTGGCTCACACCTGTAATCCCAGCATATTGGGAGGCCAAGAAGGGGGCAGATCTCTTGAGGCCAGGAGTTCGAGACCAACCTAGCCAACATGGCAAAACCCTGTCTCTACTAAAAATACAAAAATTAGCTGAGTGTAGTAGTGCACACCTGTAATCCCAGCTACTACTTGGGAGGCTGAGGCATAAGAATTGCTTGAACCTAGGAGGCAGAGGTTGCAGTGAGCTGAGATCACACCACTGCACTCCAGCCTGGGTGACATAGTGAGACTCTGTCTCAAAAACAAAACAAAACAAACAAAAAAACTTGTTTACCACCATCCCTGACCTCTACTCACTAGATGCCCCAGTGTGACAACCAAAAGGTTCTCCAAACATTGCCAAATGTCTCCCAGGTGAGATGAGGACAGGATTGTCTCAGTTAAGAGCTACTGGTTTAGACCTTAACATTCCGAAAATCTATTCACTTGATTCACAACTCAGCTCGTAGGCCATATTTCAGGTACTAACATTGAGTCTACGGCCATGCCACCTTGAACGCACCCGATCTTATCAAGTATTAACATTGAGAGCAGTGCCTTGAACATAGCAGACAGTCATTAAATAGCAGTTTGAAGGATAGGCACCATCCGATTTGAAAGAGGTGGAATATATATACTTATAGAGGGCTATGCTTTATATCTTCAAGAGATATCAATTTATCATAATACATGACACATCTAGATGTGAGAGTCTATCATAAACACAGCGAAAGGAAATTCACAGATAGCTTCTACCTCCTCCTGAAGTCACTTGCAATGCTAATTTCCATTTCCAGAGGTAAACTAGGAAAGTATCATTTGTTAAACATGTGGATGCAAAGTCAAGACAATACGCATCTCCAGCCTCACGTGGGACAGCAAAGTTTGACCTGTTATCATTATTTTATTCAGAGATTTCTTTTGATTCCCCTATATGTTATGTCTTCTGGTTGGATAATTAAAAAAATCACCTGGTTGGTGATCCCATATTTTTGAGCTTTTTAATGACCTCATGCACATATGTAGAGTGACCTGCATTAACCCCCTTTGCAGAGGAGACTTTTCCCCACATCCGTGCCGCACGGAACTATAAGTAGAAAACAAGGGCAATCTTGCAACCATGTACCAAGTGTAAAAAAGCATAGGATACATAGGATACGGGTCACAGAACCAAATGGACACGGATTTCCTTGTCTGTGAAATTCCATTTTATTTCTTTAAGTAGTTCCTCATTTAGCAGCTATGGTCTTCCCAACCTTGTGCCAGCTCTGAGAAGGTTCAATCAGACAGCAAGGATGTGACTTCTACCTCTTGTCATTACTGGATAACCACCAGTTATTTGACTTTTACAAGACATGCGTGGAGCAAACTCACTCTTCATGGTGTTTCTTGAGGTTACCAGTTAATAGCTGTTTCCAAGGTAAATGAAAGTCAAACTTATTTTTCTTTGATGTAATCTTTAATGGTTGTCATGGTGAAAACTTTTTATCAGGCACTTAAAATCACTTTATCATATTTCATGCAAAAATAATCATTTCTTTTAATTACTAAGGGGACTCAGAAGATCATATATTACTCTGACCTGCCTGTCAATTTATACTAACTTGAATTTAAAATATAGATACAGTGAAAGAAATATATGTCTCTGAGCTTTTTGGTGCTGGTGAATGCTGCAGAAAATTCTTAGATCCTTCTATATGAAGAGGTTTAATTGTGATTACATGAAGTTAAGGTATAGTTTTCCTTAACAATGATTCCAGTTTTAATCCAAGACTATTTCCTTAAAAGTACTTTTAAACTAATATACTTTAAAGATGAATTATCTGAAAAGTAAAATAAGTAAGAAAACACTTGTCATGCTCACCTGTTTCAGATAAGGCCTATTCACTCCTTCGGACATAACTGTTTTTCTCGGTATTACAATTGAAGTATACAAAAGGCCAATGAGAAAATTTATGAATTAAGATCATTATAATCTAATCATTCACTAGTTTAAACATGTCTTTTCTTGTTTGTTTTTAAATACATTGATGCTTGTTAGCAAATAAAGATGTGTTAGGACTGCAGATGTCTATTTGAATGCAACGGTGCCTACATATGTTTGTGGCATGCAGTCAATGTATTTATCCGGTGTCCACTCTGTACATGGTATGACGTGTATGGGTTGGATGAATGGCACCTTGGGCTCACTCCACGTTTTTATGTAAAACTTCTTTTTTTTTTTGAGATGGAGTGTCGCTCTGTTGCCCAGGCTGGAGTGCAGTGGTGTGATCTCGGCTCACTGCAAGCTCCACCTCCCAGGTTCAAGGGACTCTCCTGCCTCGGCCTCCTGAGTAGCTGGGATTACAGGCATGTGCCATCATCCAGCTAATTTTTGCATTTTTAGTAGAGATGAGGTTTTGCCATGTTGGCCAGGCTGGTCTCAAACGCCTGACCTCAGGTGATCCACCAGCCTCGGACTCCCAAAGTGCTGGGATTAGAGGCGTGAGCCACTGCGCCTGGATTTTATGTAGAACTTCTATCCATCATCACTGACTCTGACACCATCTGTGTACTGCTAATGCACTTATTTACAGGAGACACACAGATTAAATTTACAGAGTCCTCTACTGCTGTGATCCAGAGTGATATTTTTAGCTTGCAGAAAGATCATCAAGTTGTCAGGGTTTCTGTGATTTCCACATAGGACTCCACATACTATTTCTTGCATAGCTAATTTTATTCTTAAATAAATTACAAACATCTTCTGATGTAGATGCAGTAGCTTTCACCTGATAATTATTGAAATGTAGAGTGGAATTCTAAATGTTTCAATGACCTCTTACCTAGTTAATTGAGTAAAGTGTATACAAGGTTAAAATTTTCTTGTGTTTCTATAAACAAGATCGGATAAACATCCAGTGCCTATTTAATGTTAACCTGAGATTTTCTGGGAAAAAGGCATGTCACAAAAACAGTAGTTCAAAAAACATGTTTACAAGTAGACACTGAGAAATAAAAGCAAGAAAAGTCTTTCTCCAGTCATTTCATAACCCAATGATAAAATGCAGAGTAAAGAGTTTAGATAAGCACTTTAAAATATTACTTTGTAATATTTTCACCAGCTCTGAAATAAAAACACAGCAATGAGTAAAATAAATTGCCTAGGTCTAATCTGTCCATTTTATATTAACCAAAGCTTCTTGCTAATGGAAAGAATTTTCCAGTTATATCAGAGGACTATAATGCAGATCTTCCAACCCCACCTTTCTCCTATTAATTATCGCTAAATTCTACTTGACTTTAGCTGCAGGTCTCAGGATTAATATCGCTTTGAAAAAATGTAGGATATGAATACAGTAATTCTGCAGAAAGTTTATAGGCAATATAGCTACAGAGGCGTAATCCACTTTTCATATTTTTCTTGAGGCTGCGGGTGGGGGATCCTCCTTCTGACCTCCACAGAGCCCACTTCCAAGCCTGATGCAGAAGACTCAAGGCTCCCTGCAGCAAAACTTTCCAATAAGCAACTTTCCTTGTTGGAACAAGACTCAACTCTCTGATCCTAATCCACAGCAAAGCACAGCGGCTTTCAAACCGGGACACATGCAGGGAATTCTGAATTTCTGCTTCGCCATCAGTGTATAGTAAGAGAACAGTCAGTGAAGAGAACAGTAAGAGAACTATGACTACCAGTGTATAGTAAGAGAGCTATACTGCTTCAGTGTTTAATTAGCTGTTTTAACAAACGGAAAGGTATCGGCACAGAGGAAAGTCAAAGAGGACCCCATTTCCCTCCCCAGCGCTCCCTCATTTTCAACAGCTGAGAAGAGATTCCTGGTGTGCTTGCCTGTCTGGGATCACAGTTCAGTTCACAGACTGCTTTCTTTGCAGCCACTGTGACAGCCCAGGAAAATGTGGAAAGAAGTGGGATGTTCACAATTTATTTCTTAATTACCGATATACTCACATATCCACAGACCTTCTCTTCTCACTCCCTTTATAAAAGAACTTCACTCTAATCACAGACCCACAAGTGACTGCCCGGTCTCTGAACGCCTCCAGCCCTGGAGGAGCTCTCCCTCACCCAAGCACATTCCTCTTGGGATATGGGACCTGACATGCTCTGTGCCTCCTTGTGCCTTTCACCACCTTTTCTCATCACAAACCCTCTTCTTTCTGCCAGCCTTGAGCAGCAGATATGGGCGTTAAAGGTCCTGGTCTTCCCACTGGGTGTCCTCAGGTGTTCAGCTCTCCTGCAGGCTTCCACCATCCTGGTCATCTCCGTGCTCCTCCACCTGGAGGTTCGAGGTTCCCCTCACAGCATCACAGGACAGAACTTAGAATCCTTAGTTTATCTTTGCTCCCCAAATGTCAACCAAGCATTGAAGGAGCAGGTCATAGAAAGCCTTACTGATGCCCTTAGTAAAATATGTCGAGCAAGACAACCAACTGATTTGCCCTTCTGAGCTCCTACTGTATCCAGGGCCTACATTCACTTATAATGATGGATCTCAAATTTCATAATGCATGGGCCCTTTTCACCAAAAAATAATTTCCATGGGTTCCAATGTGAGTAGCATTAACTGTGGAACTAATGTTCCATGTTATGCAAATTTCATCCACAGACTTCCACCTCTGGCCATTACTAACTGGTACCAGATCTACCCTCCTCTGTCACTGTAAACAATCAGAAAACTGAGCAAAATATTGGAGGCAACCGTTTTCAGGCAAGGGACAACAGGCAGTGCAGAACCAGAGCACCTGCCAGCAGGGAAGCCCCCGGTAAATACGTGGATACATATAAAACAGCAGCTTTTCTTTTGTCCTCTTAATTTCCTTAAGATGCAAGTGGCTATTTAAAATAATAATATTGTAAGGTGAGGTTTACATACACACACACACACACACACACACACACACAAACACACGAGGACTGATTTATTACTATAAAATGGTGAAAGCGATACATAAATTCAAAAGAATTTAGATTCTCCTCAATGTGAATAAACAAAAATTTAAAAATCTTATAAAATTCTCAATCTTTTCCCAGTGGATACATTTGTCACTCCCAGTTTGAGAAAATGACTTTAGAGCAGTTTCATAACTGTTCCACCCCTACCTATAACCTGAGAGCAGGGACCACAAGTGTGTTTGCATCCCACAAGCACACAGTAGGTGCTCAATGAAACACTCGAGCCTCTGGTGGGACAAGCTTCATCCAGCAGCAGTCACCATACCTGGCTTCTCACTAGTCCACATCTTCTGTCTTTGGGAGGCTGCACTGTTGTAGGGGCCACATGCTCCAGGCAGGGTGAGACTCCTCCAAAGTTTCCTCACACGTCATTTGCACACTACCACCTCACTGGTGTCCTCGGAATCAAGTTAGCAGCCTTCAAACTGGGGCTAGTGTGTCTCTGTGGGTCCACAAGGACTTGGCATGAAGTATGGGAACGACAGATCAATTTCCAGGTTTTCACCTCCAGTTTGTACTGTTTCCAAAAACTGATCCATCTGAATGTACCGTGGCTCCATCTTCCCCTTCTCTATCTCCCTTCTATGGCTTTTCAGATCAAGATTTTGAAAATCCTGCCCCCTATCTGCAATCGTAAGTGTTTTAGGACTCCAGTATAGGGACAGCCCAGAGTACACAACTAACTGGGCGCTAGAACACCGGGAGTGCAGAGGCACCCGACTAACTGGAAACGCTGGAGTGGAATCGCGGCGTGCCTCAGTACCCCTCTTCCCAGCATGTAGCAAAATATCCTTCTTAGTTAGAATCAACATTCAGAACTGAGATAGATCTCCTGAGGAAGGTGTTAAGTTTTTTTTTTTTTTTTTTTTTTTTTTTTTTTTGAGACGGAGTCTCGCTCTGTCACCCAGGCTGGAGTGCAGTGGCGCGATCTCGGCTCACTGCAAGCTCCACCTCCCGGGTTCACGCCATTCTCCTGCCTCAGCCTCTCCAAGTAGCTGGGACTACAGGCGCCCGCCACCACGCCCGGCTAATTTTTTTGTATTTTTAGTAGAGACGGGGTTTCACCGTGGTCTCGATCTCCTGACCTCGTGATCCGCCCGCCTCGGCCTCCCAAAGTGCTGGGATTACAAGCGTGAGCCACCGCGCCCGGCCTGGAGAAAGTAAATCTGACTTGAGTAATTGCTTTGACAATGAAGGTCAGCTTTATAACAACTCACCTGCCGAATCAACTAGCCCTGAAAATGGATGGCGCTGGAGCGTCGGGCCCATACCCGGCCGTCGCCGGCAGTCGAGAGTCGCAGTTTTATCCGGTGTTAAGTTTTTTAATCAAAAAAAGAAGTCAGAATCTATTATCTGGGAGAAAGTAAATCTGACTTGAGTAATTGCTTTGACAATGAAGGTCAGCTTTACCAAATAATTGAAATTACATCTCTTCAACTATTAGGATTTTATGGTAACTGATTTTTCATGTCAACTTAGAAATATGAAGAGACTATACATATTTTTCAAGGCAAATTTGGTCCTCTGTGAGCATAGAAGTGTGAGGCTTGCTGTCTACTGCGTCACTCCATGAAGAGCTCCCAGAGGGGAATAAGGCTATCTCCTCACACAAGTATTCAAATGAGACACCGTGTGTGGAAGGCCCTGAGGAAGCTGTGAAGTGTGCTGCAAAGCTACATTACGCTTAATCATATA
>NW_026652276.1:114886261-114934062 GCF_009828535.3 Hylobates moloch
AAAAAAAAAAAAAAAATCACATTTACAAATTAATTAAGATTATATACACATGTGTACAATTGTTATCCATATTGTATAGATTTTTAAACCAAATGCACCAAAATGTTAACAATGGTTGTTTCATGTAATGGGATCATGTGTGAGTTTTTTTTTTTTTTTATGCCCTCTGTTTTCCAAATTTTCTGCAGTGAAATGAATTACATTCACAAGCTTGGAAGCAATAAATATGCTTTGAAAAATTAAAATAGCAGCAAAGTAAGAAGACATTGTTTATCTCCCCAATAACAATTCACTTCTCCCCTTCTTCCTAAAAAAGCACCAAGTTTGTTTACTCCAGAGAATGATTCTTTTTTGCCAGTCAACACATAGCTTTTCTGGCCACTGCCTTGTTGTGACCATGAGGTGAACCAGCTTGAGGATGAAGCCCACAATGAGGACACACAGTGAAGATATGAAAAGAACTGGGGCATTGATGATGGTGTTGAATTACTGTCTTTATTGTACCTGAACCCCAGCCTGTACTAGACTTCTTAGTTCTTTTTTTTTAATTATACTTTAAGTTTTAGGGTACATGTGCACAACGTGCAGGTTTGTTATGTATACATGTGCCACGTTGGTGTGCTGCACCCATTAACTCGTCATTTAACATTAGGTATATCTCCTAATGCTATCCCTTCCCCCTCCCCCCACCCCACAACAGGCCCTGGTGTGTGATGTTCCCCTTCCTGTGTCTATGTGTTCTCATTGTTCAATTCCCATCTATGAGTGAGAACATGCAGTGTTTGGTTTTTTGTCCTTGCGATAGTTTGCTGAGAATGATGGTTTCCCTACAAAGGACATGAACTCATCCTTTTTTATGGCTGCATAGTATTCCGTGGTGTATGTGTGCCACATTTTCTTAATCCAGTCTATCATTGTTGGACATTTGGGTTGTTTCCAAGTCTTTGCTATTGTGAATAGTGCGCAATAAACATACGTGTGCATGTGTCTTTATAGCAGCATGATTTATAATCCTTTGGGTATATACCCAGTAATGGGATGGCTGGGTCAAATGGTATTTCTAGTTCTAGATCCCTGAGGAATTGCACACTGACTTCCACAATGGTTCAACTAGTTTACAGTCCCACCAACAGTGTAAAAGTTTTCCTATTTCTTAGTTCTGTCAAATAAGAAAGTTTCTTTTGTTTAAGCAAGTTAGGTTTTCTTTTACTTGCAGCTAAAAATATTCTAATTGATACAGTGTTAATTACAGGAAATTTGTAAAGTAGAGGATTAGAAGTAAGGGGAAAATACCACTTATAGTTTCATAACCTAGATGTCAGCAATGTTAACATTTTGGTAAATTTCCTACTTTTGTGTGAATTTTTTATTCATGACATAGGTACCATATGTAGTGTATTTTCCTTAATATTATGATATATATATTTCCATACTATTTTATTCACTTCATTAACATAATTTTAATGACTATAATATTTCATACATTTCAGCAAAAAAACTATAATATGGTTTATTAGTCTGTTCTCACACTGCTAATAAAGACATGCCCAGGACTGGGTAATTTATAAAGGAGAGGTTTGAGTCACAGTTCCACATGGCTGAGGAAGCCTCACAGTCATGGCAGAAGGCGAATGAGGAGTAAAGTCACGTCTTGCATGGCGGCAGGCAAGAGAGCATGAGCAGGGGAACTCCCATTTATAAAACCAGCAGATCTTGTGAGGCTTACTACCAGGAGAACAGTATGGGGGAAACTGCCTCCATGATTCAATTATCTCCACCTGGCCCCACCCTTGATATGTGGGGATTATTATAATTCAAGGTGAGATTTGGGTGGGGACACAGCTAAATCATATCATTTCACTTGTGACCCCTCCCAAATCTCATGTCCTCACATTTCAAAACCAATCATACCTTCCCAATAGTCCCCCAAAGTCTTAACTCATTTCAGCATTAACTCAAAAGTCCACAGTCCAAAGTCTCATCTGAGACAAGGCAAGTCCCTTCTGCCTATGAGCCTGTAAAATCAAAAGCAAGTTAGTTACTTCCTAGATACTGTGGGTACAAGGTTTGGGTAAATACGCCCATTCCTATTGGGAGAAATTGGCAAAAACGAAGGGGCTGCAAGCCCCATGCAAGTCCAAAATCCAGCAGGGCAGCCAAATCTTAAAAGCTCTGAAATGATCTCCTTTGACTCCATGTCTCACATCCAGGTCATGCTGATGCAAGTGGTGGGTTCCCACAGCCTTGGACAGCTCCACCCCTGTGACTTTGCAGGGTACAGCTCCCCTTTTGGCTGCTTTCACAGGCTGGCATTCTGTGGCTTTTCCAGGTGCATGGTGCAAGCTGTTGGTGGTTCTACCAATCTGGGGTTGGGAGGATGGTGGCCCTCTTTTCACAGCTCCAATAGGCAGTACCCCAGTGGGGACTCCATGTGGGGGCTCCCACCTCACATTTCCCTTCCACACTGTCTTAGCAGAGGTTCTCCATGAGAACTCCACCCCTGCAGCACACCTCTGCCTGGACATCCAGGCATTTCCATACATCCTCTGAAATCTAGGCAGAGGTTCCCAAACCTCAATTCTTGACCTCTGTGTACCCACAGGCCCAATACCACGTGTAAATTGACAAGGCTTGGGGCTTCTTCCCTCTGAAGCAATGACCTGAGGTGTACACTGGCCCTGTTTAGCCACAGCTGGAGCTGAAGCAGCTGGAATGTGCAGGGCACCATGGCCCTAGGCTGCACAGAGCAGGGGGCCCTAGACCTTGCCCACAAAACCATTTTTTCCTTCTAGGCCTCTAGGCCTGTGATCGGAGGGGCTGCTGTGAAGGTGTCTGACATGCCCTGGAGACATTATCCTATTGTCTTGGTGATTAACATTTGGCTCCTCATTACTTATGCAAATTTCTGCAACTGGCTTGAATTTCTCCCCCAGAAAATGGGTTTTTCTTTTCTATCCCATCGTCAGGCTGCAAATTTTCCAAACTTTTATGATCTGCTTCCTCTTGAACACTTTTCTGCTTAGAAGTTTCTTCCACTGGGTACCCTAAATCATCTCTCTCAAGTTCAAAGTTCCACAGATCTCTAGGGCAGGGCAAAATGCCACCAGTCTCTTTGCATAGCAAGAGTGACTTTTATTCCAGTTTCCAACAAGTTCCTCTTCCATCTGAGACCATCTCAACCTGGACTTCATTGTCCATATTGCTATCAGAATTTTGGGCAAAACTATTCAATACGTCTCTAGAAAGTTCCAAACTTTCCCACATTTTCTTGTCCTCTTCTGAGCCCTCCAAACTGTTCCAACCTCTGCCTGTTACCCAGTTCCAAAGCTTCCACATTTTCAGGTATCTTTTCAGCAGTGCCCCACTCCCAATACCAATTTACTGTATTCTGTTCTCACACTGCTAATAAAGACATACCCAAGACTGGGTAATTTATAAAGGAAGGATGCTTAATTGACTCACAGTTCCACATGGCAGGGAAGCCCTCACAATCATGGCAGAAGGCAAATGAGGAGCAAAGTCACATCTTACATGGTGGCAGGCAAGAGAGCATGTGCAGCAGAACTCTCCCTTTATAAAACCATCAGATCTTGTGAGACTTATTCATTATCATGAGAACAGCACAGGAAAAACTTGCCACCACTATTCAATTACCTCCCACTTGGGCCCTCCCACAACATGTGGGGAATATTACAATTCAAGGTGAGATTTAAGTGGGACATAGAGACAAACCAAATCATATGGTTAAGCTGTTCTAATTGTTGGACATTTTTATTGCTTCCAAGTTTTCACTATTATATGTTGCATTACAGTTGACATCTTCTTACTTTAGATTTTGTGATATTTTAAAGTTTTTTTCATGCTAAATACCCAGAAGTAGAATTGCTAGGTTTAGGTATTTCTAATCTTCTGGACCATTTGCCAAGTGTATTTTCTAAGGATTATACCAATTTCTAGTACCACCAATGATATATCAGAATACGTATTTTATTGCATGTTCTCCAGTATTTGATACTGGAGAAAAAGTCATTCATTTAATGTGATATATAGAAATGGTTTCTTCCTCTGTTAATTTTCATTTTTTTTTAGTATTAGTGAGGTTTAACTTTCCTCATGTAATAATGTTGCTGTTGCTGATGATAGTTATTTATTGAGTGTTTATTATGTGAAAGGTTTTGTTTGAAACCCATCACATAGATTTTCATATTTAATTTGCCCGAGTTTGTGAGTTATTGTTACTCTAATTAGTACATGAGGAAAATGAGTCACAATAATTAAATACCTTCCCAGGTTTACACAGCTGGTAATGGTGAAGATGTGTGTCAGTTACAATTTGGTTTTGTGGCAAGATCCTGAGGGCGCTGATTCAGTGGTTCCCCTTAGCTGGTGCAGTGGTTCTGCAGCATCCTCCTGACCTCAGACCACTTGTACTCTTGCCCCCAGTCCTTAGTGCAGCTTTTGTCCTCATGGTTGCAGGTGCTCTTATGCCTCCAGGCTCTTAATTGGCCTTCTATTCAGAAAAAAACATAAAAATGAAAAACCCTCTACAGGACTTTTACATTATATTGAACAGAATAGTGTCACAGGGTTACCTGACACTATAAGGGAGACTAGAAATTGATACCTTCATTTTTAAATTCTCATTAATAGAGAAAAGAATTTAAAAGGGGACAAGGACTTTGAATGAGTGTTGAACAGGCCAGTGTCTTTTTCTTATACAAATCATCTCTTTAGCTTGTGTGCATTGATACACACCCTTCACATTAGTAACATGTACATTTAATGTCCCCATTCTCCTCTGCATGTAATACAACTTCAAACTGTCATCCAATTACTGCATCTCAGTTGATGCATTTTGAGTCATGGATGATATGTAGAAGTTTGCATCAGGTCTAGGGCTCATATGGTCTAGAGAGTTTATCTGCCCCCACCTCATAAAATGCATGAGAAAGAATAGAGTAATTTAAAACTCCCATGCAGAAAATGGAGGAAAGCAAAACTCATCTCAGTACTTATCCAGGTGGACATGATACAGTGAGACCTTCCTGCTATCAACTTGGTTTTAGTTTGTTGGTTGGTCCCTGGTTCTATCCTGTGTGGTTGTCTTCCTTATTCCTTGCATTTCCCTTTCTGGAAGCTGCACTATATTTCAGTTCACTTTCTTTGAGAAGTCAGAGGCCTAAGACACTCACAGGCTGTCATCGGCCAGATTTGGATTTTTCAGGGGCAGTACAGCTCTCTTTTGCTGGGTTGTGTTGTGTTGTATCATCCTGATCAAGCATGGTGACAAAAGATGCGGAGGTGCATCTCTCCTTCTTTCTGCATCCAGTTCATCTTCCTGTGATCCAGGGCATGTTCATATCCTTCCATGACTATGGACACATTTATCTGACTTCTTTAATCAAGAAAGAGGCTCAATGCCTAGAGTGAGGAGGACCCTCTTGATTTGGGCATGCTCCAATTCCATCGGGCATGCTCATTTCTTAAGTCACTGGGAAGCCTGCCAATTTTGAATGAGGCTTGGAGCAGAAACTGGCTCTGCAACCATTCCAGGCCGTTGTGAGAGGTGCTCTCTGCTTGGAAAATGTGACCCAGTGGTACAAGCATGCTCAGAGTGTCATAGCAGATAAAGGTGTTGTGTGGACTCTTGGACAGGTTCTTAGAGGTGAGGATCACAGTGTGAACCTTTAGGATGTTAGAGAAAGCCATGCTATTCTCTGTAGATAACTATTCTCCTTTTGAGAAACAGCTTTTGGATTGGTGCTGGTTCCAGTTTGGGCCAACAAGTTACTATGTAATCTGAGCTACATCATGAGGTAGGCATTATCTAACCCACTGAGCCAGGCGTTATCTAACCCACTGAGTTGGGTATGCATAGCAGCACTCTTTTATCCACTGGGAATGGTGTATCGATGTGTACAAGATTGGGCTCAAGCAGGTCCCGAGGGAGTGGCAAGTTGCACAACCAAGTGGCTCAGACCTTCATGGTTTCCGTTCCTGCCACCCCACTTCAGCCTGCACCTGTGACCTCATGGGAAGTTCTTTATGAAATCTGAGCATCACTTATAGAGTGCTGTACATAGTATGTTGGCAGCAGCCACAAGTAGACAGCCCTACCCACAGGGGTGGTCCTGAAGGAGAGTGGGGAAGAGAAATATCAATAGATAAGGCTCTGAGAAGTACACCAGTCTGTCCACCTTATTAAGAATGATAGATGACTAGAAGTATGGATTGCACAGATTTTTAAGCAATAAGTCAACAATTTGGCCCACTGATCAGAGGCATAGAAGGAATAAGATTGGAAATTTGGTGACAGTATTGTGAGAAAAGTGTATGTAACTAGATATCTCCAAACAAGCACACAGCACGTAGGAATGCACACTAATGAGAAACTCAGCAAATAACCTTAGTAACCCAGTGGACAACATGACTCCTGTGGGCATTGGTTAGCCTCTTTCTTCCTTGCCAATAGGCTCATGAACAAAGTGGCCATGAAAACAAAGATGGAAGGTCTACATGGTTACTAAGGCATAATCTAGCTAGAGCTCTTCTGAGTGCCCAATTTTCTAACAGCAGAGTCCACCAAGGAGCCCCCAATATGGCAACACTGACCAGGGAGAGAGCCAGCCACCTGGTACCAGGTTGATTACATTGGATCAAGTTCATCATGAGAGGGGCAATGCTGTGTTCATATTGAAATCTGATACAAATTTGCTTTCCCTGACTACAGTATTTCTGCCAAAACCACCATCTGTAGACTTACTAAATAAATTTATTGCTGTCATAGTCCTCACAGCAGTGCTACTGACCAGGGAACTCATAGTTAATGACATGTGGCAGTGGGCTCATACTCATGTAATTCATTGGTCGTATCACGTTCTCCATTACCTTGTAGCATCTGGAGTAATAGAATGGTGGAATGGGCTGCTGAGTACGCTTATGGTGTCAGCTGGGTGACATCGCTTAGTTGAGCTAGTGTAATTTCCTCCTGGGTGTGATTTTTTTGCTCTGAATCAGCAACTAATAGCAATTTGCCAAATCACCCTCTTTGGTTCTGTGGCCAATGGTGTTTCTGTGAATATTGTAAAGAGGTCATAGTGGAAGCCCCTAGAACTCTCCCTTCCAATATGACTCTAATATATGGTGCTGTTGCTTCCATGATTAAGATTCACGGGTCTCAGAATTGTGTGTGGGTTGGAGGGGTGTTGATGGGAATAGATTCTCACTACTACCCTGGATATCCACTAGCAAAACATTTTCTTCCTGTCTCTGTAATTTTGGACTCTGCTAGTTTGGAAGTCATAGTTCCCAAGGGAGGAATGCTTCTAATAAACTGAAACCCAGGACTGCCACCTCATGTTGTTGAACCAGCTGGCACAAAATAAGTTACTGTACTGGCTGCAGTGATTGATCCTAACCATCAGGGGGAAATCGGGTTGCCATTACACAACAGATGGGGAGATCCTCTGTGGCATATCTGATTACTCTCTTGTTCTGTGGTAAAAGTTAATTAAAGACGACAACACCCAATATAGGTGGGGTTGGTAATGGCACAGAATGAAGGTATGGCAGCTATGAAAATGTGGCTCTCTGACCTTCTGCTGTAAGGAGTCACTGACCAGTGGCTCCACTGCTGCACTCTGATTCCACTGTGTTTGCGCTGCGTCTGTGCTTCTAGACTGAGTACAGCAGAGGCCTGCTGCCAGTCTTTCCCGGCTATGCGAGAATTTCCTGCGGCCGCTATGGCTGGAGGGCTACTCCTCTGCAGCCAGTTGCTTCTCAAAGCTAACTGAAGTCTAAGGCCTTCCTTCCTTCCTGCTCTCCTGCATTATTATGCAGAGGATCTCCCAGCCTCTCCTCTCTTCCTTCCCTTTTTCTCTCACAGACATTTTAAACTATAATACATCTCTTACATGTCTAATCCTATTTGTGTGACAGTTTCTCAGAGGATCCAAAGTAACCCAAGTGATGCCAGGAGCCAGAAGTGGTCTGAGAATACAGGCAGTGGGATGGGGCTCTGCGATTCATTCACTGCCCACCCTGTGGGCAAAGAGGGTACCCTTCTGAGTGGCCTGCGTATGCAGGGTTATGGCTTAGGCCTAAGAAGGAGATAAGGGTGCCACCAAGGACAGCAAAATTGGCTGACAACTGTTAAGTGAAGCAGATGGTGTGAAAAGGAATGAGAAACTGAGGGCTTTAACAAGATTGAAGACTTTGGGCAAACTTACTGCCAGAAAAAGTGATGGGCAACACAGTAAATGAGAAATGCCTAAGCTGCAGGTGGTAGAAGAAGGAATAGAGAAGCTGATGGAATTGGGAATGCTGGAGCTGATAAATTATATGAAGTTAAAAAAAACCCAACAGAGCATTATGTCCCACAAGAGGACTCAAGGACACACCATTCACGGCACTATCAGGGACACACTTGTTGTCTGAGCAGCACCAGCATCACTAAACACCTAATTGGTGGGTTTTCTCTATTGGCCAGGATTGATGGGAGGAAAGGTAGAGATAATAATGCAAGAACTACAGGCAGATGGAATGCTTAACTGTGGGGCACCAAGTGACTACACAGAACTGCCCATTATGCAGAGTCCACTGACCCAACAGCAGTCCATTCAGGACTGAGTCCGAGCAGGTCCTGAGGGCCCAAGTAGGCTACATTCGCTGACAGACCAAACTCCCAAATTACCCACAACAATCATACCATTTCCCTTCCCCAAGCTCACATGAGGAAAAATCCCAAGCTTGATTTATGCGTTCTGTCAGTGGGTGAAGCCAAAATTTGATAGTGACTGCCCTATTCTAGAGGGAGAGCTGAAAAACAGTGGAGAAGGGAGAATATGTATAATTCTTTGACAGCAGCCATTGATGTGGCTGCAGCCAGGGGCCTGGAAGGAAAGACCAAAAGACTGGAGACAAGGAGGTCTGAGGCAGAGGACTGTGGATGGACACATGGGCAAGAGTGCAAAGTGTGAAGACTTTTCAATCACATAGTTAACACTCAGCAGAAAACATGTACCTTAAAAGTGGCTCTGAACAACCAAGTAGGTAACTTTTTCCAGGTGATTGGCATTGGCCATCTTTCATCATCAGCTCCACCAGAACCCCACATAGACATATGGAGGGAGCGGCCAGGATAGAGCGATGGAGTGACATATGCACCCAAAAGAATGGACACCTGCTTTCCCAGGCTTGTCTAGCTACCACCACCTCTGAATGTCTAACCTATCTGGAACAGAGGCTAACACTGGGGCCTGATATAGCACTGTTCCCCAGGGACACCAATCATCCACTCAGTAGCAAATTAGTGCCATCTGGCCCCTGTCCACTGGTTCATCTTTACAGGGATGTATACATACTCATTGTGTGTGTGTACATACTATATCTGTGTACATATATCTCACCACCATCCAGGGGCTAATAGGAGGGCTGATGCCCACTCATGGAATCCTGCACAAAAGAACATATGACCAGGACTTAGACCACTTCTCAGCACAGGAGGTGCAAAAATGGACCAGATACCACCAAACGGGTCAGGAGCGCTGCCTGCTTTCATGCCTGGAGAGTAGATGAAGAGGCCAGCTCCTGCTGGGCCCATTCAAATCAGAGGTAGGTAGTTGTTTACCTGGAGTTGGGTGCACATAGCCAGAAAGGTTTTTTGCTGTTAGATCATCCTTTTCCTGTGCATTGGGTTTTCTTGGAGTGTTTATGGTCGGTGCCTGTTGGTGGGCCTGGGATTTATGGGAGGCAATAAGGAAACCATGGAACAGACTGGGGTGTCGTTCCTCAAATCCTGAAGTCCTTGGGCAGCCACCGCCTTCATTCCAACTTTCAGAGTTTTTTATGGTTGTTTGTTGTATTATGTCAAGGGTTTTTACTAGTAAGAGGGAGAACCCAGGAGAAATGGGGCTAGTCTATCTTGACAGAACCAGAAGTTTCCCATAATATAATTTTATTATCTTCTTAACATTGCAGTCTCCAGTGACAGCCCCTTTTCCATTCTATTGTGACTTCTCCTTTGACCTTGGCCTCCTGAGTAGCTGGGACCACAGGTGTGTACCACCTCACCCATCTTGGAATTTTGTTTCTTAATTTGCAACATATGGAGACATTTTATTTAGTGATAGTTTTTCTTGTTGAGTTAAGGTTTAATTGAATTGTCAGGATTTATAATTCATGTGATGTCAATGCTTTATAATGAAACTTTATAGCTCAGAGTTAAGTCATTGTAAATTTTCCACATGCTTGTATTTTGAAATTTTTTCATGAAGAATTATGCATCTGTTTCCTAGGTCAGCTTGGTTAATTCTGTTGTTCAGGTATTTATGTATTTTATGAACATTTTGTCTCCTGTTCATTCACTGCTACATATAAAAAATTACCCTGTAAATTATGGAATGCCTCCTTGCCTTATCAAAATCTAGTACTTATTTGTGCTTTTACCATTTTATAATGTTATTGTTATTATTATTATTAGAGACAGAGTCTCGCTCTGTCACCTAGGCTGGAGTGCAATGGCACGATCTTGGCTCACTGCAACCTCCGCCTCCCAGGTTTAAGCGATTCTTCTGCCCCAGCCTCCCAAGTAGCTGGGATTACAGGCACCTGCCATCATGCCCAGCTAATTTTTGTATTTTTATAGAGACAGGACTTCACCATGTTGGCCAGGCTGGTCTTGAACTCCTGACGTCAGGTGATCCACCTGCCTCGGCCTCCCAAAGTGCTGGGATTACAGGCGTGAGCCACCGTGCCCGGCCTATAACCTTATTCTTTAAAAATGCAGTTTAAATAAATATATTTTAATGAAACGAAAGGTGAAACATTATCACCAGTAGAAATTCACTGAAAGAAATATTAAAGAGTAGTCTTCGGGCAGAGGGAAAAGGATTTACAATGAAAGGTGAAGGAAGCAATAAAAAACAAGAAAATGGCAAATGTGGGGTTGTGGCTAAATGAGTAATGACAGAAGAAGGAGGAGGAGGAGGAGAAGAGGAAGAGGAAGAGAAAGAAGAAGAAGAAGGAGAAGGAGAAGGAGAAGAAGAAGAAGAAAAGAAGAAGAAAGAAGAAGAAAGAGAAGAAGAAGAAGGAGAAGGAGAAGGAGAAGAAGAAGAAGAAGAAGAAGAAGAAGAAGAAGAAGAAGAAGAAGGTTTTCATATTTAAAACACACAGAATTAAGATATAGCAAAACAGTAGACACGGTGAGGGAATAGTTAATGCATTGTCTATAAAAATGATAAAAGCACCAATAAGTATTAGGTCTTAATAAGTCACAGCTGTATACTACATAGGGCATTAATTATATGTATGGAATTCTAAGTTGGCAGTTCTTTTCATTCAGCATATTAAAGATGTTTAACTGCCTTCAGAATTCCTTTTCTTATCCAAAGATAAGAATATTAAACATGCATCAGACATTCACAATTGTCATAATTCTTTTTTACATGGAATCTGTTTCCTCTGGCTGCCTTTATGATTGTCATTTTTTCTTCCTTTCACTGTAGCACTGCTAGTTGGGAATTCTTTGTTTTATCGTCTGTCATCAACTTTAGAAGGCCATCAGCCATTTTCTTTCTAACCATTGTTTTTCTGTTCCATCCTATCCTTTTTCACTTCAACTTAGTATCTGCTACATTCTTTACCTCTTCTGCATTTTCTATCTGTACTTCTTTTCATTTGATCTGTCTTCAGATTCACTCTTTTCTCTTAAGTTGTTTCTAATCTGTTAAATCCAGTCAACTAAGTCTTTAATTTCAGTTATTACATTTTGCAGTTCAAAAAACCTTTTTTTGGTTCTTTTCAATTTTGCTAGGTCAGTTTAGGTTTCTAATCCTCTGCTGAAATTTCCAATTTTGTCCTATAGTCTTTGAATATAGATTTATTTTATATCTGGGTCTGATTATTCCATCATTAGGAGACTGTGATAATGAACCTATTGTTGTTTCTGCTCCATTGTATTTGTGTAGCCTCAGATCAGCTCTGCACCTTGAATGCAGCCCAGTGGGCCTACAAACACATATAGGGAGGTTACCCACCTTTGTATACCCAGATTCTAAATTTTACTCCATTTTTTCCATGAAATGTCAAAAAGTGCTATTCAGCTTCTCAGCATGCTATTCCAATAGGAAATGTACTCAGGGAAAACTGCTCAGAATGCCAGACTAAACTCTAATTTGGGCTTTTCCAGCCATTGGTCTGGTAGGTTTTCCTAAGTATTTAGTTCTCCACTGGCTTCAGGAAAAACTGTCTATTCTGCCCAGCTTTTCCAGTTGCCCTTGGCAGAAGGATTGTTCTAAATTGCCTAATCTTCCAGTTCCGGAATGGGAAGTTCGTAGCCTTAAGAAAAAATACTTTTTGGTTTTAATTAGTTTTTAAAAAGCCTTTCTCCAAGCCAGCACAGAGGAGCCTCTAGAGTGCTTCCATTAAAAAAAGAAATCTGAATCTAAGATATTTACTTACTGTTAGTCCATATTTCTTGATATGTGGTTTCATAATCATTACATTTACTTTTAGAAATGACAAAGCAGAAATGTATTATCACAGTCAATTCCGTGGGATATTATATTATAGATGCTACTTCAGGGTACAGCAGTGTCCATCTTTCATTTAAATAAGAGAAATTAAAGTTACATATTTGAGTGAGCCTCAAGGATTATGTTTTAAATAACTCAAAATATTTAAAGCATTTTAAGTATTTTTAATGACACACATAATTTTATTTATCTTGCTTAATCTACTTTCAAAAGCTAAAATATTTCAAAGGATTATCTTAAATGTGACTCTACCTGGAAGTGCAAAACCCAGTTTAATAAATACTTTATTTTATAAATCATGTCAATACACATACCCATCCAACAATACATACAAATTAGGCCTAATTGTTTAAATTCAGCTCCACATAAAATTAAGGTATTACAAAACATTTTTCTGGTAAATATATATATAAATGGGATAAAAACTAAGATATAAATTATATATGTTAAATTTAAACATGAGGATAAAATATTTTTCAAATGAGCGCTAAATTAAATTATTCATTTATTAGAATCTTCAAAATGTTCAATAGTCTCATATTCCAATGTATTATGTTATAAACACTTTAAATAGATCTTGTGCTTTATAAATGTTTTATCTATTCTAGGCTACGTGTTTTACAAATATTCACTCATTTAATCCTCTTAGTGGTTGATACCACTCTTCCCATGTTACTGATGAGCAATCTGAGTTACAAAGAGGTAGGTAACGTGTACCTGATAAATAACCAGTAAGTGGTAGAACTGGGATTAGAATCAGACCTCTAAAGGCCAAAGTCTTTACTGCCAAGTTACATTAAAGCAAATAAATTGCAAACGTTTATTGAGAATACTTATGATATAAATGTTAAAAGGATGCTCTGGCCTTTGTTTCTAGAGACTGTGTTTCTATAGCTACGGAGTAAGGCTCAGGCCAGGGATGGCAACAACTCACCTATGCCTTTTAACTCCTATCATCTCTGCTGGAAACCAGACCCATCCTCCAGCCAGCATGTTCTCACCCTGGTTTCCTGAAAGCATCATGGGCATTCCCTTTTGATCAGTTTGCTCTCCTCTTTTCCCCTCACTTGAGTTCCCTTTGGTATCTTCAACACTAAGCACAGTGTTCTCCATCTGTCAGATATGCAGGAAAAGTGGTGACTGATGATTTATTAGTGGTTACAGTTGTTAGGTAAAATTGATGTTGCTTAATAAATTTGTACAGGACATGAACACTTACTGGGAAACTTTCACCAAATAATTTATAAAAACATATGATTGTTCTCAGTCTATAGAAACTGTCTGAAATTCATAAATGTAATAAGTACAACATTTTAGTACATTTCCCCTATAACAGTCTATTAGAAATGAAGACAAAAAGCTATAATTTTACATTCATCAGGTACCTTGTAAAGCATCACGCAGGCTTGGTAAATGATGTTATTTAAAATGGCTTTTTTTTAAAGTTTTCAAATACTGAGTTTATGGAACAAGTATTTAAAATTATTTTAAACATTAATTCAAATTATAAATAGTAAATAACACAAATACATATGTGTTTTATTCATGCTATATTTATAGCTATGTGCAAATAGTTGTGAACTTTATGTAGCTGTATTGACATTGACAAATGAGAATAGCAAACTCGGCCAAGTAGAGTCTCTCTCTGTTCCACTACATCCTTCACTGCTTAGGTCCAACTTTCTGTGACTTGTCTGACTTAAAAGGAATTTCTGGCCAACAATGCAGTGCTTCTCTTGTCTTTTGTTTGTTTTGTCTTGTTTTAATCAGACCCTTGCTTATATTTATATCCACCTTCCCTATCCCAGCGAATTGAGAGAGTAACTAACTGTTTAACCATTTGTATAGATGCATGCATGTATAGAAAGATGAGCTTCCAGCTGGAAAATTTACATCATTATGAGGAATAAATTTAAAGGAAAATTATCTCATCCAAATACCACTTTTAGTATTTTCCTTTTTTCCTTAAGAAAAGGATTTATCGTGTATTAAAATGTTTGAGTTTTTTAGGCATACTTCTTAATATTCTAAATGTTTCAGACAAACCTCTGTTTTGCTCTATATTTCTCTGAATTTCAACATTTCCATTTTGCTTCCATATCCAAATTAATGTCTCCCTTTATTTTCCCTCCTGGTTATTATATAACATAATTTGTCCTCGGAAGTGTAGGTATGCTGTTTATTGTACCAAAAAAAACACGATTATGTATATATTAAAGACATTTACTTTCTTGGCTTCAATAGAAGGCACAATTTTGAATCTCACTTCAGTGTTATTTGTAACAAATATTTTAAGGTATCAGTTGGCCATAATTAATCTAAAACCTACAAAAACATATATAGAACATAATGATTTTTATATCAAGCTCCTTTATTGCACTGATGCCTATTTTAAAATGAAAATCTTTTTCTTGAGAGAAAACAGTCAGAGTGGGTGGGAGCAGTAGATAGACCTGGCCGGTGGCAGCTGAGCCCCCAGGGATGAGTGGGACTACCTCTGCCCACCCACAGCCTTCAGCATTGCTGTTATTGTTTGGAGTGGGGACAATCTTTGTTTTTGTTTTAAGAAAGAGCATATACTTTGAAACTATAGATTTAACATTATGTAACATGGGTAGATTACTTTTATAATTAATCTATATTAAATTAAATTGGGGTTTGTGAGGATTTTTTATTTAATCCTCACAAGAAACCAAGGTATACTGCAGAGTGCAACTAGCCCAAGCAGGCACTTAGTTTTTTGTGTCATTGGAACATACAATAGTAACTTCATAATTTTATCACTAGCTACTATGTATCAGAAAATGGCAAAACTTTGCTTAAAAGTATAAATTGTAATACTGATGTAAGTTTATGACTTTAATGCAAAAGTTCAAAATGGCATGTGATGCCATCGCTTTTTTTATTAGTTTAAGGATATCTGCTGGTGTCCTTGACTCAGAGCTTCATGGGTCCAAAGACCATATATGACTCTATCACCCAGGCCTAAATTGCATTTGACAAATAGAATGCAATGAATAAATCAATTCAGTAAGACTCACAGCCGCTCCTCAGGGAAGAATATTTGGAAGCAGGTAGAGCTATCGATTCCAGTCCTGACTGTGCCCCATGTAGGATAGCTTTGGAACCAGACAGATTTGGCCTCAGTTCCATCACTGATTTTTTTTTTTTTTTTTTTTTTTTGAGACAGAGTCTCGCTCTGTCACCCAGGCTGGAGTGCAATGACACGATCTCGGCTCATGCAACCTCCACCTCCTGGGTTTAAGGGATTCTCCCGCCTCAGCCTCCTGAGTAGATTACAGGCATGCGCCACCATGCCCAGCTAATTTTTTTGTATTTTTAGTAGAGATGGGGTTTCACATGTTGGTCAGGCTGGCCTCAAACTCCTGATCCACCTGCCTCAGCTTCCCAAAGTGCTGGGATTATAGGCGTGAGCCACCACACCCAGCCCATCACTGAAATTTGGATAAGTTACCCACCATATGTTGACTTCCTCATCAACACAGCAGAGTTGATAAAATGAATAAATCAGATAAAAGAATTTGAAATTTGAAATTGTACTGTTTGCCATATAATCATCACCTAATAAATGGCAGTTTACTTCTCTTGGCTCCAGGAAAACTGGGTCACAATATTTGGTTATATTTTGTAAATTTCAATGTGAGACTCATACCTGAACAACCTGATGCTTCAATACTATTTTTAAAAAGAGATCTCTAGATTTAGGAATCAAAATATAGCATAAGCATTTAGACTAGGGAGGCTACAACATTTTTGTGAGGAGCTACTATTTACTTTGACAAGTATCAAGACTGACATTCTAGAATTAGGGATCGGTGTTGCTATTCATTATCTTATTTATGGGGAGTGGGGTAAAGACCATTTTGGAAATTTCTGTCTAATTTCTAGAGGTCCCTGACCTAAACACAAATGATAAGACTTCAAATCATGGGCTCTGATATAAAGCAGATTTGGATTCTTAACTCAGCCTCTCATTCACTAGACTGAATCTTAAGGCAGTTTTTAAATTTCCCTGAGCCTATATTTACTTTTCTGCAACAAAGGGGATAGCATTACCCACAATTTGGGAGAGCTGTGAGGTTAAATGTGATAATAAGTGAAGGAAACCTAGCATAACTTTTGGCCGATGATATACATTCACCAATTGCTTAAGAATGGCTTTTCAAAACTATGAAACTACTTGGTAATATAAAGAACATTAAGAGTTTCATAGGTTTATATTACTTACTGGATACTTTTCACTTTTTTCCATTATAAGAATTATATGCTTAGGAAAAGAATAAACCCTGAAGTCTAATAGAAATGAAAATAGAATTGTATTTATTTGACAATGTAAATATAAAAGTAAAGGGAATGGAAAAATGAAATCTTTCCATAAAATGTGTTTGGAAACAGTTCTTTCTAAAACATAAATTACAGAAATTCAAATAATGGAAAATATTAATCATTAAATAAAATAATGATCATTAAATATTAATCATCTAAATGCATTTTAATGTATATGTTGGTCTTAATATAATTAGATACCAAATAAAATTGAGAACTATTTCTACTTACTGAAAATTGAATTAAAAACTAAAGTCGCAATATTTGCAATTGTGTTTAGTCATCAGGCTGTATTCATAATATACTAAATTGACTTTAGGTACATACTTTGATTGCTTTTGATAATTCTGTGCCTATATAATAGGTCAGCCAGAGGCTTTATGTGCTTTTCTGAACTTTAAAGGAAAGAGTTAAACAGTATACGTGTCTTAAATCATAAACTGCTCATGGGCCAAGCATTGAGAGCACATTTTCATTTAAGTTTCCTAATTCTATTGAAACTTTGGCTGAATACTTTTCAGGGTGATTGTCAGTGTCACTTAATATTCAATAGGATTTATTCATTTAAAAATTAGGCATTGGATTTAGTTTCTAAATTTTTGTGTTAAGACTAGAATAGCAGGTGCTTTGCAAAATTTAAAGTGAAATTTGACACTACAGTAAAATTTCGACAACCATCACTTTCAAATAGTTATCATTCAGGTTATGGAAGCTACTATATTTCTGTACAAATGACTCAGCTCATTATTGTATCAGTTCACTAGATACCTACTGAGGTGTTTAATTATGTTACGTAGAAAGATTAAAACACGCGGAGATGATCAATATCACAAATGAAAGTCGAAGAAAATTGTTTTCCAAAAATTAGAAATAAGAAAGTAAATAAATATCAAAACTGTAAACTTGACTTCCTTTATCATAAAGGGCCAGTGTCTCTTCAATACAATCAACTTTCTTCAGCATCAAAAATTTCATACTAAAAGCAATTTTTTTCTGACTTGCACCAGAAATGGCCGATAGCTGTCAGAGTTCATCCTAAAACTACCATGGGGCATTTGGGGTATTTGGTGTGTCTCCAGGTTCTGTGACTTAGATATTTGATACTTGCAAGTTGACAGAGAAATCAAAAGACAACTGGGTTGGCAAACAGTAATGGGAGCTTTTAGTTGCTCTTTAATACATACATTGTCCTTAAACAAGAATAGCAAATAACTCTGAACTAATAGATTGAATACAATTCAACAAGCCTTTAACATATAGATATTGGGTGATGTTTTGGGAATTGAGTATCTCACAGCCCAAACTAAAGGGATTTGTAAATAATAGAAGGAGCAGGCATAAAATTAACTATTATGCAAACTATGGTATGATTCCTAAATGATATGTTAAAATAAGAAAGCAAATTAGTACTATTACTGGGACATAGAGTGACAATTCTTCCAATAAGAACTACAGAAGCCTTCTTACCAGCAATGGCACTTGAATTGGACATTGAAAATGGCCAATATCTCAACATGCTGCAAAGGACACTCAGGGCAGGATCTGAGATAGTAGAGACCATGTTTAGAGTATAGTCCGTGGTATCCAGGGCCCAGAAGTCTCACCAGCCGCAGGGGCCTGGGTCATGGTGTGGTCCATGATCTAATTGTGAAGACATCAGTCTTCCATGTTGTGGAGTTTGGATGTTATTTTGTGTGTGATTGGAATCCTCAAAATAAAGAATTCAGTTGAAAACTGGATCTACATTTAGAAAACTAAAATAATAGACTGAAGAGGTTGGTGTGAAGTGAGGATATGACATAAGTAGGCTGTTTAATCTGTGCTACGGAGCAATGAGAACCTGATCTTTGGAAGTTGCAGCTGGCAAGTGAAAAATGTGTACTGTAAAAATGCACTTATTCCTGAATAAGTAAATTGTTCTCTCTTAATCTAATTCTTCAGAGTAGTTACTGACTGTATCAACCATCAGATGCTACTAGTGAGGAAAATATAGTAGGTAAGTAGGTTCAGTAAGAAAGTTACAAATTATGTTGGCCAAAGAAGCATGTATGTTTTTACCAATGGTGCTTATTTGTACATCTGATACTCTTCTTTGCTTATTACATTATGTTGGGGAAAAATATGATATTAAAAATAACAATGAAAATAGGATTGATCTCTTGCCCATTGAAGCAAATTTAGCAAATTGTTAATATTTTTAAAATCATAGTTTATGTCTATAATTTTGTTTTCTACATGTTTAAATAGTCCACATTTAAAATAATGGATTTAGTTTCCAACAATTCTTGTTTGAAACAGTGTATATTTGAAAGTTTCAGATAATGTATACATTTAAAAACCCATTTCACTGCTTAAAATAAAAACAAAAATGAAGCATCCGAATTTTATGATGTTTTAGGACTTTTAACCTTATATAAATGCAACATTTATGTTGGAGAAGTAGGGAGGAAAGTTTATTAAACATATTATTGATGTTACAAACTTAAAACTGTAGGAGAATTCTTCTCAGCATGTTTTACTGCACAAAGCAGGTGATGAAATTCTAAGTATCAAAAGATTAAAAGTATTATAATCAAACTTAAATTAGTTTCAAGGCTTACAGACCCCTTGACGTCAAGGATACTGTGCCTCTCCATCTGCACTAGCTGCAATATTATAGCAGGACTTGCCTGGACTGGAGTGCATCTAATACTTGTTGCATGCAGGGATGAAGTACAAGTTTTTTAAATGACTTTTCTCAAGACTTCTGGGAAATGTCAATAAAAAGTATTGTTAATCCACCCAATAAGTAAGTATCCTATCACTGAAAGAATGAATTTAACTTGAAAACCTCTAAGACATCAGATAATTTCCAGAACCATTCTATTGCTTACATAAGTAGCTTTATGCTTTCAGATCTAAATATGGGTTGAAAATTTGAAATAAATTCATTAATACATTTGTAAGCACGATTTAGTTTATTAACTTGAACAAATCATTTAACAATTATTAGGTACTTATAGAGCAGCCCTATTTGAATTTTAATGATTATGGCTTTTCCAGAACTTCTATACTTGAATTCTGAGGCCCGCTTTTCTGTGCTATCTCCAAACCATATCATTTTGAAATTGAGTAACTTATACTTTCCTTTTTTATTGGGCAGTTATTCAGGTTATTTATTGAATAGAACAGTTTGTTGTTGATAATCTCAGCAAAGAGTTCTCTGACAACAGAGGGGAGGAAAACAGAATGTCAATCTGAGATAGCTATATATTTGTGAAAGTCTAACTGCAAGAAGTTGATCTTGGACAAAAATGCAAATAATGCCATTATTATTAATGAGTATATGCAGTGTCATAAATCCAAGTTCTTCCATGTGTTTGGTTTATGCATTATTTCTATGAAGAGAGAGGAATGAGGGGGTTGAAATCAGAGATGCGGGGGGGGGAGTTACTTTGGTGTAATAACAGCCACTGAGCTTTAGCTCTTAGGAGTGTGTGCTGGTGACCCTGCAGGTCAAACTAAGTTTAGAGCAAGTGAGTCAGTTAATTTCCCAAGATGATACTGGGTTCATTCTCTCTATATGCAACAAAATACTAGGTTTTCTGAAATTCTTACAGCATTGAAAACACCATTGCAATTATTTCAGAGCTCATCATCCATTCTGGTTGGAATTATTATTAATGGAAACAGGAAGACTTTGAGCTGCATGGACTGAGTCTCTAACTGCATCATGCCTGATGGAGAGAGAAGAGGTTACTAATGGCCCACCTACCCATGGGGGCTAGGGCCATTTATTAGCAAAACAACAACTTTAAATAACTGTGTCTCAAACAATCCATCCTTGAATAAAGGAGGGATGGCCAATGTCTACCAGTCTTTAATACAAAGGTTAAATTTTGGAAAGCTGATTACACCTGAGAGCAATTAGCTAATAATTCCCCTGAGTATTTTCATGAAATCTATGTACCGGTAGTCCCTTTGGCTCAAGGTGTTCTTTATGAACAAGATAAAAATTAAATGACTATATGTAATGTTTTGATGACTCAGTCAGTGGCATCTTTATACTTACTAAGGTCCACAATAGTTTAATTTTTCAATTATGATAGATGTATCCATTTTTCTTGAATGTTATTCAGTCTTTAATGATTGAATTATTTTTTATATAATGATTTTTTCATGTTTTCCATCTTCTAATTAGGAAGGCTTTCTAATCTCCATTTGCTGGTCTCTAGTTTGGCTCCTAATACAATACATTATGATTTCATATACTTCTTATGCCAGGGACCAAAAGTCCAAGAAGGCAAGAAATCAAGCCTTATTCCCTTGTTGTAAATGCTTTGTACTTAATAGGTTCTTGATGCAAAATTTTAGAATAAACAAAATTATGAAAAATACCTTTAGAGGCTTCAAATGATGATTACATATATTTTAATCCTTTAAAGACATAAATAGTGATTACAGTTTTGCTTTTTTTATCCTACACCTATTAAGACTCCAATTACCTCTTTCATCAACACACAGCATGCTGATATGATTGATAAAGGTAGAACTATTTTCTATTATGCATTGATTAGATTAGCAGGACTTTGCAGTGGTTTTTTATGTTCTCTGTTCAAATGAAGAGAAAAGAAATTGGTTTGGAATTATAACTAGGAAAGTTGTGGAGTACACTTGGTCTTCAGCTTTGTTTTAACAGAATAACTGCTTTCTCACTCTGCTTGTGAAGGGTGGCTAATTCAAGGTTATCAGTCAAGATTTTACTGTGTAGTTTATGGAGGATAGATGTCTCAAGTCTGATGACAAATATGATTCCACTGAACTGACAGCTGAGATATCTGTAGCACATTTAGATTTCAGGTATATAAACTTGTTTAGGAGTTTGATTTTCCTTAACTATCCTAGGAGTTCAGCTTGATGGAACAGTAATGCAAATTTTCCAGCCTACTTTATTCCTCAGTTTAGGGAATGAATTAAAGTTATGCTTAGAAGAGAAAATAATGTAAATAAGAATGAAATATATGTATGTGCTTACCTATGGTCTACAATACAGGAGCTTAGGGGAAAGAACTGAGAAAGTGTGAGTTAGTGATCTTTACACCTGCATTTCACAAGTGACTGAGAATGAAGCAGATAAAAGCAATATATTATTATAAAAAGGAAATATATTTATGTGAAGTAGACATCAACATTAGAGATATGTCTGTAATTAAACAGAATTTAAACAGGGTTTCAGTGGAAATTGGTCCTAATATCTTACGATCCATTCATGGGTGACTCTGCCCTGTGAAAATGTGCAGGGGAAACATTCCCGGGTGATGGAATCACAACTGAAAAAGATATGCAGGTACACAGTGAGGACGGTTGACAACACAGCATTTTTAATCTGCATCTATAGAAAACACTTATATAAGCTCTCTAATGGAGGGATTATAGAAATACATTTAATATATAATACTGTACTTTTGTGTACTTACTGTGAAAATAGCACATTTATTTAGAGAGGGATTTTATGCCCAAAGTTCTTGTTGATGTTTTGAAATATATCCATTTCCTTCTGTTGTAGTAACTGTTATCAAGAAAAGGAAAAGTACCAACAATTTTCCAGTATTCCTCATCAAAAGTGTTCTCCTTTGACTAATATTTCTCAGAGTCATCTAGAATGTTCACATCAGTAAAATGTTCTAGAAAAAGTCAGAGTTTGTGTTCTGGGAAGCGTCTACATTTGCCTGCATTCATGTCTCGTGCACATGGCCTGCCGCTCGATTCTCCATGTGCCTTCCTCATAAGTACAGTGGCATATGGTGCACTCATCAGTCTTCACTTCTCTGCCAGCAGGGATCACCGCAGTTTCTGCAAAGCAGTTTGGACCTGAAATGCAGAAAAACGTTTTATACTATATGTGTGCATAAATATATAATATATATAATTAGGTATTAAGCATTACAGTGTATACGTGTGTGTGTGTGTGTGTGTGTGTGTATTTGTTTGTTTTTGAGACAGAATCTTGCTGTATCACCCAGGCTGGAGTGCAGTGGCATGATCTCACCTCACTGCAACTTCTGCCTCCCGGATTCAGGCAATTCTCCCGCCTCAGCCTGTCAAGTAGCTAGGATTACAGGGGCATGTCACTATACCCAGCTAGTTTTTGTATTTTTGGTAGAAATGGGGTTTAACAATGTTGGCCAGGCTGGTCCTGAACTCCTGACCTCAAGTGATCCACCCACCTCGGCTTCCCAAAGTGCTCAGATTACAGGCATGAGCCACTGCACCTGGCCAATGGTACATATTTTATTCAGTTTCTTTATGAAGGACAGTGGCAAAGTTATAATTTCAGTAATATGAAATACTCTACTTTTGTTCTGAAATGAAACCAATGCCATTTAATTTTTTTTCTTTTTTTTTTTTGAGACAGAGTCTTCCTCTTTCGCCAGGCTGGAGTGCAGTGGCACGATCTCGGCTCACTGCAACCTCCGCCTCCTGGGTTCAAGCGATTCTCCTGCCACAGCCTCCAGAGTAGCTGGGACTATAGGGGCGTGCCACCACACCCAGCTAATTTTTGTATTTTTAGTAGAGATTGGGTTTCACCATGTTGGCCAGGATGGTCTCAATCTCTTGACCTCATGATCTGCCCGCCTTGGCCTCCCAAAGTGCTGGGATTACAGGTGTAAGCCACCACGCCCAGCCCATTTAAAATTTTTATGAGACAACACTGTGACTTTCATTAACTATTCCATTTTGGGGCTAAAATATGCAACCATTTGGTTTAATTAATTCTAAATACTCACAGAAAAAGCATAACTAAGACCTTCAAAGAACCAGTCTTCTTCAGGACACTTTTGGCAGAGATACCTTAAAACAAGCAAACTGCTTGAAGTGACATAAATTCAGTGTACCTTCCAGGCCTCCTAGGGCAGCTTTTCAAACTTTCCCATACATTACCATGGCCTGGAGGGCTGTTGAAAACACTGTTTGCAGAGTTTGTGACTCACTAGGTTTGGGTTGGGGCCTGAGAATTTGCTTTGATAAGTTCTCAGGTGATGTGGATGCTGCTTGTTTGGGAACACACTTTGAGAAGCACCATCTTAGTGTGTTGCAGGAGTCTATCTTTCACAATCTTCCATGAGAATTGAGGATCTCTGTAATTCTCAATCAATTCTATATCAGCTATAATATATCAGCCAACAAATGTGTCACATCTGCACTTTATGTTAAGATCAAGGACATGGAGAGATGAGTATCAGAAAGAGTTCCAATGTTAGTTAAAACACATTTTTTTTAAAGATTAATGGCTTTGTGTTATGGTTCATACCTGTAGATCTCATTCAGCTATGAGCAACTGCTCTACCTCTATACCTCCCTCCAAAATTCAAACACTGGTAATTACTGCATCCTAAATAAAGGCCCTCAACTTTTATCTTCAACAGTTGGCAAAATTCTCATTCTCCTCCCTTCTTTGCTTCTAATATCTTTGATAATGTGCTCGCAACCAAAATGTGTTTAGTTATAGTGTGAAGTCATCAAAGAGATGAAAAAGGTCCATCTGCAAAATTTAAAAAAATAAATCCAGCAAACTCCAGAATAACAGTTGGCCTTTTAATAATTCTAAGTACAATAGCTCATGTTCTGTGGTGGTGGTTTTCGAGTTCATCCAGGAGGTGGAGGGCCCCCGCTTTTGGATGCCCAGCTCTGCACATGGCTCCCTGCTTGCATGTGCCCCCTTCTCGCTCCCTGAACTCTGTTTTCTTTTTTGTTTGTTTTGTGTTTGAGACAGTGTATTGCTCTGTCACCCAGGCTGGGGTGCAGTGGCATGATCATGGCTCACTGTAGCTGCTTCAACCTCCTGGGCTCAAGGGACCCTCCCATCTTAGCCTCCTGAGTAGCTCCAATCAGAGGAGCACACCACCACACCTGACTAACTTAAAAAAAAACATTTTTGGAGATATGAGGTCTTTCTATGTTGCCCAGGCTGGTCTCAAACTCCTGGGCTCAGGAGATCCTCCCACCTTGACCTCCCAAAGTGCTGGGATTACAGGAATGAGTTGCCACACCCAGCCCTGGACTTTCTTTTCTTCTTGTCCCATGTTCAGAGACTGCCCTAAGGTTCTGCCCTTGAACTCTTTCAGAGAACCCAACAATCATTCATCTGGCAATGACTCCCAAATTTTAGTTCCATTTGTACTTTCTCGCTTGAGCTCCAGTCTTTTGTTTCCGGGGGCCAGTATCTGCATTACCTGAAAACATCAGATTTATTATGTCTGAGCCCAGTGTCACATATCCATTAGCTTTGGTGAATTGCGAGACTTTAAATTCAAGACCCCTCCCCACCCAGTGGCCCCAAAAGGATATTCTAGTCCTCTGTGCACTCCACCACACCCCACACAACTGGCCTCCACAGTTTGCTGCCTCCCTTGCTCTGCAGTGCATTTTCCTTAGTCCATAAGGCCAACAGTGCCACAGTGACCATTCGGATGGTGCCTATGTTTAAAAGTTTCCCTAATTAGTCACATTTGGCTCGAGCTCTCTTTGGCATGCCTTCTTTTCTGTATCATCTTTTTTTGCAGAGGTAAATTTGAAAATGCAATCTGCTTTTATTTCACTCTAATATCTGTCAGTGTGCTTTGCACAGAGAAGCCACACCATAACTGCCCAGAAGACCTGTATCCTTATATACAGATACTGACAGGTATCATTTCCAGACAAATCTGGATTAAAAATCTGGCACTTAATAGTTATGTGATGTTGGACTGATTAAATTAATTATTGTGTGCCTTAATGGGAATAATAAGACCTCACAGGGCCTCATGTGGGCTAAACTGGATAATTATATTTCATCTATCCTGTTGTTCTACAAATGCTAGCAAAAGTCTTTACCTGAATTAATCTTTCTATGTCAGGGCAATAGTCACTTGTAATGAGTTTTTATCATTCTAAGGTTAACTCTTCATTTTGCATTTTACTGTAGAATATAAAATTTTTATTTTTCAGTCTTTTGCAACACATTGAAGTCTTTATTCTTTTTGATGTTCAAATCGTCCAAAATTTGGCTAATGGGAGATCTGGACTTCAAGCTAGCTCTCATGTCTTTTTGACACACTCCTTTAATCACTAAAAGCTTCTTTCATTTCTAAACTAAGAAGATATCTTCAGCTGATCTTGCCCATATCTGTAATTAACCTTCTCTCTTCCTTTTGGTGGAGAATATATTTAGAACAAAGACCTGGCTATCACATGTAGTATACTGACTGGGGTGGCACTTCTAGGCCTTCTTGGTGGGCACAGATAGGAACACATAAAAACACACATACACACACATTTTTAAAAATTATAAATTCATAATATTAATTATAATTCAAAAATTTTCCTCTTAGATTTGTGTATGTGTAGCTTTTCTCATACAATGAAACACTTTAAATTTAACATATTTACTTATTTTGCTTATCCTATTGTATTTAGATTTTAATTATATGTCTCATTTTACACTAAGACCTGTAAACCAAAAATAAACTTCTAAGTCCCTCACCAATTGAATGGACCCCTCCTTGTGGACAAGGGCATTCCAAAGTTAACCTGCAAACCTGTCTCAGGTCATGATGAATTGTAGGCTTTGGACATGCCTCATTAAAACCTCCTCCTTTTGGAATTCAGGCACAGCTGACCAACTTTAGCATTAAAATAGAGATCTTAAAACTGACAAAACAGACTTTTTGTAGCAATAAGACACCAAATTCCAGCCTGACTCTAGTATTGGCATCACATGACAGACAGTGGTCCCCGAACGAAATAGATGTATTTTGTTCCAAAATACATTTCTTTGACATATTTTGAAATGGCCCTGCGAGGCTGTCTTTTGTGGGGAAAATCTGCATTCCGTAGAGAATCCCCTTCCCTTTCCAGGTCTTTTCCCTCATCCAGGAGAGAATTAATCAAGAGTCTGGCACCTTTATAGGTCTGATAAGAGCTCTGAAGCCTGCTACTGGAGGCTTCATCCGCATGACAAAACCATGGTCTCCACAACCCCTTATCTTACCCCAGACATTCCTTTCTATTGATTCCAGATTTTTATATAATAGCTCTTTCAAGAAATTGTCAGTCAGAACATCTTTGAATACACCTATGACCAGGAAGTGGCCCCCATCTCCACCCTCAGTTTTGAGTTGTCCCGCCTTTCAGGACCAAACCAATATATACATTACATGTATTGATTGATGTCTTATGTTACCCTAAACTGTATAAAGCCAAGCTGTGTCCCAATCACCTTGGGCACACATTCTCAGACTCTCCTGGGACTGTGTCATGGGCCATGGTTACTCATATTTGGCTCAGAATAAATCTCTTTAAATATTTTACAGAGTTTGACTTTTGTTGTTGACAGACTGTTTTTTATTAAAATCCTTAATATACTCTCCTATTTTTATCCTATTGTTATGTAATTTAAAAATTACAATGCAAATGTCATTCCTAGTAATTAATATATATTTTGCACTTCTTATAGTCAGCATATTTTGCTCAAAAGTCACTTATCTCTTCTCTGTGTGGTTGTATTATCACTGGCATACAGAGTTAGGTTCATCTGTTCCCATTTATCCTCTCCACTTCATTCCTACTCTGTTACCTCCCACCTCCAGCCATTATGTCAATCATTTTCAGTGATTTCTAATTTATCTTTCGAGTGTAATTTTTTTTAAGAATAAGCAAATTATTTCCTCATTTTTCTTTCACAAAAGGTAACATACTTCTTAATGCTGTGTACTTTGCTTTTTTTCACCTAAAAACATGTCCCAGCTTATCACTCCACATCCATACACAGACCCAGCACTTGTTCTTTATGGCTCCATTGTGTGCCTTCACCATTGTTTATTCAACAGGGACTCTATTGATGGGTCACTTGAAACTGGTCCCCCAGCATTTAGGAAACATATAAATGCTTAGCACATTTTTTTTTTTATCATCTGCTTCAGGCAAGAAAGAGATATAAAAATTGCTGGAATTTATTAGTAAAGCCTATATTCATGAGGAAAAACAAAAAGCCAACGAAAACATCAAATGTTAAAATGATTTAAAACACATAATCCTAGAGGCAGAAAACAACAATTTACAAGCTGTTTCACATAAGAAAGTTGGTTTTATACACTTTCAAATAAGTTATATAGAGATTTATCTCTTCATCATTGCTAAATGACTAATGAGAAGAAACATTGATTCTGGGTTTCCCTTGCTTGAGTCACAACATCCAGACTAAACTTGGGGTGAAGGCGACACAGCATTTTGGACTTCAGATGTTTGTCCTCCACTGCTGTGATTAAAAGAAAATAATAATTCTTCTTGGTAAGAATTTTATGATAGTATGATTTATTAAATTTTTGACAGTTGGCTGGGTGCGATGGCTCACGCCTGTAATCCCAGCACTTTGTGAGGTCAAGGTGGGTGGATCACAAGGTCAGGAGATCAAGACCATCCTGGCTAACATGGTGAAACCCCATCTCTAGTAAAAATACAAAAAATTAGCTGGGCGTGGTGGCGGGCACCTGTAGTCCCAGCTACTTGGGAGGCTGAGGCAGGAGAATGGCATGAACCCGGGAGGCGGAGCTTGCAGTGAGCTGAGATTGCCACCACTGCACTCCAGCCTGGGCGACAGAGCAAGACTCCATCTCAAAAAAAAAAAAATTTTTTTTGACAGTTAATATTTACTATATTCTTTAGCTCTTTGTTCTTTTTTGAATTTTTTGTCCTTATTATTATTTTAACTAGTTACTCTGTTACTAGAAAGGGGTCCTGATCCACACCCCAAGTGAGGGTTCTTGGATTTCATGCAAGAAAGAATTTGGGGTGAGTCCATAGAGTAAAGTGAAAGTAAGTTTATTAAGAAAGTGAAGGAATAAAGAATGGCTACTCCATAGACAAAGCAGCCCCGAGGGCTGCTGGCTGCCCATTTTTATGGTTATTTCTTGATTATATGCTAAACAAGGAGTCAATTATTTATGAGTTTTCTGGGAAAGGGTGGGCAATTCCCAGAACTGAGGGTTCCTCCCTTTTTTAGACCATATAAGGTAACTTCCTGATGTTGCCTTGGCATTTGTAAACTGTCATGGTGCTGGTGGGAGTGTAGCAGTGAGAATGACTAGAGGTCACTCTCACGGCCATCTCGGTTTTGGTGGGTTTTAGCCGGCTTCTTTACTGCAGCCTGTTTTATCAGCAAGGGCTTTATGACCTGTTTCTTGAGCCGACCTGTTTCTTGTGCCAACATCCTATCTTGTTGTGACTTAGAAGGCCTTAACCATCTGGGAATGCAGCCCAGTAGGTCTCAGCCTCATTTTACCCAGCCCCTATTCAAGATGGAGTGGCTCTGGTTCAAACACCTCTGACATCTCCATTAGACAGTAATTTTATCATTGGAGAGTTTTCTATTGTATTGTAGTTTACAAACACACAAAGTACGATGCACACAAATAAATAAAACTCTTTTTTAAATGACAGAAATCAAGGTTTACCTCACATTAAAATATACTATCAATGAAATTAATTCCAAGAGGGAATGTAAACTTGCTTAGAATGTGAAAAATGAATATTTACCAGAATTTGCTTCCTTTTTGTTTATTTAGTCCCTGATGACTTTGAAGAACTATTGTACTGGTTCTTTCACAGTATGAATAAAAGCAGTGGCACTGCTGTAGCAGTGGCTGCTGTGGTGGAGATAGCTGAGTGATGAATGGTCCCTTTCCATAGCTATCATTTACTCTCATGATAAGTACCGTCTTTTACCCCTTTTTCTAATACATCATAGAACTGCCCATGTTGAATATGCTGCTTCTGTCTTAACACAGTACAATTGAGGTGATGGAAGGTTAATTTATGTTTCAAATAAGCTATATAAATGTGGACCCTTAAAAATTCCTAAAATAAGCTTTCTTCATCTTAAGTGATTTTTAGCTTAAGGAGGGGATTATTCAGATAACAATTAGAATTAATATATGCTGGCCTGGCACGATGGCTCACACCTGTAATCCTAGCACTTTGGGAGGCTGAGGCGGGTAGATTACGAGGTCAGGAGTTCAAGACCAGCCTGGCCAAGATGGTGAAACCCCATCTCTACTAAAAATACAAAAATTAGCCAGGTGCGGTGGCAGGTGCTTATAATCCAAGCTACTTGGGAGGCTGAGGCAGGAGAATTGCTTGATCCCAGGGAGTGGAGGTTGCAGTGAGCCGAGATCGCGCCACTGCACTCCAACCTGGGTGACAGAGTGATACTCCATCTCAAAAAAAAAAAAAAAAAAATGCTATGTTGCTATTTTTTCCTGCTTCAAATATTTAGTTATGATGTAAAGTTACTGCTCTTGTAATAGGTAAGTTCTTTTTGAATCAAAACCACGTAAAAGTGGTAAGTTATAAAAATTTAACCAAAGTATAAATTTCGATTTTTACAACAGATTTTAATTACTGAAAATTTTTAAAGGCTTCCTCCTATAAGCAGCATTCCTAATAAATTAATCAAATTGTGAGATTCTTTCAACCAAGTCCCTCTAAACATGTGTATCTACATGCATGTGCATTTATTTTCTTTTTAAAAACACGCTACTTTTTAAAAATTTGTTTTATTTTGAAATCAAACCTGGAAGTTGCAAAGGGAGTAGGAGGTCCTATGCACCCTTCACTCAGTTTTCCCAAAGTTACAGCTTACATGATTATAGAATAATACAGGAGTGAAGGTGAAATCACTTAGGCAGATAGTGAGGGTATGGGAGTCCTCGGTAAAGCTTTTCTTTTAATGAAAAGCAGCCTCAAATCATTTTCTAACAAAGAGCAGCCTGCAAAGTCGAGCTGCAGACACAGACAAGCTGGGAGCTTGCAAGAGTGAATGCCAGCAGGAACTACTGACTAGACATGTTCAAGATGGCGGCTCCATCTTCCCTTCTCTGCCAGCCAAGTGTATAGTAAAGAGCAGAAAAGATGGCAGCTGCCAAGGGGAGAGTTCATTTACAAAATAAGATTAGTGTGGGGTGACCAGCCTTCCCCCATGTTATGTAAATGTCAGGTCTGATCCAACCAATCTGTGAGCCCTATGTAAACCAGACACTGCCTCCTCAAGGCGGAATATAAAAATCCAGCGCATCTGCCACCAGCCAGTCTTTCCTCTGGGAAGTCCCTTCTCTCTTACTAGAGAGAGAGCTGTTCTTCCTCTTTCTTCTGCCTATTAAACCTCCACTGCTAAACTCTTTGTGTGTGTCCCTGTCCTAAATTTTCCCGGAGCGAGATCACAAACCCTGGGTAGCCGCTTCAATAATATGTGCATATACATCTATGTTATTTGATTGCATATACAACTTTGTGTAATCACCACCCAATCAAGACACAGAATTGTTCCATCACCACAAAGACCTCCCTCTGCCACCCTATATAGTCACGCCGCACCTTCTCTTGCCCCACCATCTTTAACCCATCAGTGCTGATAATATTCTCCATATCTACTGTTTTATTATTAAAAGAATACTATATAAGTGGAATCATATAGTATCAAAGTGGGCTTTGGGATTGGCTTTTAAAACTCATCATAAAGTCTTTGAGATCTATCCAAGTTGTGGTGAGTATCAATAGTTCATTCCTTTTAACAGGTAAGTTGTATTCCATGGTATGGATGTACCACAGTTTAATAATTTAACAACTGAGTGGCATTTTGTTTTTTTCCAGTTTTGAGCTATTATAAATAAAGCTGAATATTTTCTGTGAATATAGTCTTTCTCCTAAGTGAAAGCACAGGAGAAATAAAACTACCACAATTGCTGAACTGTGTGGTAGCTGTGTATTTAGTTTTATAAGAAACTGACAAACTGTTTTCCAGAATGTCTATAAAATTTACAGTCGAACCACGAATCCAGTTTACTCACATCTTTACCAGCATTTGATCTCGTCACAAGTTTTTGTTTTAGCCATTATGTTGATGTATAGTGATATCTCAAGTTTTAATTTGTATTTCCCTAGTGGCAGGTGATGATCATCTTTTCATGTGTTTATTTGCCATTTTATATCCTCATCTGTGAAAGGACTCTTCATGTATTTTGCCTATTTTCTAACTGAATTGTTTGGTGTTTTTACTGTTGAATGTTATGTTCTTTATATGTTCCAGGTACTGTTCCTTTATCAGATATGTGGTTTACAAATATTTTATCTGAGCTTGTAGCTTTCTATCATCTTAAAGGGATCTTTGATAAAAGAAAAAATTTATATTTCAAAAAAAATTTTTATAATTTCAATGCAGTCAAATGCATCAATTTTCTATCTTACAGATCATGCTTTTGATGTCCTAACAACTCACCAAGAAGCCCTACGTCCTAAAGTTTTTCTCTCATTATTTTATAAGAATGTTATATTTTTATGGTTTACATTTAAGTCTATGATCCATTCTGAGATAATTTTTCATAGGGTGTGAGGTTTGGGTTTGAGATTCATTTTTTTTTTTGGCTATGGATATCCAATTGTTACAGTGTCATTTGTTAAAACAAACAAACAAACAAACAAACAAACAAACCAAAAAACTACCTTTTCATTGAGTTACCTTTGCACCTTTGTCAAAAATAAATTTGCTGTACTGTTATGGGTCTGTTTCTGTGTTCTGCTGTTCCACTGATCTATGTGTCTGTCCTCTTCACAATACAATAGATTTTAAATGGGGTGGAATGATTCTTCCCTCTTTATTCTATTCCAAAATTGTTTGTATATTTAGGACAACAGTTTTTTTACGTCTTTTGCAAATGTTTTCTTCCAGTCTGTGGTTTGCCTTTCATTCTTTTGACAACATCTTTCAGAGAGCAAAAATTTTTAATTTTAATGGAGGCCAGCCCATCAATTCTTTCTTTATTATTCGTGTTACTGATGTTGTATCTAAAAATTCATCACCAAACTCAAAGCTATCTAGACTTTCTCTTATGTGATCTTCTACGAGTTTTATGGTTCTATGATTTACATGTAGGTATATAATCTATTTTAAGTTAATTTTTATGAAGGGTGTAAAGTCTGTCTTGATTTATTTTTTCACATGTGGATGCTCAGTTGTTCCAGTACCATTTGTTGAAAAAACTATCATTGCTCCATTGTACTATGTTTACTCTATTAGCAAACAGTGTTCATGATATTTATCTGAGTCTATTTCTGGGCTCTCTATTCTGTTCCATTGATCAATGTGTCTATTCTTTTGCCAATACCACACTGTCTTGATTACTGTTGCTTTATATTAAGTTCAGCTATGTTTTTCTCTTTCAATATTGTGTTGGCTATTCTAGGTCTTTTGCCCCTCCAGATAAAACAGGATCCTTTTTGATAACTATAAAATTGCTTCCTGGGATTTTTTTGGGATTGTGTTGAATCTATTGCTCAACAATAGATCTTGATAATGTTGAGTCTTTCTATCTATGAACTTGAAACATCTCTCTATTTGTGTATTCTTTGATTTTATTCTATCAAAATTTTGTATTTTTCCTCATATAGATCTTATGTATGTTTTGCTAATTTTATACCTAAGTATTTCTTTTTGGTGGTAGTAATATAAATGTATTATGTATTTAATTTCAAATTACAGTTGTCATTTGCTAGTATATAGGAAAGTGATTGAATTTTGTCTATTAACCTTGTACACTGCAATCTTGCTTATTAGTTCCCGAAGTTTTTTTCTTGATTGTTTTGAATTTTCTACACAGATCATCATGTCATCTGCAAACAAAGACAGTTTTATTTCTTCTTTCCCTATCAGTATACATTTTATTTCTTTTTCCTGTCTTATTGCAGTAGTTGGGACTTCCACTATGATGTTGAAAGGAAATGATGAAAGGAGTCATCCTTATTTTGTTCCTGATCCTGTTGGGAAAGCTTCAAGTTCCTCAACAGTAAGTATGATGTTGTAGGTTTTTTGTAAATAGTCTTTATCAAGTTGATGAAGTTCTCCTCTATTCCTAGTTTACCTTATCATAAAAGGGTGTTAGATTTTTGTCAGGTCTTTTTTCTGTATCTACTGATATCATCATGTGATTTTTCTTCTTTAGCTTGCTGATGTGATGAATTAAGGCATACCTGGGATAAATCCCATGTAGTTGTGATGTATAATTATTCTTACACATGGTTGGGTTCAATTTGCTAATAGTTTGTTGAGGATTTTTGCATCTATATTCTTAAGAAATATTAGTCTTTAGTTTTCCTTTCTTGTAGTGTCTATGTCTGGTTTGGTAATAGGGTAATGCTGAAAGAAATTGTAAAATATTGATATCATTTCTTCCTGAAATGTTTGGTACAATTCACCAGTGATCCTATCTGGGCCCACGGTGCTTCCTGTTTTGGAAGGATGTTAATTATTGATTATATCTCTTTTATATATATAGACCTATTTGGAGTATCTATTTCATTTTGTGAGAGCTTTGTCAGATTGTGTCTTTCAAGGAATTGGTTCATTTCATCTCGATTATTAAACTTGCAGGAATAGGGTTGTTTGTAGTATTTTTTTTATTATCCCTTTAATGTCCACGGGATCTGTAATGATGTCCTCTCTTTTGTTTCTTATATCAGCAATTTGCGTCCTCTTGTTCTTAGCTTGGTGAGATATTTAGAACTTTTATTAATCTTTTCAATGAACAAGCTTTTGTTTTAATCAGTTTTCTCTATTGTTTTCCTGTTTTCGAATTAATTGATTACTGCTTCATTTCTTTTCTTTGGCCTACTTTGAAATTAATTTGCTCTTTTTCTAGTTTCTAAAGGTGGAAGCTTAGATTATTGGCTTTATATTTCTTCTTTTCTAATTTATGCATTCAATGCTACAAATGTCCCTAAAGTCCTGCTTTCACTATATCCCACACATATTGGTGTTTTCATTTTTATTTAGTTTAAAATATTTTTAAACTTCTCTTGAGACTTCTGGGCTCCATGTCTTATTTATAAGTGTATTGTTTAACATTCAAGTATTTGGGGACTTTCCAGGTATCTTTCTATTACTGAAATCTAATTTAATTCCCTTTTAGTCTGAGAGTAGCTATTGTATGGTTTCCATTTTTCAAAATTTGTTAAGGTATTTTATGACCCAGAATGTGGTCTATCTTAGTGAGGGTTCCATATCATCTTGAGAATAATGTGTATCATGCTATTGATGAAGTAGTCAATAGATGTCAATTATATCCACTTGACTCATGGTACTCTTCAGGTCAACTATGTCCTTATTGATTTTTCAGCTTCCCGAATCTATACATTTCTGGTAGAGGGGTGTGGAAATATCCAAGTATAAAAGTGGATTCACCTGTTTCTTCTTGCAGTTCTTGCCTCAGATTTTGCCTCATATGTTTTGATACTGTTTTCAGGCAAATGCATATTGAACACCTGTGTGTCTTATTGGAGAATTGACTCGTTTATCATTACATAATACCTCCCTCTGGCTGATAACTTTCCTTGTTCTGAAGTCTGCTCTGTCAGAAATTAATATAGCTACTTATCCTTTATTTTGATTAGTCTTAACATGGTGTAACTTTATCCATCCATTTACTTTGAAGCTATATAGTAGTCCCTTTTTATCCACAGTTTCACTTTCCATGGTTTCAGTTACCCATGGTCAACTGCAATCCAAAAATATTAAATGGAAAGTTCCAGAAATAAAAACTCCTAAACTTTAATTTTTTTGCACTGCTCTAAATAGCATGATGAACATTCATGCCATCCCATGCCATCCTTCCTGGTGCATAAATCATCCCCTTGTCTAGCACATTTCTTGGTGTGTATGCTACTCACCCATTATTATAAGAGAAAAACATAGTATGTATAGGGTTCAATACTATCTAAGGTTTCAGGCATCCACTGGGGGTTGTAGAACATATCCTTTGTGGATAAGAGGGGATACTCTATGTGTCTGATTTCTTATAGACAACAAATAGTTGTGTGTTGTTTCTGATACCCTTTGAAAATCTGTTTCTTGGTGTATATAGCCCATTTATGTTCAAAGTGACTATTAATACAGTTGGATTAATATCTGCCATATTTCTCACTATTTTCTATTTGTTGCACTTGTTCTTTGTTCCTGTTTTTGTCTTCAACTTTTTTACGCTTTTTGTGGTTTTAATTTAGCACTTTATGATTCTATTTTTCTTCTTTCTTAGCATACATGCTATATTTCCTTTTTTACTTTTTATAGGGGTTGCCCTAGACTTTGCAGTATACAGCTAATATAAGTCAGCTTTCAAATAACACTAAACCACTTTGTGGGTAATGAGAGTATCTTATAATAACAAAATAAACCTAATTCTTCTTTTTATCCATTGTCCTACTGCTGTCATTCATTTCTGTTATACATAAGCTTATGTAGGTTATATGTATATGGGTATGTGTGTGTGTGTATGCTTATGATATGTGTGTGTGTACATACATATGTAATATGTTGTAAGAAAAAAATCACCACTCTAGAATTTTGTAGCCTGCAGAATTATCTTTCAAAAGTGAAGGAGTAATAAAAACTTTGTCAGACAAACAAATATTGAGGGATTTGTTGTTAGTAGACCAGCCTTACAAGAAATGTTCAAAGTTCTTTAGTGGGAAGGAAAATTGTATGGGTAAGAAACCCAGATCTAAATAAAGAAAGAAGTAACATCATAGAAAGAGTAAGTGAAGGTTTATTTAAAAAAAAAAAAAAAAAACTTTGATTTTTTCTTATGTTGATTTAAAAGATAACAGTTCATAATAACAGCAACAATGTATTTATGCTTATATCTGTGTGTTTGTGTGTGTGTATATATACATATATAAAGCATACATATGTACACACACATATATACATACACATATATAAAGCATACATATATATTATATATACACACACACATATACACACACACACACACACACACACATATATATATATATATAAAGCATACATAATAATTGTACAAGAAGGCTATAGTGGGCTAAAGTTGGGTATTTCTCTTCCCCCAGATCAGTTAGGCTCTGATAAAACCCTAGCAGGTTAAGTTCTTGTTAAACACTTTCTCCTGAGAACCGAGAAGAACACAATGCTCCGGAGTGTTTCAAATGGCTATTTTCCCCTCCCCCTGCAAGAAGTGTGAGCGAATTTTTCTCCAATATTCACTGTGAGAACCTTGTTGAGCTCCTGGCAGTAAAACTCGAAGTGTAGGAACTGTGACCCTATGACTGAGTCCCCATGGAGTTTTTACTTTCAAGCTTGTCCAGCAAGCTTCCAGCAATTCATCAGTGACCGGTTAGGTTTTCCTCAATTACAGTTTACATTTTCCTAACCCAATACTGGTTCCCATGGAGCTTTCTGCTCAGGTAAGTTGTGATTTTCTGTATTTGCCTCCAGGTCTCTTCAATTTGGAGAGTAACAGTTTGTCCTGTGACCTCTGAGGGATCCAAGAAGAGTTGTTGATTTTTTAGTTTGTTCAGAGTTTTACTTGTTTTTAGGATACAGTTGCAACTTCCAAGCTTCTACATGCCAGACTGGAAACTCTATTGATCGATGTTTGAGTACTAAGCCAACTTTGGCATATCTGGAATAAACTCCCCTTGGTCTTGGCATGCAATTCTTCTTCTGTATTGGTGTATTCTTTTTATCAATATTTTAAAAGAAATTTTGTGGCAGTATTCACGCAAAATATTGACCTATATTTTTTTCACTGTCTTTGGTTTTGGTATCAGGATAATAATAACTTCATAGAATGAGTTGAGAAATTATTGGATGAGATTTAGGGATACTAATTAATTCTTCTTTCAATGTTTGGTATTACTATTGAGTTTGAGTTTTTTAAAAATTATCAATCCAATCTTCTTAATAGTTCTCAAGTGAATTATTTCATACTGAATGAAATGAGGTAGTTTGCATTTTTTGAGGACTTCGTCTACGTCTTCTTACTTGTTAAATTTATGTGCATAGAGTTGCTGATAATAGTCTTTCATTTTCTTTTTAATGTCTGTTGGACCTGTAATCATACCTCCTATTTTATTACTTATTTTAGTAATTCATGTCTTCTTTCTTTTCTTCCTTTGTCTTGCTATGTGTTTAATTGTTGATCTTTTCAAAGAACCAACCAGTTTTTGGTTTCATTGATTTTCTTACGTGATTTTTTGTTTTCAATTTTACTGATTTTTGTTCTCATCTTTACTAATTTTTTCTTTCCATTGCTTTTGGTTTATTTTGCTTTGCTTTTTCAAATTTCTTCAGGTAGGAACTTAATTATTGATTTAGGAATTTTTTTCTCTTTTCTAATGTGAGCATTTCATCCCATATGTTTTCCTTTTAGCACTGCTTTATCTGTCTCTCACAAGTTGTGATGTGTTATACTTTCCTTTTTTTGAAGTAGACCCTTGTTCTTTCACTCAGGGTAGAGTGCAGTGGTGCAATCTCAGCTCACAGCAACCTCCACCTTCTGGGTTCAGGCGATTCTTGTGCCTCAGCCTCCTGAGTAGCTGGGACTACAGGCATGCACCACCAAACCTGACTAATTTTTGTATTTTTAGCAGAGATGGGGTTTTACCACATTGACCAGGCTAGTCTCAAACTCCTAACCTCAAGTGATCCACCCACTTTGGCCTCCCAAAGTGCTGGTATTACAGGCGTGAGCCACCACACCAGACCTGTACTTTCTTTTTCATTAAACATTTACTTTAATTTTATAGACTTGAGGCCCAATAACTACTAAGAATCTTAGGAAAATATATCACTCATGACTACCTGGTGGATGAAAATATAAATTACTTAAAAGAATGTATAAGATTTATACATATATACAAATGGATTCTACTATTATAATTACTCAATGCAAGTAACCTCCCATACATTTAACTTCATTAGTAAGTAGGAGAATGGGTTAATCTTAATTAATTAACCTTGATGATACTTAATTTTCGTATTTACATGCTACTTAATTTTTATATTTATATGCTATATATTACAAGAAATACGATGCAGGCAGAAAAATTATATAAATATGAAAAATGAGACTTAGACTATTAGTCCAAGTCATATGGCTGATAATTAATTACTGATATGTTACATTGTGTTGATTTTGCATGGTTTCAGTTAAAGGATGCTCTGGTTAAAAATGATTAATTTTTAAACTACTATAGGATATAATGCTTTTCTTGCTTCATGGACAGTTGATAAACCTGGCTTAACTGAATTTTTCTGTGATCATTTGATGTCAGAGCAGAGGGTTCACATTGTGAAGGGTTTTTTTGTTGTTTATACCATCTGGACTCCATGAGTATGTCCACCCTGCTCACTGGTGCTGATGCACAATGCTATGATCTGACTGTTGGCGTCCCTCTGGAATTCATACATTGAAACTTAATCAACAATGTGATAGTATTAAGAGGTGAAGCCTTCAGGAGGTGATTAATTCATGAGGGCAGAGCCCTCATGAGTGGGATTTGGTGATCTTAGGAAAGAGATGTGAGGGAACTGTTCATCCTTTCCATCCCTCCCCTGCCTGCTGCTGTGTGGGGATGCTACCATGACAAGACACCATCAATTGAACAGGCCCCTCCAAACACCAAATCTGCAAGTGCCTTTATGTTGGACTTCCCAGCCACTAGAACTGTGAGAAAATACATTTCTGATGTTTATAAATTACCCAGCCTGTGGTATTTTGTTATAGTAGCCTGAATGGACTAAGACATATAGTATCAGAATGGCCTAGCACATTTAACAAAAACTTACTCTTGATTGGGAAAGAGCCATCTTCCATCGCTTAAAAAAAGTCTTTCACAACATGTCTCTTGCAATGCAGATGCTGTGTTCGGCGCCTACTGTTGCCCTAGTTGCCAGCACACTCTAGCCCAGGATAGGTGCTTTCACTTAGCACTGAACAGATGATAAGGCTGTAGCTTACAAATTCGAAATCCAGCTAGAACCTCTTGGGCTATTTTTAATTGAGTCTCTCCTCCTGGCTGCTCCTGTGTCTCCAGCAAAACTGCCTTCTCAGTGACAGCCCTAGGTCCCCACCCACGCTTTTCCCTGATTGGAAGTCCCTCAGGGCAGGAGCCAACACAGCACTGCAGCCTCACCCTAGGGTCTAGTACTGCATGCAGCACAGAGCTAGAGCTCAGTATATGTACGGTTAAGTCTTCAAATTAAATAATGAATTGGCATGCTGAAATAAAAGTATCACAGCTCTGTTGGTAGATAAATTGCCACTATGTTTTGGATTTTTATAACAAGGGATGGTAAGCCATAGGAAGACTGTGTTGATGAACAAGGATCAGGTGCAGTGGCTCACGCCTGTAATCACAACACTTTGGGAGGCCGAGGCAGGTGGTTTGCTTGAGCCCAGGTGTTCAAAACCCCGTCTCTACAAAAAATACAAAAATTAGCCAGGCATGGCGGTGCTATCTATAATCCCAGCTATTCAGGATGCTGAGGTGGGAGTGTCACCTGAGCCTGGGTGGTCGAGGCTGAGGTGAGCTGTGATTGTGCCACTGCACACCAGCCTGGATGAAAGAGTGAGAACTGTAAAAAAAAAAAAAAAAAAAAAAAAGAAAGAAGAAAGAAAGAAAGAAAGAAAAGAAAGAAAGAAAGAAAGAAAGAAAAAGCCCAGAAACGACACACATAGGTGTCTATGTCATATCTCCTTCCCTTCCATCCAGGACTAGGTGTTGAGGAATGGTCTATCACACCAAAATGACACAGCCCCCATGGAGCAGAACTCCAAGCAGTGAGAGCCCAGCAGCGTCCAGCATCTGCTTGTGGCAACGCATTTTATTTTAGGCACTAGACTATTGGTAATTTTTTTTCCATTTTTCTGAAATTAAACAACGGATAATGCCCAAGTATTCCAAACTTTACATCCCAAACCTCTTTTGAAACAGCTGCTTTTTCTGTAACTTATTGTAAATTATGTTTCTTAGCACCAGCTCTGACTGCCAAGTGTAAAATTTCCCAACTGTTATTTATACTGAGGAATCAACATCTATTGTATTTCAATTTCCCTTTTATATACCTGACATATTTTAGTTTCACAGGGTGCTGGTCTCAAAAGGATAAAAAACAAACAAACTGGTTTCCTAAGATGCATTTTCATTTCACTAAGAGTAAACTAAAAATATGTTGATGTGTTTGTGCACATTTATGTGTTCATGTGGACATGTGTGTTTTCCTAGTAAGGACCTAGTACAAAATCATTTTTAACTAAGAGTTCAAATGAGCAACAGTTTTTAAAGAGGGACTAAAACAAGCACAAAAAAAGCAAATTTGGTCTCTATGGAAGAAATAATCTTCATCAAAAGAAAATGCCTGCCAGCTTGACAACTATCCTGCCAAATTAATATCCTGTCTTTCTCAGTGGCTCCCAGGGAGTGCTATGCAGGAATAGGAGCCCTTCGTGTAGTTTATACTCTTCCTTCCAGCCCTCTGGGAACATGCCCTATTCTAGATTCATGGAACCTAGTGCATAACTCCTTGATTACCCTGTTCCATTCCTTTCAAGTTGATTTATCATATGCCACCCAGTCTCCACCAAAATTCAAGATATAAAATATATCTCCATTTTTAAAGGCTAAAGTATTCTCATGCTCAACATTCTCAGGAAACAGAAATAATATGTCCTCCTCAAAGGAATAAAAAAGGAAAAATATTTCCCAAAGTTCATATTCCAATATAGCAAAAGGTACCCTGTTTAAAAAAGTGTCCACACTGTCAAATAAATTGGGGACAGGCTTCATTAAACAACTTAAGTGAGGATTCTTCACTGAAGATCTTTTCAGAACCTTAATTGTGCTAACATATACTGAGAACCTCAGCAAAAGGGGCAGAGTGGGCAGCATTTTCTAAATTCACTTGACCATAGAAGTCTTTGCTCACAGTTATTAGGATCTGATGAACATTTATATTCATTCCATGGAGCAATGTTTGAAAAATGAACCAATAAAATGTAAGTAAAAAAAGTCACTGTCTCCTGTGCCCACAATATGCAGAACTGAGAGGCAGATCCCTGGGGCCTGCACAAGCTAACTCACTGAGCAAGTATTATTACATAGGCCTTCCAACCCACCTGACAGAGCACACACAAAAATGCCAACACAGCATGAAACTGCAACACAAATCAAGAAACCGAACATGACCAGGGCCTGAGAAGCCCCCTCATGTGCCTTTGCTGATTTCTAACAGAATAAAATAGGTTTGCCTATCTCTGCACTCCTTAGATAATCATAATGTATATACCCCTGTATAGCAGGACTTCTTTTCCTCAATATTGTGTTCATAAGATTCATTCACATTGTCGAAGTAGCTGTACTTATTTCATTTTCATTGTTACATGTTTCTTGTCTTAAAATCTACTTTGTCTGTTCTCCCAATTGCATTATTTTGGTTATAATTTATAGGGTCCATATTTGTATCTTTTCATTTTATGAATATATCAAAATGTATTTACTACTCTTGATAGACATTTACTTTCTAGTCTTGATAGATACTTACTTTAAAGTATCTATCAATAGCAGAAAATTAGAGTACTACTGTGGTAGCTATTAAAAGGACCTATTATGAAGTGAAACATTCTTCCATAAGCATTTTTAGAAGTGTCTTTGCTGTGCAACTATCACAGGAATGGAAGAGTTGGGTCACAGGGCATGTGTACTTTCAGCAGTAGCAGAAAGCAATAAACGTTTTCCCAAAGTGGTTACATCAGAATCAGTATATAAGAACTCCATTTGATCCAGAGCTTGATGTTGGTATTATTGCTGGTTTTTTTTTTTTTATTGTTATGTTTTACCGACCCTGGAGGATGTGCAATAGTATCGAATGGTGGCTTTAACTTGCATTTCCTTGATGACTGATTGTTTGGATATTCTCTGCTAATATGTGTCTTTTGAAGTATCTTGTCATTATTTTCTACTGGTTGTCAAGTCCTTATTTATTTGTCAGAATTTTCATGTACTCTGGAAAAGTCCTTTGTCTGATGTGTGATGCAAAACTTCCAATTATAATTATGGAATTGTCATCTCTCTTTTTAGTTCTTTCCAATTTTGCTTTACTTTAAAGGTATGCTATTAGGCACATACATAATTAGCAGAGTAATGTCATCTGGCTAAACCGAGGCTTTTTATCGCTTGTCTCAAGAGATGCTTCTTGCCTTAAAATCTACTTTGTCTGTTCTGCCAACTGCATTTTTTTGGTTATAATTTATAGGGTCCATATTTGCATCTTTTTACATTCAACATTTTTTCCATCTTGCAGTTAAAGTGTCCCTTGAAAGCAGAATATGGAGTTTAAGAAACTGTGTTTGAAAATCTTTGTCTTAAAAATATATTTAATTGATTTTTATTCAATATATTAATGAACATATTTGGCTAAAATCTATGGCCTTAGTAGTTCTTTTCTATTAAGCCTATCTGTTTTTGTTCCTTTTATCTCATTTGTTGTCTTCTAAAGGACCTTTTTTTATTCCTGTTTACCTGTCTCCTGGCTTGTAGTTTCCTATTGCCTGATACAAATCCTTAAATACAAATCTTAAAAGAATCTTAAAGTAAGGAGGTGAACATGGGGTTTATCTCAGTGAGCCTTCCTTTCCTGTGAGAGCTAGACCTTCAAGTCCTTTGTTCTGTCATGCTTTCAAATCAGTTTTTTTTGTTTGTTTGTTTTGCTTTGTGTTTTAATGTGTGTGCATTCTATCCCTTAGACTTGTTCTCAGTAGTGGGAGTTACTCTCATGCACCTTATTCCATCATGGCTAAAAGTAGCTTTGGGATGATTTCACTGTCACAGTATATTTGACTAACAATTCCCAAATAAGAAAGGAGCAGATCCTAAGTATCTTTATAAAATGAGAAGTTAACCTGTAGAAATTGATAAGGTGTTACGATTCTATAGTTCAGTAGGGATGCTAACCCAGAGATGTTATGGATTTATTGGTCTGTAAAAAGTCAAACAGCATAGTATGTAATTTAGCAATCTTATATATGTATTCCTTTCCATACTGACTGTCATAAATCCCTGTTTTTGAACAAGTTCTTTTGTCTTCCTGATGGTCCTACCATTAGAAATTAAATACAATTTTGCATGTGTCCCTGATCCATTTATGTGAGAATATAATTTATATAATAGAATTTCAAAGTTTTTATCAAATACGCTTGACCTGGGAAAATTATTAGGATAGTACATCACCTTGTCTTTTTGCTATTTATGCAGTTCTTCATTGTTAAGACCTCAGAGCTCTGCTTCATCTGTGTTAATATTCCCTCTGTTCCTAAAGGAGATGTATGGGTGTTAAATGTGAGGTGGGAAATTGAGGCTTTGAATACTCAAACTACAAAATATTAGGCCTTGGTGATCTTTGTTCTGATACTTCAACACTCAGATGGGAAAACTGAAACCTAGAATTAGATCCCACTTCTAATCACAAGATTAAAATTGAGATTAGTTATTTGACTCTTTTGCAAAACATATATTTGTCTCTCAAACTTTTTCAGTAGGATCTAACATGCCAGATGGTCTCCCTATTTCAGAATTGAAAGCGTGAATGACGGCATACTGGGGCACCTATTTGTTATCGTTGAAGACCAACTTGGACTATTTGAATTCAAATAGAATATATTCAAAATATGTTAATCAAGTTTGTTGTTTATTTCCAATAAGTTATTTTTCTTCCAATACAGTTTCAGTGGTCACTGGCGAAAGCAACATGAAAGCCTTGAGGAGCTCCTAGGGCAAACTTAAGGAGCAAGAAGTGTCTGCATGGATGGCTGTTGTGTGTCCCCAGAATTCTGACTAGGTCATCACCCTGTAGCCGCTCCTCTTTTCATCCTCGCCTTTGACCAGCCTTGGTGTCTAGCTCCCAGGACTCCTTCTTTCACTGGACCCATTTCAATGTCTTAGCTGCCCTGATTTTGCCGTCATCTTCTGCCTCTCATGCATTTCTTCCCTCTACTTCCCCACATTTGAGGCATAACAATTTCAAATATGTGGGAAAGCACTAATATTGCCATGATATGTTTAAATTATACTGTCTTATTTTGATAGTTAGACCTCAATTCACTGGTTACTATGACATGCCGTCAAGTTTAACCTTCACAGTAGAAGCCTAAGTAGCATCTTGAAAAACTCGCAGAAAAATGGCAACACCAGGAAATGCCCCTTCTCCAAATTCCATTAATATATTTTAAGTCACAAACATCAGCTTGTTTGTGTTGTGACTATGACACAAACATCAGCTTGTTTGTGATGTCACTATGAAGTGAATGTGATGTGACTCAGAAATGAGGGAATAATCATTTGTAATGTACCCAGAAGAAACAAAAGATGAGCATTCTCTGTATATCTGGTTTCACTTGGAACACCAATTCAGAAAGCAGCACTCAGCATACAGCCTGTCAGTGTGGTCCAGGTGGCCCCTACTTGCCTCAGCCCAGTGGGTCATCCCCAGCTCCATCCTCCATATGTCTGCTGAGGTACACTGCTTTTTTTTTTTTTTTTTTTTGAGATGAAGTATCGCTCTTGTTCCCCAGGTTGGAGTGCGATGGTGTGATCTCAGCTCACTGCAACCTCCGCCTCCCGAGTTCAAGCAATTCTCCTGCCTCGGCCCCCTGAGTAGCTGAGATTACAGGCGCCTGTCACCACGCCTGGCTAATTTTTGTATTTTTAGTAGAAACGGGGTTTTACCATGTTGGCCAGGCTAGTCTAGAACTCCTGACTGCAGGTGATCCACCCGCCTCGGCCTCCCAAAGTGCTGGGATTACAGGGGTGAGCCACCGCGCCTGGCAAAAGGTGCACTTCTTAAACACCCTTGGGCCAGGGAGTGTGCTCGGATGCAGGCTGCCTGAGGCTTCAGGGAGGCCTGCTATGATCTCAGATACTGAAGCCCATCCTTCTGAACTGGTCTTAACCCCTTCATAGTGACATGGTACAAAGGATGAATGGAATGTTATGAATTAGAAAAAAATCAATATTACTAATAGAATAAAATGTAGTGAAACCAGTTTTGTAGCCCTATACCATACTTAAATTGATAATCTGAACAAGAACTAAATTTAGGAAAATCAGTGATCATCTAAATAATAGCTACAGAGTTAACAAAATCAATAAATACCAAGTTATTGTGAACAAATAAGGAAAAGTAGAATTAGGAGCAGGATTAAACCTAAGAAGATAAGGAAAAAGGAAACTTAGTGGTGTCTTGATTAGTATTTAACTGGCTGTCAGAAAATTTTTTGAAAGGCCCAGAAGAAAATAATTGCCATTGACTCTTCCACCGAGCCAATTTTGAGCTACTAATGTAACCTCACCGAAGAGGCTGAGAAGAGTCCCTGAGTTGGACAGAGATGTACATGATCAATTATCAAAGCCAGTAGGAGCCCGCCTCTAGCAACAAGGACAAATACATGATACCAAGTGGTTGTGAAGGGCAATGCATTGTGAAACAGGCTACAGGTACACAAATGTAAATATGCGAACGAATAAACATAGATTGGTGAACTGTGAATAAATACAACGCAAGGAAGAAACCAGCAGCTAATCTGGTGGTTAAGTGCAGTAGGCTAGAACATTTGTGAATAGACATTTCTGGAGGATGGGAGAGAAGTTCCATATCTGGTAAGTGCAGTCCAGACAGTGGAAGTGCCATGGGTTGGTGTGATGTTGTATAGACTTCCTAATTCAACAAATGGAAACACTTGCATCTGAGCTGGGCCCCGGGATGAACCTCTCTGATAATTCACTGAAATTTTAGAAGGGCTTATTTTACTTCCATAAGTTCTGCTGAATCCTGTACAAATGGAAACCACTGACATCTGCCATTGACATCTGATTATCATATAGATACAAATGAAATGATACTCTGAAAGACCATTTAAGGAGAATACAGCATGGTGTTATCTAATACCCCACAATTACAAGTTTTATTATGAAAACAAAAACATTGTAATCCAAGCACATACACTAATAAATCAATGATATAACCACATTTAAAATCAGTCCAAAGTGATGTCAATATCTTTGTCTGTCATTCTTGATGACTAGCAAATAGTGTCATCATCCAAGGAGGCAAACATAAAACAAATCAATTGCAAATCTTTCAAATGATGCAGAATAGCCTGAAGTCAAAATTGCTGCGGAGAAATTGCTAAGAATCACACACAAAGCCACTAATAAATAAGTGCATGTCAGAGCTAGACCACAAATCTAGCACCTATTCAGTAGTATTGAGATTGGGGGGAAAATCCAAATAATCATCGATCAGTATAATGCATCCCTGAAGTTAAAATATACAAACCCTTGTTGATAAAGGATTTTGTAATTCAAGTAGTTTAATGTTCATGTGCAAAGACATCACAGAGGAATTGCGATGGTTTAAAATAAATCTTCTGCAAAAAATTACTTAAAATTTGCCTTGAATATAGGTAAAAGTAAAAATGAAGGTAAAAGCAAACAAGACAAGTCAAAAGAAAAAGAAAAAAAATATAACTAAAAAGGACCCACAAAGTAGAAATTAGGGTAGAAGAAGTCTTACGAGGTCCAACAATTGAAACATACACATTTTTCTATGCAATAAAGGCTAAATGTTTTTGATTAAAAGCAGAGAAGCACCAAAATGTTGTGTGTCAAAGAACATAAATACGAATAAAAATTCAGAAAGGCTGAATCGAAAGATTAATTTTAAACAATGCATCACTTCTTTTAAAAAACTACATAATAGGTGACAAAATAATCTGTACAACAAACCCCTCTGACACTAGTTTACCTATATAACAAACCTGCCCATGTACTCCTGAACCTAAAGTAAAAGTTAAAAAAAAGAGTACACTACATAATAATGTGATACCATATTCTAAAAGAACTGAATAGGGACATTTGATAAGAACAAGTGAAATTAAAAACAAAATGAAGCAATAACATTTTAAATCTTAAAATGGAAAAGAGCATACCAATGAAATAGTTAAAGAAAAATCCATTTGAAATCAAAATTAAAAAGTAATAATATCATTT
>NW_026652276.1:114934162-115060662 GCF_009828535.3 Hylobates moloch
GACAACATGGAGGAATATTAAATGCCTATTATTAAATAAAAAAGTCAGCCTGATATATGTACATACTGTATGATTTCAGTTATATGACTTTTTGTAAACATAACAGTGGTTGCTGTTGTTCACAGTGGGTGGGAAGGTGGAATAAGTGAACATGAGAATTGTTTTAGGGGCCAGGCATGGTGGCTCACACGTGTAATCCTAGCACTTTGGGAAGCCAAGGTGGGCGAATGACCTGAGGTCATGAGTTCAAGACCAGCCCGGCCAACATGGTGAAACCCTATCTCTACTAAAAATACAAAAAAATTAGCTGGGCCTGGTGGCACACACCTGTAATCCTAGCTACTCGGGAGGCTGAGGCAGGAGAATCAACCAAACCAGAAGACAAAGGTTGCAATGACATGAGATTGTGCCACTACACTCCAGCCTGGGCAACGGAGCAAGACTCTAGCTCAAAAAAAAAAAAAAAAAAATTATTTAGGGTGGTGAAACTATTCTGTATTACACTGTAATGGTGGATACATAAAATAGTGTATCTTTGAAAACCAACTTTACAGCATAAAGACAACTTTAGTTATGCAAATTTTAAAAATTTAATTATGAGTTTAGTGATCCCAGGATGGAATGCAGAATATGAAGAAAGATTCTACCTCTCCTACAAATGTTGGAAACAACTTCACTGAATGGGGTGAGGAATAGGTGCTGACCTAAGTTAATTTAGAAATAAGTAGTCTATACGATTAAAAGGAAAGGAAATACGCATAAGGACTATTTTCAACTAAAGGACTTGAAAAAGTTGTTTCCATGGGAGTTAATAATTCTGAAACCACTACATATATACTGGAATTAAACAAATAAATGGATAGAAGATGGTTGGAAGCTAGGTTTCTCACTATTAGAGTGGAAGATTACAAATAAGCAAGGGAGAAAGCTAGACTGATCCATGTGATAATGGATTACAGTTGGAGGCATCCAATGAATTTGTTTAAATTAGTATAAAAACAGTTGGTCACACATAGAAATAAGTATATATACGTGTGTAGAAATTGTTAGTATACACTTATATGTCTTTGCAGTTGAGAAATCCTAGATGCAAAAGTAACACTGTAGCAATGTGCACCGTTACCTCTCAGAAGTTAGTTTCTAATACCATTCTTCAATAAAATTAATAAGGGCCTCTTGGAGAAATTCTAGGACTGGAGCAAAAAATACACAAGTTAAGCCTGGAGCATCTTGTAGTACCAGCAGAGAGTGAAGAAGTGCTTAAAACAGTAAGAATGATGAAGACATGTCAAAGAGACACAGGCGCCAACTGAAATAATTCTCAACTGTCAAAATTGAAAAAATTTAACAAAAATTAAGCAAAGTAGTATTGTGTTATGAACCCTAAGCATAAAATAAATGTATTTGATTCCATACATGCATAGATCCTTGGTATGGTATGATGAGAATGTTTTCATACCTCTGTGGTCTTCTTCCACTAAGTCCATAACCTAAGTCGAATTATGAGAAAATTATCATACTAATGTTTACTGAGAGACATTTTAAAATTGCCTGACATTAGTATTCAAAACTGTGAAGGTCATAAAAAATAAGGAAAGTCTGAAAAATTACAAGCTAAGAAAATATGATGAATAAATGCATTGTGGTATACTGAATTGGATCCTGAAAGAAAAATAAAATTAGGTAAAAACCAAGGAAATCTGAATAAAATATAAACTACCGAAAGATAATTTATCAACATTTGTTTATGAAGTATAACCAAATAATTATACTAATGTAAGATGTTAATAGTAAGATAACTAGGTGTGGGGTGTATTTATGAGTTCTCTGCATTAACTGCATTTTTTCTGTAAATCTAAATCTATTTCAAAATTAAACATGTTTACTTAAAAATACACAAAGAGTGATGTAAGCAAGGTGGTGAAACAGGAGTTTCTTGCACTTGTCCCCTCAAAGTAACATCATTTTGAAAAGCCGTCCATGCATGAAAATATCTTCATGAGAGCAAAAGAATTCCAATGAGTGACTACAACACCTGGGTGGAGCACAGAAATGAGAAGAGACACACTGAAGAGGGTAGGAAGTACAGTTTCACATTATTCATGTCACCTATCCCCTAAGACCACAAGGCCACAGCACAGAGATCCCTCCGTGATTGAGAAGGATAGTGAAGTGAGCCCCCAGCTTCACTGTAGGCCCTGGCACCAGGCCAGCCTCTGTGGATCCAAGTTCCAGGCCTGTGCCTGTAGACCAAGGCTCTAGGCTTGCCCTTGCATCATGCTAGCCCCTAAAGAACCATGTTGAGGCACACCCTGTACTGTGCTGGCCCCCAATCTAGACTCAAGGACTGCCCCAGCTCCAGGTAAATTCTCATAGACCCAGGCTTCAGGCTGGTTGGTTCCACAGACCCAGGCCCTACTCCTCTCCCACAGACTCAGGGTTCAGAACTTCCCTTGCAGATCCAGGTACCAGGCCCACCACAGAGAACTCTGGTACCAGATACTTCTTCATGGACTCAGGACCTAGGCCTGCACCCACAGACTCAGGATCGAGGTCTGCCCTCAGGCCAAGCCCTCCTTTCCCTCTACCCAGGAGTCAGGAAAACTTATTCAAGGGCTATCTTCTGCAGCAAGCTCAATCATAGGCCTCACTAATCAGCCTGCCAGGAATCTATGGATTGGCTGACTACTAGAGGGTTTTCTCTGCCAAATTCAGTTGTAAATACTGGAAGAGGTGCCCACTTCTTTAAATATACGGGAACTAGCACAAGGACATGAGGGATCATAAATAAACAGGGAAACATGACACCACTAAAGGATCAAAGCAGGGCTTCTGGCAGATCATGGCATACAAGAAGCAGGACTAGATTGCAGCTCCGACTTGGACAGACAGAGTACTGTGTGGAGGCTCCATCATGAACTTTTGCACAGAACAACTGCAGGAATACATGAGGAAACGTGAGAGGAGCCACAGATCCCCTGAAGGAAGCGGATTGCTTCTGCAGGATCTGGGAGACACTCCAAATACTGTGAGTGCCCAAACTGTGGAAGGGGGAAGGGGAGATCATCTGCCCTGGAACATACACCCCTAATGGGGAAACTCACTGCCTAGATTATGGGAGAAGATTCTGACCTTACCTGAAGCTGAGTCAATTTAGAGAGCTGAGTGAAATATAGGGGTAGAGGAAGCAGCGGGAAAAGCCCTGGGAACTCGGTGGTCTCCCTAGCCAGCCATTTTTGCCTGGCCTCACAGGAATCCTTTGTGAGGACAGCCAGAGGCACTGGGAAAAGACCATAGGGAGAAGTTCAGTTCCAGCTGAACTTTGTAACAATTTGAACTGATTGTAACAACTTGAACTGGCCAGAACTTGGGTGAGGGTGTGAATCCGGTGTGCAGACTCCACAGGTGGGGGGAGAAGGAAAGCCACAGCTGGGAGGTGGGTGGCCTCGGCAAGTTCTCAGTCCTGCTCGCCCATTGCCTGGAAACAGATTTGGTGCCATTGTGGGGAGCACGGTGGGAGTGAGACTGACCCTTTGGATTGTGTGGAAGCTAGGTGAGGCCTGTGACTGCCAGCTTTCCCCCACTTCCCTGAACAACCTGCATGACATGGTAGAGGCAGCCATAATCCTCCAAGAAGCATAACTCCAGTGACCAGAGAAGCTCACCCCCATCCTGGACAGCAGCTGTAGCAAGCTCCACCCATGGAGAGTTAGAGCTCAGACATGCCTAACCCTGCCGCCACCTGATGGTCCTTCGCTCCCCACCCTGGTAACTGAAGACAAAGGGCATATAATCTTGGGAGTTCTAGGGCCCTGCTGATCACCTGTTCCTCCCCATACCACCACAGCTGATGCTTTCCAGAAAGTGCCACCTTCTGGCAGGAGGCCAACCGGCACAAAAGTAGTGAATTAAACCACCAAAGCTAAGCGTCCATTTTACCCCCCTGCTACCTCCACTGGAACAGGTGCTGGTATCCATGCTGAGAGACTCATAGATGGTTCACATCACAGGACTCTGTGCAGACAACCCCCAGTACCGGCCTGAAGCTGGATAGACTTGCTGGGTGGCTAGACCCAGAAGAGAGATAACAATCACTACAGCTCGGCTCTCAGGAAGCCGCATCCATAGGAAAAAGGAGGCAAGTACTACATCAAGGGAACACCCTGTGAGACAAAAGAATCTGAACAACAGCTTTCAGCCCTAGACCTTCCCTCTGACAGAACCTACCCAAATGAGAAAGAACCAGAAAACAAACTCTGGTAATATGACAAAACAAGTTTCTTTAACACCTCCAAAAAATCACATTAGCTCACCAGCAATGGATCCAAACCAAGAAGAAATCCCTGATTTACCTGAAAAAGAATTCAGGAAGTTAGTTATTAAGCTAATCAGGGAGACACCAGAGAAAGGCGAAGCCCAATGTAAGGAAATTAGAAAAAAAAAAATACAAGAATTGAAGGGCAAAATATTCAAAGAAACAGATAGCATAAATAAAAAAACATTCAAAACTTCAGGAAACAATGAACACACTTATAGAAATGCAAAATGCTCTGGAAAGTCTCAGTAATAGAATTGAACAAGTGAATTAACCTGATCCAACAAAGACAAAGAAAAAAGAATAAGAAAATATGAACAAAGCCTTCAAGAAGTCTGGGATTACGTTAAATGACCAAACATAGGAATAATCAGTGTTCCTGAGGCAAAACAGCAATATAAAAGTTTGGAAAACATATTTGGGAAAATAATCAAGGAAAACTTCCCAGGCCTTGCTAGAGGCCAAGACATCCAAATATAAGAAGCGTAAAGAACACCTAGGAAATTCATCACAAGAAGATCATTGCCTAGAGACATTGTCATCAAGTTATCTAAAGTTAAGATTAAGGAAAGAATTTTATGAACTGTGAGACAAAAGCACTAGGTAACCTCTATCAGATTAACAGCAGATTTATCAGCAGAAACCCTGCAAGCTAGAAGGGATAGGAGCCCTATCTTCAGCCTCCTCAAACAAAACAATTATCAGCCAAGAATTTTGTATGCAGTGAAAGCGAGCTTCATATAGAAAGAAAAGATATCGTCTTTTTCAGACAACCAAATGCTGAGAGAATTTACTACTACTAAGCCACCACTACAAGACCTGCTAAAAAGAGCTCAAAATCTTGAAACAAATCTTGGAAACACATCAAAACAAAACCTCTTTGAAGCATAAATCTCACAGGACCTATAAAATAAAAATACAATAAAAAACAAAGAACACAAAAACCAAGGTACACAGGCAACAAACAGCAGAGGGAATGGAATGGTACCTCACATCTCAATACTAACATTGAATGTAAATGGCCTAAATGCTCTGCTTAAAAGATACAGAATAGCAGAATGGAAAGGAATTTACCAAGGAACTATCTAGTGCCTTCAAGAGACTCACCTAACATATAAGTACTTGCATAAACTTAAGGTAAAGGTGGGGGAAAAAGACATTTCCTGCAAATGGACACCAAAAGCGAGCAGGAGTAACTATTCTTATATCAGACAAAACAAACTTTAAAGCAATAGCAGTTAAAAAAAAAAAAGAAAGAGACATCATATAATGATAGGCCTTGTCCAACGGGAAAATATCACAATCCTAAACATGTGCACCTAATAATAGAGGTCCCAAATTTATAAAAGAATTACTACTAGACCTAAGAAATGAGATAGACAGCAACACAATAATAGTGGGGGACTTCAATACTTCATTGATGGCACTAGACAGGTCATCAAGACAGAAAGTCAACAAAGAAAAAATGGATTTAAACTATAGCCTGGAACAAATGGACTTAACAGATATATATACAAATTCCACCCAGAATTGCAGAATATACATTCTATTCAACAGTGCATGGAACTTTCTCCAAGATAGACCATATGATAGGCCACAAAATGAGCTTCAATAAATTTAAGACAATTGAAATTATATCACTCTCTCAGACCATAGTGAAATAAAACTGGAAATCAACTCCAAAAGGAGCCTTCAAATCCATGCAAATGCATGGAAATTAAGTAACCTGTTCCTGAATGAGCATTGGGTCAAAAATGAAATCAAGATGGAAATAAGAAAATTCTTCAAACTGAACAACAACAGTGACACAACCTATCAAAACTTCTGGGACACAGCAAAGGCAGTGCTAAGAGGAAAGTTAATAGCCCTAAATGCCTACGTCAAAAAGTCTGAAAGAGCACAAATAGACAATCTAAGATTACACCTCAAGAAACTAGAGAAACAAGAAAAAATCAAACCCAAACCCAGCAGAAGAAAGGAAATAACCAAGATCAGAGCAGAACTAAGTGAAATTTAAACAAGAAAATACAAAAGATAAATGAAATAAAAAGCTGGTTCTTTGAAAAAGTACAACTGATAGACCATTAGCAAGATTAACCAAGAAAAGAAGAGAGAAAATCCAAATAAGCTCAATAAGAAACGAAATGGGAGATATTACAGCTGACATCACAGAAATACAAAAGATCATTCAAGGGTACTATGAACAACTTTACACACATAAACTAGAAAGTCATATCCCAAATAAACACAGACGCTGAAACCCTTAACAAAATACTAGCTAACTGAATCCAACAACAGATCGAAAAGACAATTCACCATGATCAAATGGGTTTTATACCAGGGATGCAGGGATGGTTTAACGTATCCAAGTCAATAAAGATGATACACCACATAAACAGAATTAAAAACAAAAATCACTTGATCATCTCAATAGATGTGGAAAAAGCATTCAACAAAATCCAGCATCCCTTTGTGATTAAAACTCTCAGCAAAATTGGCATACAAGGGACATACCTCAATAATGATAAAAGCCATCTATGGCAAACCCACAGCCAACATAAAACTGAATAAGAAAAAGTTGAAAGCATTCCCTTTGAGAACTGGAACAAGACAAGGATGCCCACTCTCACCACTCTTCTTCAATACAGTGCTGGAATTCCTAGCCAGAGCAATCAGTCAAGAGAAAGAAATAAAAGGCATCCAAATTGGTACAGAGAAAGTCAAACTGTCGCTGTTTGCTGATGGTGTGATTGTTTACCTAGAAACCCTACAGATTCCTCCAGAAAGCTCCTAGAACTGATAAAAAAAATTCAGCAAAGCTTCCAGATACAAAATTAATATACACAAATCAGTAGCTCTTCTATACACCAACATCGACCAAGCTGAGAATCAAATCAAGAACTCAATCCCTGTTGCAATAGCTGCAATAAAAAATAAAATAGGAATATACCAAACCAAGGAGGTAAAAGACTTCTACAAGGAAAACTACAAAACACTGCTGAAAGAAATCATAGATGACTCATGGAAACACATCCCATGCTCATGGATGGGTACATTCAATATTGTGAAAATGCTCATACTGCCAAAAGCACTCTACAAATTCAATGCAATTTCCATCAAAATACCACCATTATTCTTCACAGAATTAGAAAATAAAATTCTAAAATTCATATGGAACCAAAGAAGAGCCCAAAGCAAGACTGAGCAAAAAACAAATCTGGAGGCATCAAATTACCTGATTTCAAACTATACTATAAGGCCATAGTCACAAAAACAGCAAGGTACAAAAATAGGCACATAAACAAATGGAATGGAACAGAAAGCCCAGAAATAAACCCAAATACTTACAGCTAACTGATCTCCAACACAGCAAACAAAAACATAAAGTGGGGAAAAGACACACTTTGGAACAAATGGTGCTGGGAAAATTGACTAGCCACATGAAATTGGATCCTTATCTCTCATCTTATAAAAAATCAACTCAAGATGGATTAAAGACTTAAATCTGAGACCTGAAACTAAAAATTTTAGAAGATAACATTGGAAAAACTCTTCTAGATATTGACTTAAGCAAGGACTTCATGACCAAGAACCCCAAAGCAAATGCAATAAAAACAAAGATAAATAGCTAGGACTTAATTAAACTAAAGACCTTTGCACAGCAAAAGAAACAGTCAACAGAGCAAACGGACAACCCACAGAGTGGGAAAACATTTTCACAATCTAGACATCTGACAATGGACTAATATCCAGAATCTACAATGAACTCAAACAAATTAACAAGAAAAATGTAACAATGCCATCAAAAAGTGGGCTAAGAAAATGACTAGTTAATTCTCAGAAGAAAATATACAAATGGCTAACCAACATATGAAAAAATGCTCAACATCACTAGTGATCAGGGAAATGCAAATCAAAACCACAGTGTGATACCACCTTACTCCTGCAAGAATGGCCATAATAAAAAAAATCAAAAAATAGTAGATGTTGATGTGGATGTGGTGAACAGGAAACACTCCTGCACTGCTGGTGGGAATATAAACTAGTACAATCACTATGGACAATAGTGTGGAGATTTCTTAAAAGAACTTAAAGTAGAACTACCATTTGACCCAGCAATCCCACTACTGGGTATCTACCTAGAGGAAAACAAGTCATTATTTGAAAAAGGTACTTGTACGCACATGTTTATAGTAGCACAATTTACAAATGCAAATTTTGGAACCAACCCAAATGCCCAACAACCAATGAATGGATAAATAAACTGATATATATATATATATGATATATATCATATATATTTATATATATATATTTATAAAATAAAATACTACTCAGCCATAAAAAGGAATGAATTAATGGCATTTGCAGTGATCTGGATGGGAGATTATTATTCTAAGTGAAGTAACTCAGCAATGGAAAACCAAACACCACTTGTTCTCACTCATAAGTGGGAGTTAATCTATGAGGATGCAAAGGCATAAGAATGACACAATGGACTTTGGGATAAGACTACAAATTTTTGGTAGAGACAGTGTCTCAATATGTTGCTCAGGCTCATCTCGAACTTCTGGACTCATATGATTCTCCTGCTGTGGCTTCCTAAAGCACTGAGATCACAGGTGTGACCCACTGTGCCTGGCTTGGCATTCTTTTATGATAAAAAATCTCAACAAATTAGGTGTAGAAGAAACATAATATAATTAAGGCCATATACATATGGTAAGTCCACCACTAACATCATATTCAAGGGTCCAAAGTTGAAACTTCTCCTCCAAAATCAGGAAAAAACAAGGTTGCCCACTGGAAGTGTAGTGTTTCTACACATTCCTATAGTGTATCACACTTACTGATTTGCTTATGTTAAATCGTCCTTGCATGCCAAAAAAACCTGCTAGATTATGGTGTATGATCATTCTAATGTGTTGTTTAATTCAGTTTGCTAGTATTTTTCAAAGATTTTTGCACCTGTGTTCATCAGGAATATTGACTTGTAATTATCTTTTCTTGGAGTGCTGTTGTCTGGTTTTGCTATGAGGATAATGCTAGCCTTGTAAAATAAGTTTAAAGAGGTCTCTAATTTTTTCAATGAGTTTGAGGAGGATTGGCATTAATTCATCCTTAAATATTTAAACAGAGCACTTACACAAGAAAAAGAAATAAAGGCACTTGAGACAGAAAAAGTAACATTGTCTGTGTTTGCAGATAATATAATCTTATATATAGAAAACCATAAAGACTCCACAAAAAAACTGTTAGGACTAATAAATCAATTCAATAGTGTTGCAAGATACAAAATTAATATACAGAAATCAGTTGCATTTCTCTATATGAATAATAAATTATCTGAAAAAGAAATCAAGAAAATAATTTCACTTATAATAGCATCAAGAAGAATAAATCATTTAAGAATAAATGGAAGTAAAAGTTATGTACACTGAAAACTATAAGACATTTGTGAAAAAAATTAAAGACACAAACAAATGTAAAGACATTTTATATTTATGAATTAGAAGAACTGATATTGTTAAAATTTCCATACTATTGAAGGCAATCCACAGATTCAATAGAATCTCTATCAAAATTGCAGAGGCATTTTGCACAGAAATAAATGGAAAAAAAAATCCTAAAATTTATATAGAAGCAGAAAATGCCCATGCTAGCCAAAGCAATCTTAAACCAGATCAAGGCTAGAGGTATCACACTGTCTGATTTCAAAATACTACAAAACTATCATAATTAAAGCAGACGTATGGACCAGTAATAGAATAGAGAGTTCAGAAACAAATCTGTGCATTTACTCTCAATTCATCTTCAACACAGGTGCAAAGAACACCCAATAGGTAAATGATAGTCTCTTCAACAAATAATGCTGCGAAAACTGAATATCCACATGCAGAAAAAAGTCAGACCTTATAGTACTATAATATAATTTCATTGATAAATCTATATAATAATTTGGTATTAATATAATTCACTTTGACTTGTAAACATTTGACTTTATTTTCCTTTCACTTGGTTTTAAGTAAGTCACATACAATTTGGTTATTTCTGACAAAATTGATCAGCATGGCAGATGGGAGGCAGGACTAGATTGCAGATCCATACAGAGCAGCTTGTGGAGGCTTGCATTGTGAATTTTAGCTCCAGATTGACTGCAAGAAGAAACCAGAAATCCTGAGAGGACCCACAGACCCTCTGAAGGAAGCAGACTGTTCCTGCAGGACCCAGGAGGCACCCCAAATGCTGTGAGTGCCCCAACTGCAGAAGTGGGAAAGGGAGACCCTCCTCTCCCAAACACACACCCACAGTAGAGAAGCTGTAGATCTGTTTGCGGGAGAAATTTCTGACTTTACCTGGAGCTGAGTCAATTTGGAGAGCCAAGTGAAATACAGGGGTAGAGGAAGCAACAGAAAGGTCCTGGGAGCTCGCTGAGCCCACTAGCAGGCCATTCCTGCTGGCACCACAGGGATCTATCCAGAGGACGGCCAGAGGAGCAGGGGGTAAAAATCCACAGGGAGAAGGATGTTTCTAGCAGAACATTGAAACAATTTGAACGGGATGAGAATCCTCCTAGCCAGAACTTGGGGGACGGCTCAAATCTGGTGTGCAGACTACACAGGTAGGGAAAGGGAACCAAGCCCTTTTCTTTTGTAGCTGGGAGGCAGGTGGCCTGGACCAAGTTTTCAAGCCCACCTTGCTCTCTGCCTGGAAATGGATTTGGGGCTATTGTGGGGGAATGGAGGGAGTGAGACCGGCCCTTCGGTTTGCGTGGGAGGTGGGTGAGGCCTCTGACTGCCAGCCTTCTCCCACTTCCCTGACAACTTGCATGACTAGGTACACAACTCCATTGACCTGGGAACCTCACCCCCATCCCCTACAGCAGCTGCAGCAAGACCTGCCCAAGGAGAGTCTGAGCTCAGACATGCCAAGCCCTGCCCCCACCTGATGGTGCTTCCCTATCCACCCTGGTAACTGAAAACAAAGGGCATATAGGCTTGGGAGTTCTAGGGACCCACCCACCACTGGTTCCTCTCCATACTACCACAGGTTATGCTTTCTGGAAAGTGCCACCTCCTAGCAGAAGGCCTACCAGCACAAAAATAGTGCGTTAGACAAGCAAAGCTAAGAAAACTCACAGAGCCCATTTTACCCCCCTGCCACCTCCACTGGAACAGGTGCTGGTATCCATGGCTGAGAGACCCATAGATGGTTCACATCACAGGACTCTGTTCAGACAACCTCTAGTACCAGCTTGGAGCTGGGTAGACTTGCTGGGTGGCTAGACCCAGAAGAGAAACAACAATCACTGCAGTTTGGCTCACAGGAAACCACATCCATAGGAAAAGGGGGAGAGTACTACGTCGAAGGAACACCCCATGGGACAAACGAATCTGAACAATAGCCTTCAGCCCTTGACCTTCCCTCTGACAGAGCCTACCCTAATAAGAAGGAACCAGAAAACCAACCCTCATAATATGGCAAAACAAGGCTCTTTAACACCCCCAAAAGCCACACTAGTTCACCAGTAATGGATCCAAACCAAGAAGAAACCCTTGATTTACCTGAAAAAGAATTCAGGAGGTTATTAAGCTAATCAGAGAGGTACCAGAAAGATGAAGCCCAATGCAAGGAAATCCAAAAAATGATACAGGAAGTGAAGGAAGAAATATTCAAGGAAATAGACAGCTAAAAGAAAAAACAATCAAAAATTTAGGAAACTTTGGACACACCTTTAGAAATGCGAAATGCTCTAGAAAGTCTCAGCAATAGAATTGAACAAGTAGAAGAAAGAAATTCAGAGCTCAAAGATAAGGTCTTTGAATTAACTGAATCCAACAAAGACAGAGAAAAAAGAATAAGAAAATATGAACAAAGCCTCCAAGAAATCTGGGATTATGTTAAATGACCAAACCTGAGAATAATCGGTGTTCCTGAAGAAGAAGAGACTTCTAAAAGCTTGGAAAACATATTTTGGGGAATAATCAAGGGAAACTTCCTGTGCCTTGCTAGAGACCTAGGCATTCAAATACAAGAAACACAAAGAACACCTGGGAAATTCATTGCAAAAAGATCTTTGCCTAGGCACATTGTTTTCAGGTTATCCAAAGTTAAAATGAAGGAAAGAAGTTTATCAGCTGTGAGACAGAAGCACCAGGTAACCTCTAAAGGAAAACCTATCAGGTTAACAGCAGATTTATCAGCAGGAACCCTACAAGCTGGAAGGGATAGGGGCCCTATCTTCACCCTCCTCAAGCAAAACAATTATCAGTGAAGAATTTTGTATCCAGTGAAACTAAGCATCATATATGAAGGAAAGATACAGTCTTTTCCAGACAAATAAATGCTGAGAGAATTTGCCATTACCAAGCCACCACTACAAGAACTGCTAAAAAAGCTCTAAATCTTGACACAAATCCTGGGAACATAACAAAACAGAACCTCTTTAAAGCATAAATCACACAGGACTTATAAAACAAAAAATACAAGTTAAAAAGCAGAATCAAAAAACAAAAAAATCAAAGTACGCAGGCAACAAAGAGCACGATGAATGCAATGGCACCTCACATTTCAATACTAACATTGAAGATAAATGGCTTAAATGGTCCACTTGAAAGATACAGAACCACAGAATGGGTAAGAACTCACCAACCAACTATCTGCTGCCTTCAGGAGACTCACCTAACACATAAGAACACACATAAACTTAGGGTAAAGAGGTGAAAAAGGCATTTCATGCAAATGGACACCAAAAGTGAGCAGGGGTAGCTATTCTTACATCAGAAAACAAAAACTTTAAAGCAACCGGAGTTAAAAGAGACAAAGAGGGACATTATATAATAGTAAAAAGTCTTGTCCAACAGGAAAATAACACAATCCTAAACATATATGCACCTAACATTGGAGCTCCCAAATTTATAAAACAATTACTAATAGACCTCAGAAATGAGATAGACAGCAACTTAATAATAGTGGGGGACTTCAGTACTCCACTGACAGCACTAGACAGGTCATCAAGACAGAAAGTCAACAAAGAAACAATGGATTTAAACTATACCCTGGAACAAATTGACTTAACAGATGTATACAGAGAATTTCATACAACAACCACAGAATACACATTCTATTCAACAGCATATGGAATTTCCTCCAAGATAGACCATATAGTAGGCCATAAAATATGCCTTAATAAATTTAAAAAAATTGAAATTATATCAAGCACTCTCTCAGACCACAGTGGGATAAAACTGGAAATAACTCCAAAAGGAACCTTCAAAACCATGCAAATACATGGAAATTAAATAACCTGCTCCTGAATGAGCACTGGGTCAAAAACGAAATCAAGATGGAAATCAAAAAATTCTTTGAACTTTAGGACGATAATGACACAACCTATCGAAACCTCTGGGATGCAGCAAAGGCGATGCTAAGAGGAAAGTTCAAAACCCTAAATACCTACATTGAAAAGATTGAAAGAGCACACAGTGACATTGTAAGGTCACATCTCAAGGAGCTAGAGAAACAAGAAAAAAATCAAACTCAAACACAGCAGAAGAAAGGAAATAACCAAGATCAGAGCAGACTTAAATGTAATTAAAACAAACAAAATATAAAAGATAAATAAGACAAAAAGTTTGTTCTTTGAAAAGATAAATAAAAGTAATAGACCATTAGCAAGATTAACAAATAAAAGATGAGAGAAAATCCAAATAATCTTACTAAGAAAGAGGCGATATTACAACTGACATCACTGAAATACAAAAGATAATTCAAGGCTACTATTTACACCTTTATGCACATATCTAGAAAACCTAGAAGAGAAAGATAAATTCCTGGAAAAAATACAACCTTACTAGCTTAAATCAAGAAGAATTAGATACCCCAAACTGACCAATAACAAGCAATGAGATTGAAACGGTAATTAAAAAATTACCAGCACATTCCAGGACCAGATGGATTCACAGCTGAATTATACCAGACATTCAAAGAAGAATTGGTACTGATCACTTTGACGCTATTCCACAAGATAGAGAAAGAAGGAACCCTCCCCCAATCATTCCATGAATCTAGCATTACCCTAATACCAAAACCAGAAAAGGACATAACCAAAAAAGAAAACTACAGACTGATATCCTTGATGAACATAAATGCTAAAATCCTTAACAAAATACTAGCTAACCTAATCCAACAACATATCAAAAAGATAATCCACCATGATCAAATGGGTTTCATACCAGGGATGTAGGGATGGTTTAACATATGAAAGTCAATAAATGTGATACACCACATAAACAGAATTAATAACAAAAATCGCATGGTAATGTCAATAGATGCAGAAAAAGAATTAGACAAAATCCAGCATCCCTTTATGATTAAAACTCTCAGTAAAATTGGCACACAAGGGACATACCTTAATGTAATAAAAGCCATCTATGACAAACCCACAGTCAACATAAAACCGAATAAGAAAAAGTTGAAATCATTCCCTCTGAGAACTAGAACAAGACAAGGTTGCCCAATCTCATCTCTCCTCTTCAAGATAGTACTGGAAGTTCTAGCCAGAACAGACAAGAGAAAGAAATAAAGGGCATCCACATTGGTAGATTTTACCTTGAAAACCCTAAGGACTCCTCCAGAAAGCTCCTAGAACTGATGAAAGGATTCAGCAAATTTTCTGGATACAAGATTAATGTACACAAATCAGTAGCTCTTCTCTACATCAACAATGAGCAAGAGGAAAATCAAATGAAGAACTCAACTCCTTTTATAATAGCTGCAAAAAAAAAAAAAACAAAACAAAACAAAAAAACTTTGGAATATACCTAACCAAGGAGTCAAGGAGTTGAAAGACCTCTACAAAGAAAACTACAAAACACTGCTGAAAGAAATCATAGATGATAGAAACAAATGGAAACACATCCTATGCTCATGGATGGCTAGAATCAATATTGTGAAGATGACCATACAGCCAAAAGCAATCTTCAAATTCAATGCAATTCCCATCAAAATACCACCATCATTCTTCACAGAATTAGAAAAGAGAATTCTGAAATTCATATGGAACCAAAAAAGAACCCACATAGCTGAAGCAAGTCTAAGCAAAAAGAACAAAACTGGAGACATCACACTACTTGATTTCAAACTATACCATAAGGCCATAGTCACCGAAACATTGTGGTACTAGTATAAAAATAGACACATAGACCAATGGAACAGAATAAAGAACCCAGAAATAAACCTAAATACTTACAGCCAACTGATCTTTAACAAAGCAAACAAAAACATAAAGTTGGGAAAGTACACCCTTTTCAACAATTGCTGCTGGGGTAAATTGGCTAACCACATGTAGGAGAATGACACTGGATCTTTGTCTCTCACCTTATACAAAAATCAACTCCAAATGGATTAAAAACCTAAACCTAAGACCTGAAACTAAAAATTCTAGAAAGTAACGTTGGAAAAACCCTTCTAGACATTGGTGTAGGCAAGGATTTCATGACAAAGAACCCAAAAGCAAATGTAATAAAAACAAAGGTAAATAGCTGGGACCTAATTAAACTAAAGAGCTTTTGCACGGCAAAAGGAATAGTCAGAGGAGTAAACAGACAACCCATAGAGTGGGAAAAAAATCTTCGCAATCTATATATCTGACAAAGGACTAATATCCAGAATCTACAGCAAACTCAAACAAATCAGTAAGAAAAAAACAAACAATCCCATTGTAAAGTGGGCTAAGATATGAATAGATAATTCTCAAAAGAAAATATACTAATGGCCAACAAACATGAAAAAATGCTCAACATTACTAATGATCATGGAAATGCAAATCAAAACCACAGTGCGATACCACCTTACTCCTACAAGAATGGCCATAACCAAAAAATCAAAAAACAATAGATGTTGCCATGGATGCAGTGAACGGGGAATACTTCTACACTGCTGGTGGGAGTGCAAACTAGTACAACCTCTATAGAAAACCGTGAGGAGATTCCTTAAAGAACTAAAAGTAGATCAACTATTTGATCCAGCAATCCCATTACTGGGTATCTACACAGAGGAAAAGAAGAAGTCATTATTGAAAAAGATACTTGCACATGCATGTTTATAGCACCACAATTCACAATCGCAAAATTGGGAACCAAGCCAAATGCCCATCAATCAATCAGTGGATAAAGAAACTGTGGTATATATGTATGATGGTATACTATGCAGCTATAAAAAGGAATGAATTAACAGCATTTGCTGTCACCTGGATGGGACTGGAAAGTATTATTCTAAGTGAGGTTAACTCTGTAATGGAAAACCAAAAATTGTGTGTTCTCTCTGATATATCAGATCTAAGCTATGAGGATGCAAGGCATAAAAATGATACAATGGACTTTGGGGATTTGTGGTGGGGGAAGAGTGGGAGGGGACGAGGGATAAAAAACTACAATTATGGTGCAGTGTATACTGCTCAGGTGATAAGTGCACCAAAATCTCACAAATCACCACTAAAGAACTTACTCATGTAACCAAATACCACCTGTACCCCAAAAGCTTATGGAAAAAAATTTGGTTATTTTTGTGAGAAGTAATGTTGGTGAGTTTTTCTCCATTGTTTTTCTTGGTAGGGATGTATAGCACTGAAAAATTCAATATTGGAGCTACATTAAAAGTTGTAGGGTAATTTAAACTTGTAAATAATTTAGATACTTCAAAAGAAGTATTTCAATGGTTTTCACAAAGAATCAACAACAAAATGAGAGGCAGTACATAATTTTCTGTGTGTTCTACCTTTGTTTCCTGTGTGAAAATTTCTGTGATTTTACCATTGGTGTTCTGGAAATACTTTAATTGTGTTAAAAATTGTGTGCCATGAAAACATCATAATGCAATTGGGAAAAAAATTAAAAAGGCAAAGAAATCCTACTTGTATTTTACTATTTTTTGAATAAGTGAATTTTCAGTGTGGGCTTTCACTGACTTATTTGATGTTCTTTTTAATATAGACAATATTGTAAACAGTGCTAGCGGTTAAAAAAATCTTGCAGCTTGAACATTTATATTAGAATTCTCCATTAATTTTCACATTATTGGAAAGAGATTTTGGATTCTGTTATTTGTGAAATAATTTTGAGGATTTTGGAGAGAATTAAGTGAGATGAATTATGTAAATGTTTAATAGAGAATCTGACAAATTAAATGAAGTTAGGCAATAATCAATGCTTACTGGATGATCCAAAAGCAAATGGTTGTGATGTAAAATATCTTTTTAAGTACAAAACAGCCTGTAAGAATGCTACATGCCAAAACACATGAAATTTTCTAAAGGTGTACTGAAAGGAAAATTTTCTGAATTTAAAAACTTGTCTTACTAATCAAGAAATTGAAAAAATGAATTAATTCTACATTTAAATTTAAAAATTATCATACACGAAACTTCTTAAAAGTGAGTGGAGGGATGGAATTTTAAAGAAATAAATTGTTAAATTATAAAGTAGAAAAAGTAGAATTGATAAGTATATTCTAGTCCTGGTTCTTTTTATTTGCTTAATTTAATATTTTCAATAAGAAATTATTTTAATAACATAGAAATACCCAGAAAATAATAAAAGCGACAACATACTTATTAGCTAGACATGACACATTTTGTCATACTTGCTTCAAATCTCTCCCTCTTTTTGTTTAAGAAATCTTACAGATAGAATTAAAAGCCTCTATACCTTCACTCCTTTCTATTGGTACTTTTTATTCATTGCTATTCAAGGACTATCATTTTTATTTATTTTTAATATATTTCCTAAATATGTATGTACCCACAATATACATTTTATTGTTATTTAAAAAATCTTAAATAATTTTATATTGAATTTATCTTTTTATAATTTGATTTATCAGCCAAACATATTACAGTATAAAAATATAAAGCTGAACCAAAATGAATATTACCTCTTTTGAAATAATTAGATTGAACGGATGTGAGTTGATTGATAAAATGTATCTTCTAAAGTTTAACTGTGATTCTCTTGGATACTCAATGGCGATTTATTTTTAATTTTGCTAATGTATTTTCTAATTTTCTATAGTAAAATTTTTTGTTTCACAATAAAATGCATATGCATGTATGTTTGAAAATAAAATGTACAAACCTATGCAAAACATTAGAAAATGTGAATGATATAGATAATGGTTTACAAAATATGGACTACAAATAGAGTCAAGTAAAGAAGAAAAGATGAGTCACCATCAACAAATGCTTGGATATCAGTAATGATCATCAGTAATGAATACCTTCCTGCTGCTTCTTTCTCATTCTACTTTTTGTAGACTTCCTGCTGTGGCAGTTTTAGGTCTTTTATTTAAATATCAGGAGTCAGAAATTTTCTATCACAGAGAAAAAAAAGCTGAAAAGTATCTGTCTTAGCCCATTTGGGGTTGCTGTGAAGGAATACTTGAGGCTGGGTAATTTATAAAGAAAAGAGGTTTATTTGGCTCATGGTTCTGCAGGCTGTACAGGAAGTGTGACTCTGGCATCCGCTTGGCTTCTGGTGAGGTCCTTGGGCTGTTTCCACTCATAACTGAAGGCGAAGGGGAGCCACTGTGTGCAGAGATCACATGGTGAGAGAGGAAGCAACATGGCGGGAGGTGCCAGGCTCTCGTTAACAACCAGCTCTCCCAGGAACTTACAGAGTGATACTCATTCATTACCACCATGATGGCACCAAGCCATTCATGAGGGGTTCGCCTTATGACCCAAACACCTCCCGCTAGGCCTGAACTCCAACATTAGGGATCATCCTGTGTGAGGTTTGGAGAGACAGCCAACCAATCAAACCATAGAAGCATCCAAATCATTTCTTCAGAGCTAAACTAAATCTTGTAGCACTCCAATCTTAGAGTATAATTATATTACAAATTACTACAATTTAATTATAGAAACTGCTCAGTGTTATACAAGCATTTCATAATTTATTTTGTAATTAATGTATAGTTTAAGGGAGATTTTAAAACTTTATACAAGTTTGTTTTGTAGGTTCTATGTAATATTAACATTTACTAATATTTACCTCATCTTTGATGTATTGATGTTGGGCAACCAGAAAAACATGTCTGAGCAGTCTCCCTTATAGTAGAATCTACGTAATGCAATATAATAAAAATATAATGAAATACTCGGCTGATCTCTGTAAAATGCAGTCTCTCTGTAAACAACCAACTGTTGTTTTGATGTGATGATGAATTGGGAAGGGAATGTAAATGACTTTTCAGTGTTGAAAGGAGTTTGTGCTGTTGGAATATTACAGGAGGCTCTTCCCCTGCATGCAGTGTTTCAAGATTCTTGCACTCCTTGAAAAGTTTGTAATGCACCCATTTTAGGTAGATTATAATAAGAAAAAAAAAAACTACTAATACTGTAATTATATAGAGTACCACTAAGATAACATTTTCATAATATAATTAAAATGTAGGCAAAATAAATCATAATTAACTCCTCCAAAAAAAAAGATGGAGTAAGGGGGCACAGAATAAGTAAAACAATTACAAAGGGAATAGAAAGATGATAGGCTCAAAATGCACTATATTAAAAATGAGATAAATTTTGAATGTACTAACATTCCAGTTTGAAAACAAATATTGTCAGAATAGTTATTAAAAAATGAGCATGATCCAATCATTTCTATCAAAAAGAGACACACTTTAGATATAAGGGCACAGAAGGATTTAAATGGAAAGAGTGGAAAGAAGATATAAAGTTGGTCCTCGTTATTCCCTGATTCCAAGTTTGCCTACTAGTCAAAATATATTTGTAACTCCTAAATCAGTATTCTGTGTTTTCACAGTCGTGCTCAAACCTGTGCAGAGTGGTGAATATTTTGAGTCTCTTAAGGGCACATTCCCAGAGGAAGTTAAATGAGGTCCCATTCTGCCTTCTTGTTTTAGCTCTTCCATTGTTCAGAAGTATCCTTTTTATGATCTACTTAGTGCCATTTTTTTTTGCATTTCTGTGCTTTGTGTCGGTGACTTTTCTGTTTAAAATTGCTCCCAAGGGTAGTGCTGAGGTTCTGGTGTTCCCAAGAACAAGAAGGCTGTGATGTGCCCTATGGAGAAAATACCTGTGTTGGAGAAGCTTCTTGCCAGTGTGAGTGATAGTGCTGTTGGCTGTGCGTTTAATGCTAATGAATTAACAATGCATATTAGGTAAGGTGTCATTATATAGAAACACACATAAAACAAGGTTATGTATTGCTCAGTTCATGAAATGTTTGTGATCAGAGGCTCAAGGAAACCTAACCCAGTAATTCCCCCAGGGACAATGGTTAATATTTGTTAATTCAGTGCTCACAACTAACACTAATTCATGCAACTTTATAGAGCATAATTACATGGATAATGAGAATCGACTGTATGAAGAAAGAAGTAACCAGTAAAATCATGGTGTGATTATAGTACTACCAGAAAAATCAGACTTTAAATTATTCCTAGACATAAAGAGGGGGATTTTATAATGATGAAAATGTCAATATAACAAGAAGAAATAAAACAATAAATTTGTATGTATTTAATAACATCAAAATATGCGAAACAAAAATTGTAGAGAAACAAGGAGAAATAGAAATCTTTTCATCAGTAGAGATTTCAACACACCACAAGTAACATAGTGAACAATCTCAATATCAGTAAAACAGAAGATTTGGACAACAGGATTAAATAATTTGACCTAATTGACACATGGAGAACACCACTTCCCACAACTGTAGCATTCACATTCCTTTCCAGTACACATGGGCACATGTGTCATTTATCAAAATAAACTATATTATGCAGGGCCACAAAGCAGGTTTTAGTAAATTTCAAAAGAATGAAATATAATAATGAAAATTATAATCTCTGATTATAGTGGAATTAAACCAGAAACCAACAACAAAAAGATAACTAGAAAATCCTTAGATGGTTGGAAACTAAGCAACAAACTTTTAAAAATCTATAGGTCACAAAAGTGATCACAATAAAAATTTGAAATCTTTTTATATGAAAGAGTTATAGAAAAGCAAAGCATATAAATTTCACGTGAGAAAGAGTTGAAACAATGTTTGAGAGGAAATTTATGGCTTATTTTAAATGCACATATAAGAAAATAAAAAATGTTGAAAATCAACAATCTATTTTCATCTTAAGAAGTTAGTAAAAGACAGCAGATTAAGTCATCAACATGGAATAAAATGTAAGAATAAAATTTAAAAAATGAAATAGAAAAGAAATATACAATACAGAAACTCAACCAAGAAGCTAAAACTTGTGTTTTTAAAGTTTAGTAAAATCAATAAACCCCTAGCAAGACTGGTGCAGAAAAAAATAGAAAAAAAGCAAATTATCAATATCAGAAATGAAACAAGTTTATCACTATAGAACCTACAGGCATTAAACTGACTCTAAGAGGATATTATAACACCTTGTTGCCAGTTACACACCACAGATAAAATGGAAAACACATTCCTTGAAAACACATTTCATTGAAGCCACCACAAGAAACAGAAAGTTTGCATAGTACTGTATTTATAAACAAGTTGATTCGGAAGACACTTTTCTACCCAAATGTCTTCACTGTTGAATTTTCTTTAACATTTAAGGGAGAAATAATACCAATTTTACACAATCTTCCAAATAATTTAAGTGGGAAAATTTCTCTCTCATTTTATGAGGCTAACATAATCTTGATACCAAAGGCTGACAAAGAAAGGTCATAGGCCATCCTCTCAGAAACATAGGGACAAGAATTCTATTCAAATCTTAGCAAAATGAATCCAGTGATATGTGAAGAGATCAGTATCTTACAGTAAAGTTGGGCTTATTAATGGAGAATGTTTGGTTTAAAAATTGGATATTAATTTTTAATAAAGGAGACAAACCATATGGTCATCTCAGTAGATAGATGTAGAGTCTAAGAATAGATAGAAAGTGATCCGATCTGATCCTTAGGCTTTCTACCAAAGACCTACACTAACATTATATTAAACGTTTTTCCCCATCCTTGCCAGCATAGCACATATTTAGTTAAAATTCTGATATTTTATTCCACATAGATTTCTTGCATTAATTTATTTTTTCAATTATTACATTACCAGTATTATTTATCTTGATTACTCAGTTTATTGGTGTTCTTTCTCCTAAATTTTGTGCCTGAGATGGTATTCCATTGTGTCACCTTACTCCTGGCCCTGGCATCAGGGAAATACAAATTAAAACCATCATTAAATGTTGCTTTTCATGCACCAGTATGAGTAAACAGGGGAAAAACCAAGTGCTGGCTATGATGCAGAGCAATGGGGATATTCATTCACTCTTCCACATTCCGTGGTCTTGTCCAGCTGTGTGTAAGATGCATGTGCAGTGAATGAATTCCTCCTTTTATCATGCAATTAAAGCTAAAATAGGATCCGTGATAACCCATCTCTCTTCTCCTGACCCTTTGCAGGTACAATATAGCTAATACCTCCTTTTTGAGAACAGCGTGGTAGATGCTCCCTGATAAAGTCAAGTGCATCTGACACACATGGCTAGACAAAGCTATCCCCTCTGGATGCAGTGGTGTGACAGCCACTGCATGTTGTGATTTTGCTGGCCACTTAATGAATCATCCAGGACCCATGCCTCAGATGAAGGGTTACATAAAGCTGCCAGGCCACAACGAGTCAGGATTCCTCTGAAGACTAATGGGTTTTAAAATGTGTGAAGGGGACACAGAAGGTAGGCAGTCTTCTGTAGAGTTACTGGGGCAAGATGAATACACTTGCTACAGTCATTTGTCATTGGTTGCATGGTGTAAATCTACAATTATTAATTCTATTGTCTTAGGACCTTTTGATCCCTTGCAGTAATCCCTTGTAGCAGCAGAAGGCTTTAAAAAATACATGTTACCTGATGCTGAATTTACATGCCTCAGGAAACTTGATGATGAGCATGTAACTTGCATAAAATGCATGCTGATATTTACTGATCATAGGAGCTATGGTAGCATTGGTTACATAACAATTAGAAGATCCGAATCTTTTAAAGTTCTTTTATTAAAGTCACTTTAGGAAGATTATGGCGAAAAGTAATGATTGAACACGTGCAGTTGTAGAAGATGCAGAAGGTTTTTCAGAAAAAAATGTTCTTGCCATCATATTACAGAAGAAATTTAAGAAGTTTATTTAAATACATGAAAATTACAAGAACAAGTATACTGTTTAGGTTATTTTGATTTTGCAGATGAACAATATATAGAAAATTTGTAAAATTTTGTTTTAATGTCCACAAATATGTTATTTTTTAGAAATAATTTTATTTCAAAAGTGATGATAAATACAACTATTTTTGTATGACTACAAATTAAATCCATTTAATTTCAGTCAAGAAACCGATAGGCTAAAAATTCAATATTTTGAATTGTTTTTAGTGCCCTTCAACTTTCAAAACTGTCCCAGTTAGAACAAACCAGTATAAGATACCTTTCTCATGACTTAGTTCTTAGAAGTTTTCTCTTCTTCTTTTTCCTTCTTTTCTCATACACATTAACTCATTAAGTGATTTTATCCAGTCTTACAGTTTGAGATACCATCCATATGGTGTTAACTCCAAAATCTGTAACTCCGTTGCCAATCTCTCCCCTGAACTTTAGACAATATAATTTATCTCCATGTAAATGTGTAACTAGTGTCTCAAACCTAATGACACTTAGAGCGGATTCTTGCTTTCTTTCTTCAAATATGGTTCCCTTTTAGCCTTCCTTATCGGAGCAAATGCCACTGGTATTCACAGCTTTTTAGTCTAAAAGCCTTGACGTCATCCTTGACTGCTCTCTTCTTTTCATACTCAATATTCAATCCATGAAAAAAACATGTAGGCACTGCTTCAAATATGTCCACATCTGACCAAACATATCCACATCTGACTTCTTACTTTCTCCTTTGCTGTCCTCCTAGTTTAAATTACAATAATCTTTCTGTTACAAAAGCTCCGTATTTCCACTTGGTAGTCCACCCCCATCTGTATATTCTCCAGAAAACAGCCAGTGTGATTCTTTCAAAATGTCAGTCACATCAGGCGGTTACTAACCTTTACCTGGCTGTCAAGGCCCACTCCATAAACCAGACCTGAGCACGTCTCTGACTCAGTAGCCCGTAAAGTGCAGTTCATGAACACATGAGAGATCTCAAGACCTCTGGGGGTCAAGTGAGGTCAAAACTATTTCCATAGCAACACCAAGACAGTATTTGCCTTTTTACTGTAGTGACATCTGAAATGATGGTGAAAAGCAATGGTGGGTAAATCCGCCGGACCTCAGCACATGTCAGGCAGTCACACGCATTGGAGTAGTGGTCATGGCACTCTATTCCTCCCCACACTCTGTTTTCTAAAAAGAGTTTTACTTAAGACTATGCTGGATAAAGCAGTTAATATTATTAGTTATATTAATTATCAATCTTTGAGTACAAGTCTTTTTAAGTTCTGTTTGACAAAATGGAAAGTATACAATTCTGTTGCATAACAGAAAACCACCGTTTTCTCAAGAAAAAGCATCTGTGCAAATGTTCAAGCTGTGAGCTAAACCAGCTACTTTTCATAGAAACTTTTTTTTTAACTTGACATAGCAACTGGTATATAAACTATAGTCATTCATTCTTAAAGTCTAAAAGCCTTGACATCATCCTTGACTGCTGACTTCTTTTCATACTCAACAAAAAGCTCTCTATTTCCACTTGGTAGTCCACCCCCATCTGTATATTCTCCACAAAACAGCCAGTGTGATTCTTTCAAAATGTCAGTCACATCATTCTTAGTATTTGGGAGACATTTAAAATTTTTCATTTAAAAAAATTGAAAGAAGCATGTCACTGAGAAAAACAACTAGCAGTAGTGAAAATTAAAATTTTGAAAAACTTGTATGGTGTGCATGACAGTTTCCCATTGAAAGACACTTCTGATGAGATTGGTGGTGTTACTAATAAATGTGTCAACATTTGGAAGATCTGAATAACTCAATGAGTCAATATTTTTCCAATTACCAATACATGCTATTACATATCATATGTGGGTAATTATCCATTCAGAGTGAAATATAAACCAATGGATTTTAATATAAGAGAGCATTAAAAGCTTATTGATATGATTCAGATTCCACATAGCAGCTAACCTTTAAGATACTACACCACTTGAAAATTCTGGTAGAGCAACAAAGAAAAATGTCCACGATTATCTGAAAAATTTATTAAAATACTCCTTTTATCTGGGCATGGTGGCCTGTAATCTCAGAACTTTGGAAGGATGAGGTGGGAAGATTGCTGGAGGCCAGGAGTTCGAGACAAATCTGGGCAACATACAGAGATCCTATCTCTACAGATAATTTTAAAATGAGCTTAGTGTGGTGGCATGCACCTGCACTACCAGCTACTTGGGAGGCGGAGGCAGTAAGATCACTTGAACTCTGGAGTTTGAGGCCACAGTGAGCCATGGGGAGGACCCTCATAGACCAATCACCTCTTAAAGGCCCTGCCTCTTTATTCCATCACATGGGCAACACCTGGGTTTTGGAGGGGACATGTTTAAACCATGGTAATACCCTTCTCAGTAATTATTTTTTATTTCGGAGAATATGGCTATTTTTCATATTTATGTTCATGTGTAATACATTAATATTATTTTTAAAAATTTAATCTATTAATATTTTTCACTTTTAATTTCTAGTACACTACATCAGCAGTTATAACTCATACAAATAAAAGCTTTTTGCAGTCCTCAATTATTTATTTATTTTATTTTATTTTTATTTTTTTGAGATGGAGTCTCACTCTGTCACCCAGACTGGAGTGCAGTGGTGCCATCTCGGCTCACTGCAAGCTCTGCTTCCCGGGGTCACGCCATTCTCCTGCCTCAGCCTCCCGAGTAGCTGGGACTACAAGCACCCGCCACCACGCCTGGCTAATTTTTTGTATTTTTAGTAGAGACGGGGTTTCACCATGTTAGCCAGGATAGTCTCGATCTCCTGACCTCGTGATCTGTCCGTCTTGGCCTCCCAAAGTGCTGGGATAATAGATGTGAGCCACAACACCTGATCCAGAAATCAGAGTATTAAAAACTACCTTAAATGACAAAGTTTCAACTTAAGAACTAGAAGAGATCCAAAAGAAAAATGAAGAAAATCTGAACAAAAAAGAATTAAAAGACATGACAATGTTAGTAAAAAAACAAGTGAATGACCAATTACTGTAGGAAGCACTCTTCAACTTAGAAGTCAAGGAAAGGTGACTTTACTTGTGAGCCACATCATCTTGATCACACTGTTTTAAGAATGTCCAGTTGGTGTAGAGGAGAGACAAGGGGAACTCACTGCAGCAGCAACAGAAATGGCTGCAGGGCAACTCCGAAACATTGCATTTATTAAGGCACTCACAGAATTCACACATATTTACCCACTTTATTGGGTAGAACTAGTCATGGTAAAGAAACCACGCCAGTTATTTTAACATACAAAATTTAATATAGATAATTTTAACTGGGTTTTAGAGACTAAATCATAGGAGGTTAAGGTGTCAGGAAGGCACACCTGTGAGAACACCTTTATCCCTAGAACAGAGGGAAGAGGTGGAGATAATTAAAATTTAGAAGATTGAAAGACTGGCCCAGCCAGCCTGGAATTAGAGTATCTGAGGAGGGGCCCTCCTTGACTGGTGCTGATGCCTCAGAAGCTCCAAGGATGGTCTGGTGGAGCTGGGATCTAGCACTCTCCGGAGCTGATATAGGGGGCCCTCAATGCTGCTTGTTCTGAAGTACTGGAAACACAGCAAACTGATTCTGACAGAACAGCCACTGCCCTGGGGGAAGGAGCCTCACTGGGGAAATGCGCCCAGAAAAACAAGCAGGAACAGAAAGCAAGCAGGACAGAGGAAGTCCGTGCTCTCTCTTCTCCTTCCAGGGTCCCTCTAATACCTCTTGGCAGAGTCTAGCCAGAGCCATAAACAAAACAGAAACGTGGTTGCAGTGTCCTGCCCCAGGCGTGCAGAGCACAGTGGACAAGAGTGGGTTTGAAGCTGAGAGACAAACTGGTGACCATGCTAATTCCACCACTAGGACACTGATTCAATGGAACCATCCCTGTTATACTGAGACAGTGAAATTTACAGTCTCGACAATCATAGTCAAAGCATTGCACAACCATTATATATCATATTTCCAAATAATTTCCAATAGAATAGGTATTAAATGAGGACACCATATAAAGCATGGTCCTTAATTGCATTTTCTGCAGAAAAATTATGATGAATGTGCTCTTACATTGCAATGGGAAATACGGTAATAAAGTAGCTATAATAATAATGTAAAATAGTAACTAAATAATAGTAACAATAAGTTATAATGATGAAAGCTAATACTTTTTACTAATACTTATTCAGTTCCATTCACTTTTTGCCAGACATTTTGCTTTTTAGTCATCATGTTCTTCAATCCTCATAAGAAAACTGTTAGGTAACTTCCCATTCTTAAATGAGAGTCAAACAGACAAAGTAATTCTCAAGGTATCAGGCAAACACCCTAACTCAGGTGTCTGAATCTAAAATGCTTGCACTTCATATCTGACACATTTCAATATTGTACATACGTTATATATCACAGATGTGTGTATTAAACATTAATATATAATAAACATAATATCTATATCTCCCATATAGAATAAACCTCTTTCTGTGTGGTTGAAGTGTATTATTTGTTAGCAGTCTTCATCTTTGGTTTTAAAACTATGAGGTATAATTTCCTTCTTTAGCTTTGGAAAGTTTTTATTTCCCAACTCTCTAGAATGATCTTTTTCATTATACATAGCCTGTATACATTCTCCCATGTCATTAAAATGTCATTTTTAAAGCTTAATTAATGTCACTTTGCTTTGAATGTAGCATGGTTCGTTTAATATCTTTCCTATATGGGACATTTGGGTTATTTTAGTATATTTGCTATTATAAATGATTCTTGCTCTGACCCAAATATTTGTGCCTCCCTCAAATTAATGTGCTGAAATCCTAACCCCTATAGTGATAGTATTAGGAGGTGGGGACCTTGGGAGATGGTTAGGTCATGAGACAGAATCTTCATAAGTGGGATGAGCACCCTTATAAAAGAGGCCTGTTATACATACACAATGGAATACTATTTAACCATAAAACAGAATGAGATCATTTGTCTTGCAGCAACATGGATGGAACTAGGGGCCATTATCTTAGGCAAAACGACTCAGAAACAGAAAGACAAATACTGCATGTTCACACTTAAAGTGGGAGCTAATAATGAAGTCGAATGTAGGGTGATGGAAAATGGAGACCTGGAGGGATGGGAGAATGGGAGGGGAGTGGGCGATGTGAGGTTGGTGATGGGTACAGTGTGGGAAGGCCCCGACTTCACCACCATGTATCAATGTAGCAAAATTGCACTTTCACCCCATGAATATGTACACATACAAAAACAACAGAAATAAACACATACAAATAATACAAATCAAGACAAAAAATAAAAGAGGCCTGAGGGAGACTTTTGCCCCTTCCACCGTGTGAGGATGTAGTGAGAAGGTGCCGCCTGTAAACCAGAAAGCAGGCCTCCATTAAACATGAAATCTACTGGTGTCATGATCTTGGACTTCGAGCCTCCAGAACTGAGGACAACACATTTCTCTTATTTATTAGCCACCTGGTTTATGGTATTTTGTTATTGCAGTTACTGTTTTTGTCTACTTTCTTTAGACACTACTTCTTAGATTTTTTTCCTTTCCTCTTACAAACCTGTGCAAAAGTAGGCTTGGCTTGAATTAGCTTGGTACTTATCTCAGTCAATCTCTCCCTAGGGACCACAGTTATGGGCTTTCCCTCTGTTTTGTTTTTTGTTTTTGGTATTATTTTGTAGTCTATGTTATTACTTCAGAAGAAAGAGAAATGCTTTTTTTCTTTATATTTGCTTATACTTAACTTCTCTGAGAAGAGAAACCATGTACTTTTTCTCCAACTAGTCCCATTTTGTTAAGATTTGTGAAACTGCATTCTGTGTTAACAGTGTTTGAATTTAATTAATCAAAGCTAAAATCTCCACCTTGTTAAGGCTTCCTTTTCTGTGGAAAATTATTTACATTTGATGATCACATATATTTCACCAAGACACAAATTTAACAGGGAGGCATCTGTCCTGTTTGCCATAATTCTTGCAGTAGCTAAGGAGATAAAGCAACCTAGAAGTTTCTGTCTCCTGTTTTCTATTTAAAGTTTGAACAACTTTAAAGAAATTTGTAGGAAAGAAAGTTGTCTATAAATGATTTAAGTAGACTTTGCTTTCAATTCTGTTCAAGATTATTGGAAGATGATCTACATTTTACCAAAGAAAGCTATGATGAGAGTTTGCAGGTCAGGCCATTAATTTTATTTTGACACTTTCAATAGGCGAAGAAAGAGAGACCTGGATTTGAACACAAAATAACCCATTACATGGTATTATTTCATTAAATGTTATCGAGGCAGACAGTTGTCTAGATGGAAGGGAATATAAAACATTAACAACAGGAATTTCCTATGTATTTTATGAATTTTTAAAAGCCCAAGAGGTTAACAAGTGTTTAAATCATAAAACTGGATCCTGGGAGATAGAGGACTGGATCCCATTCTTCACATGTGCTGGTCCACATTCTTTCCACCCAACAATACCTTTTCTGAAACAGCACAGCCCAGGGCTCTCTGAAGTAAAGGGAGAAGTGATGACAGTAATTGTGCCTCCTCATGCTCCATTTACAATGTATACAAATGTGTCCCCAGTTGAAACCCTTAGCACCTCAAATGGAAAAGTCAGCATTTATTTGCCTTGCCAATTATCTCAATAGGTCTTCCATCTATTGTTTGCTCAGGAAAAATAGTGAGGGCTCTTGGAGTCACTCTTGGGAGGAGGTGGGAGTGGGAGCATAATAAAGACCAGACTTCAGTTTTCCAATTCGACCCCACAAATATTTACTGATGCTTTCTCTCACACAGGTCCAGTAGCAAAAGCTAGGTAAACAAGAAGGAATAAGATCTGGGATTTTTGTCCAAGAGTTTCACAGTCTGAGTGCAGTACAGATATGCAAGCAAATGCTCCTGGTTGCATAAGTGCAAAGAAAGTGGATTAAGCAGAAAGAAGAACAAGAATCAACCCTTGAGCTTTGTATTTGGGATCTACGGTGTCCGCCTAGGAGAGAACAAGGAGAAAGGGGGTGATATTTGTGCAGAAGGAGAGTATGCAGGAAAAAGTACTGTGAAACATCTTGCTATGCTCAGGGAATTTTTGTAGTTCAGTTTCGTTAAATAACGAAATGCCCTATGTAATGAAAGAGATGATTCTGGAAAAGTCCTCAGGGCTAAAATGATCAAATAATGGGTCAAAGATCCTAAATAAAAACAAGTTATAGATATACAATCATGTCATCTGCAAACAGGGACAATTTGACTTCCTCTTTTCCTAATTGAATAACCTTTATTTCCTTCTCCTGCCTGATTGCTCTGGCCAGAACATCCAGCACTATGTTAAATAGGAGTGGTGAGAGAGGGCATCCCTGTCTTGTGCCAGTTTTCAAAGGGAATGCTTCCAGTTTTTGCCCATTCAGTATGATATTGGCTGTGGGTTTGTCATAGATAGCTCTTATTATTTTGAGATACGTCCCATCAATACCTACTTTATTGAGAGTTTTTAGCATGAAGGTTGTTGAATTTTGTCAAAGGTCTTTTCTGCATCTATTGAGATAATCATGTGGTTTTTGTCTTTGGTTCTGTTTATATGCTGGATTACATTTATGATTTGCGTTTGTTGAACCAGCCTTGCATCCCAGGGATGAAGCCCCCTTGATCATGGTGTATAAGCTTTTTGATGTGCTGCTGGATTCAGTTTGCCAGTATTTTATTGAGGATTTTTGCATCAATGTTCATCAAGGATATTGGTCTGAAATTCTCTTTTTTGGTTATGTCTCTGCCAGGCTTCGGTATCAGGACGATGCTGGCTTCATAAAATGTGTTAGGGAGGAGTCCCTCTTTTTCTATCGATTGGAATAGTTTCAGAAGGAATGGTACCAGCTCCTCCTTGTACCTCTGGTAGAATTCGGCTGTGAATCCATCAGGTCCTGGACTCTTTTTGGTTGGTAAGCTATTGATTATTGCCACAATTTCAGAACCTGTTATTGGTCTATTCAGAGATTCAACTTCTTCCTGGTTTAGTCTTGGGAGGGTGTATTTGTCGAGGAATCTATCCATTTCTTCTAGATTTTCTAGTTTATTTGTGTAGAGGTGTTTGTAGTATTCTCTGATGGTAGATTGTATTTCTGTGGGATCGGTGGTGATATCCCCCTTTTCATTTTTTATTGCATCTATTTGATTCTTCTCTCTTTTCTTCTTTATTAGTCTTGCTAGCGGTCTATCAATTTTGTTGATCTTTTCGAAAAACCAGCTCCTGGATTCATTAATTTTTTGAAGGGTTTTTTGTGTCTCTATTTCCTTCAGTTCTGCTCTGATTTTAGTTATTTCTTGCCTTCTGCTAGCTTTTGAATGTGTTTGCTCTTGATTTTCTAGTTCTTTTAATTGTGATGTTAGGGTGTCAATTTTGGATCTTTCCTGCTTTCTCTTGTGGGCATTTAGTGCTATAAATTTCCCTCTACACACTGCTTTGAATGTGTCCCAGAGATTCTGGTATGTTGTGTCTTTGTTCTCATTGGTTTCAAAGAACATCTTTATTTCTGCCTTCATTTCATTATGTACCCATAGTCGTTCAGGAGCAGGTTGTTCAGTTTCCATGTAGTTGAGCGGTTTTGAGTGAGTTTCTTAATCTTGAGTTCTAGTTTGATTGCACTGTGGTCCGATAGACAGTTTGTTATAATTTCTGTTCTTTTACAATTGCTGAGGAGAGCTTTACTTCCAACTATGTGATCGATTTTGGATTAGGTGTGGTGTGGTGCTGAAAAACATGTATATTCTGTTGATTTGGGGTGGAGAGTTCTCTAGATGTCTATTAGGTCCACTTTGTGTAGAGCTGCAGATGACATGATTGTATATCTAGAAAACCCCATCGTCTCAGCCCAAAATCTCCTTAAGCTGATAAGCAACTTCAGCAAAGTCTCAGGATACAAAATCAATGTACAAAAATCACAAGCATTCTTGTACACCAATCACAGACAAACAGAGAGCCAAATCATGAGTGAACTCCCATTCACAATTGCTTCAAAGAGAATAAAATACCTAGGAATCCAACTTACAAGGGACATGAAAGACCTCTTCAAGGAGAACTGCAAACCATGGCTCAATGAAATAAAAGAGGATACAAACAAATGGAAGAACATTCCATGCTCATGGGTTGGAAGAATCAATATTGTGAAAATGGCCATACTGCCCAAGGTAATTTATAGATTCAATGCCATCCCCATCAAGCTACCAATGACTTTCTTCACAGAATTGGAAAAAACTACTTTAAAGTTCATGTGGAACCAAAAAAGAGCCCGCGTCGCCAAGTCAATCCTAAGCCAAAAGAACAAAGCTGGAGGCATCACGCTACCTGACTTCAAACTATACTACAAGGCTACAGTAACCAAAACAGCATGGTACTGGTACCACAACAGAGACATAGATCAATGGAACAGAACAGAGCCCTCAGAAATGATGCTGCATATCTACAACTATCTGATCTTTGACAAACCTGACAAAAACAAGAAATGGGGAAAGGATTCCCTATTTGATAAATGGTGCTGGGAAAACTGGCTAGCCATATGTAGAAAGCTGAAACTGGATCCCTTCCTTACACCTTATACAAAAATTAATTCAAGATGGATTAAAGACTTAAATGTTAAACCTAAAACCATTAAAATCCTACAAGAAAACCTAGGCAATACCATTCAGGACATAGGTGTGGGCAAGGACTTCATGTCTAAAATACCAAAAGCAATGGCAACAAAAGCCAAAATTGACAAATGGGATCTAATTAAACTAAAGAGCTTCTGCACAGCAAAAGAAACTACCATCAGAGTGAACAGGCAACCTACAGAATGGGAGAAAATTTTTGCAAGCTGCTCATCTGACAAAGGGCTAATATCTAGAATCTACAATGAACTCAAACAAATTTACAAGAAAAAAACAACCCCATCAAAAAGTGGGCGAAGGACATGAACAGACACTTCTCAAAAGAAGACATTTATGCAGCCAAAAGACACATGAAAAAATGCTCATCATCACTGGCCATCAGAGAAATGCAAATCAAAACCACAGTGAGATACCATCTCACACCAGTTAGAATGGCCATCATTAAAAAGTCAGGAAACAACAGGTGCTGGAGAGGACGTGGAGAAATAGGAACACTTTTACACTGTTGGTGGGACTGTAAACTAGTTCAACCATTGTGGAAGTCAGTGTGGCGATTCCTCAGGGATCTAGAACTAGAAATACCATTTGACCCAGCCACCCCATTACTGGGTATATACCCAAAGGACTATAAATCATGCTGCTATAAAGACACATGCACACGTATGTTTATTGCGGCACTATTCACAATAGCAAAGAATTGGAACCAGCCCAAATGTCCAACAACGATAGACTGGATTAAGAAAATGTGGCACATATACACCATGGAATACTATGCAGCCATAAAAAATGATGAGTTCGTGTCCTTTGTAGGGACATGGATGAAAGTGGAAAACATCATTCTTAGTAAACTATCGCAAGGACAAAAAACCAAACACTGCATGTTCTCACTCATAGGTGGGAATTGAACAATGAGAACTCACGGACACAGGAAGGGGAACATCACACTCCGGGGACTGTTGTGGGGTGGGGGGAGGGGGAGGGACAGCATTAGGAGATATACTTAATGCTAAATGACGAGTTAATGGGTGCAGCAAAACAACATGGCACATGGATACATATGTAACGAACCTGCACATTGTGCACATGTACCCTAAAACCTAAAGTATAATAATAAAAAAAAACACTTCAAAAAAAAAACAACTTATTTTGCATGTCATGAAGAATCATTATTAATTTATTAAAAGAATAAATAGTTGCATCCCAAGCCCCTGAGGGAAATGACTGAGACTGTGGCCCAAGATCTGAACTTAGATACACTTGCGGGGGTGGCCAAGAGCAGCCATAGGAAAAAGATCAGACAAGACGGAAGCCAGAAAACATTTCTCAGAAAAGTTGCTCACCGAAGTAAGGTAGCCCAGTTTAGTTACCACAGCTCGGTAAAGAGGTTCTTGCACAAGACCTGGCTCAGAATTTACTTGGTATCATAAACATTTTCCTTATCCTGTCCTATTGGCACTATTTATGGCAAACATTCCTTCAGGTGTCTGAAGGCACTGCAGTCCAAATGGCATTATTTGGTGGCACAGAGGCAACAGTTAAGGGATGAACAGCAAAGATGCTGGCTACCCGGAAGATTCCAGAGGTCTTAAATATTGAGGGTGAGGAGGTTGCCACTCCCGAGGTCTGGTCCTTGCCTCCTACTCTCAGAATTCTGGTTTTGTCAATTAGGCAAGGGAAGGCTCATTTCTCCCTGCCAGGCCCCCGTGAAGCTGCCCCATAGGGTGTGAGATGCAAAATGGCACCTTGTGAATCCCTGATGAGAAGTGCATCTGTCCCGGAGAACAGAGGGTCTGAGTGGACAGAGGAGCGCATTTGTTAAGTGAGTCAACTAAACAGAAGCAGAGTTGTGGCAGGATGTTTGCTGTGAACATGGAATGCAGAGAAGGGCTGCCTATTGATGATTTACAGAGGAATTGTGCCTGACACCGGGACCTGTGGCTCAGGTCTTTGAGAGGACATTGTCCCACCCCTGGGAGCCTGCAGAGGCTCCTGAGGACGTCGGTGCTTCTGGTTGTGCTCCTTGTTCAGTGTGACTACCTCGTCTATGCCACCAGTGTTTGCACACCAACACAATTCACTGTAATTAATTAGGCTTGTACATGTTACCTTGCACTCACAGTCCAGTCAGGTTTTCTGCGATGAGACTGGGGCCACAGTTCCTGGGGTTGGGTGTTGTCAAACAAACACTGACAGAACGCTGTTATCCTCCCATGGATGACTAATGCTGTGTGCTGTGTGTGAGCTCTCCTTTCCGTGAGAACACCTCATTCTGCTTTCCTGCAAGTGAGGAGGGAGGCCCTGCATCTGCCCACTTACACCAACAGTGCAAACAAAATGCTGCAAGACAACAGTAAGCACTTGGTGTCCAGGGATAATACAGTTTCCACTAATTTTGCATATTATAAGCATTTTGGTGGAATTTTTGAAAGGGCAAGAGTTGCCACATGATGTACTGTTCTTATTTTGAATAATTCATCATAGAACCAGTGGCGAGAATGCATGGCATAAACACGGAAGCAAAGATGTGGACTTCCAAGAAATAGAGTTCTCTGAAAGACAGTTTTAAATAGTAGGCATGTGAGGAGTATTACGTTGTTGTAGGCCAAAACAATGGTGAAGTGCATGTGTGTGGGAGCAAACATACTAAAGTGCTCATATTTTATAAAAGGGAGCCAAGAAGTGCTACTTTTTAACTTTGATATTGAATGCATGTAAAATATACTTAGGAACAACCTGTACAATCTAAAGTGAGATTTGTGTGTTTCTGCTCATTTCAGACTCAAAAATAAACAAAGCCTGATACTACAGCAAAATGTGAAGTAGGACAAACCTAAACACAGAATGTGTAAGATAGTATGGCAACCTTTAAACAGAAGATAGTTTTTGCACACCTTGGATAAGAGTATCAAATTTCTGTACAAACCAGGACTTCTCTGTTAGGACAACAGAGCATCCCGGCAGGACTGAGCCTGCAAATGGTGCCCAACCATGAGTGTTGGGGGCACCCACCCATGTTATGGATGCTTGTTCTGTCTTAGACGAAAGGCTGTTTCTTTCTCTTCCAGAAGAAACACTGACAGTACGCATATTGCTAAGGCTTTTTTCTCTCATTTCAATTAGTCTGTAAAGACACATTCATTAAAAGAGCATTGCAAATAGCATTATTATTTGCTACTAGGGATGGAAATTTCACATACTATGAAATGCTATAAGAAAACAAGAAGTTCATAGTAAAATCTGAGTAACTAAGAACACAGGATGAAATAATCATTGCTATAGAATAATACATTTCTGCATCTCTCAGGGAAGTTAAGTCAAATAGGATTAACTTTAGTTAATTGATAGAGAAAACAAATATGAATCATTTACTGACTTTGAGGTGCACATGTAATTGAACAGTAGGGAAAGGTATTGAATAATTTGAGACAGAAAGAAGGATTTTTTTTTTTTTTTTACTTAAGCGTTTTTCCTTGTTTCTCTTTTTAATTTTCATAGTACCCCTTGGGAGGAAAACACAACAAATTCCTATGCCAAGTCACAAATATTTGGGAAAACATTTTAAAAGCCCTCTTTTTTATTTTGGAATAAAGTTACCTTTGGTTTCAAACAGTTTGGAAAACTCAGAAAGTAGAATGTGATATACAAGAAGAAAAACATGTATCTGTATCATCAGCTAATAAATGGCAAATGGCAGTGACATTCTGGGTGCACATCCTTTGTTTCAGCTTTGGTTGAAACATCCACTCTGAGTAAGGTTTGATTTTTCTACTTGCCTCTTTGTTGCCAACTGTGACACTAATAAGGCTTAATTTCTCTTCACAATTCTTATAGAATTTCTGGGCCAACTGAAAAAAATTGTGTGAGACTAGAGGAGTTAATTAGGGTTGGCAAACTTCTCACTGAAACATTGCAAATTAGTTACTTTAGCTATTTCATATTTCAAAGTAGTGTCTAATTAATGCAAAAGTAGCTGAAGGAAGATGCTCAATGTCTTTTGAAAGGCCACTACACAATGCCACAATGCGGGTGCTGTCTAGCTAGTGGAAGACAACTTGTCGTTGGTGGACTCGATGCAAAGCCTCTGCAGTAAATGCTATGTAGAGGGATCCTGTCTGCTCTTAGAAATGCCACTCCTCTTGCAACCGTGAAACAGATAGGCTCATATGAAGGTGACACTATATGCACTAGTTCCATGTGTCAAAGTTCTGACTCCTCTTGCCTTTCACTACCTGATGGGCAATTGCCAAGAACCCCTCATTTGTCACTGCCAGTGCCAGCCCCTCTTTAGCCAAGGCCTTGGAGCGGCCTTGGAGAGACAGCAGTGATTGAGCACAGCTGCAGACCCAGGTGCTGAGCAGGCAGTTTCCGAGTGTCCCATTCCCCACTAACTCACCTGTCCAGAAAAGTGGCCTTGCTAAGGGAGACTGACAGCTTTAAAAACTGGTCATAAATCATGAAAGGGACACATGATTACACCGAGCTGGCCGGGCAGCATCAGGCTGACAGGGAAGATGTGAGCATGAAGTTGGTGAAAATCTTTTGAGAAAAGTCTGCTGTTAATGCTGATTTTTAGGCTTCATTGTGCTACATTGTAGCTTTCTTTAAAAACAGACAAACATTTTATCAATAAATTTTTATCATCATTATAGGTTTTTTATGATGCATTTTACTTGGGGTAAAGCACAAACCCCATAAACAACTATGTTTCCTACTGTGTTCATTTAACTTTGTAAAATGTAGATTTGACACATTATACTTGGTGTATGTGGAGTTTTGTTGGATGCATAGAATGTGTAATGATCAAGTAAGGGTATTTAGAGCCCCTGTCACCCAAGTATTTATCATTTCTCTGTGTTGGGTACATTTCAAGTCCTTTCTTCTAGGTATTTTGAAAAATACAATGCATCGTTTTTACCTATTGTCACCCTACTCTGCTATCTCTGTTGTACCCTTAAATCTTGCATTACTGTCTGGTATCACATTATTGTCTGATACCACCTTTCTCCCTGTGATGTTTGAATTTTATTGCATACCTTTGAATCTGTGTCTTTTTAGTTGGTCATATAAATTATAACAGGTTTCCTAATTTTAATCCATTTCTAATTTTTAAAATCTTAATACTTAGGCATTTTATTATTGTTTTACTTAGGATTTATACATTTATAGGTGATGTGTTTCTTTTTGTGAGCTATTTCTATTGGATTTTATGTGTGCTGATTATTTCTAAAATAAAAAATGTAATAAAGCCATTGAAACATTACAAACCTTAATATATGTATTTAATAACTATTCAAGATTTTTATTCTAAGGTTTCTTAATAAATATATTTGATCATTATTCAAGAAATACGTATCAAGATTATTTTGAAGTTGATAAATTAAAGATTTTTATTTATTTCAAGATTTTCATTTCTAACTTGGCCAACCTTTTTATTTTTTGCATTTACATGAAAGTAGAGACAAGTAGAATACTTAGTCTAAATAAAGTAGCCAGTTATAATTTTTGACTCAAGGCTATTAAGAGATTATTCCAAATGGTGTGCTAAAATTACTACTGATTTGTCTTAGGTTAGTGGCTATAGTCTCATGAAGTCCCCTGGAAGAATACCTCTTATCCCATTTTCTTGTCCACACAATTAAAAAGACCCACTAGCTGGGGCTTACCAAACTCGTAAGATGCAGGGAAACCAGCAGCTTTGGTGCAGTTACATTGTTATCTATTTTATTACCTTGTGGGAATAGATACAATTTTTCACTGATGTGTCCTAGACTCTGCCTCTGTGACTAGGAATAAAGTTTTAGTTAACGCTGCCTCTTTCTCATCCCTACTGACCCTACTCTACTCCAGTTCATCATCGTCTTGCCTGAATCTTTACAATAATTTCTTAAAGGGTCTTTGTATGCCTGATCCATTCCAATTAATTGTCAATACCTTAATTAGAGAACATTTTCAAAAATGCAAATATGATCATGCTATGAAATCCACTCTGACCTCCTGTGATGGCACAATACAGACAGTTCTTGAACCTCTGGCTCCACCCCCATCTCCAGCTTCATCTTTCACCTTCCCCTTGCCTCTGCTCCAGTTGATGCTCTTCTGCGCTCTGTGGTCTCCCAGGCATCTGGCCTTCATGACACTCCCTCTCTCCAGAGCCCCACCCCTCTTCTCCTTTGTTCCTATCTCTCCTGGTATGCTCAACTCCTGCTAATCCTCCAGGCTCCAGCTCTAATATGTCTCTTCTGGTCCTCCAACCCATTAGCTTAGGTTCTCCCATTGTTTGTTCTCATAGCATTTTTTCATGGACTCTCTAATAATTTCCTCTGCTGTATTGTAATAAATCACTTAGTATCTTTATTGACCAGCAATTTCTATACTTGAAACAGAAAAGCCAAGCTACTCTTGTGTGAAGACTCTAGCTGTCTGCCAGTGGCTAGTCCAGGACCTAGAACACAGTAGGTGCATAATGTTTGTTAAAAAACTAGTAACAAGGAAATAAGGAAAATAAAAAATTACAGCATTTTGTTAATAGATATAATAGAAAATGTGAATAAATGGAATAACACATTCTCTATATGGAGAAAAAATCACTTTTTTTCAAATAAGCTTGTGTAATTAATGTAGTGGCAAAAATTATAGAAAAATATTGGAATTCAAAAACAGTATTCTAAAGTTTATCTAGAGAAATAAATACAAAAGACAGGAAAGGACATTTATAAAGTAATATGAGGGAGTTATAGTCTAACCAGATATTACAATGTATACTAAAACTAAAATAATTAAAATACTGTGAACAGGAATAAGCAGTGAGATTAATTTAACAGAATAGAACTTTTGGAAACAATTCCAGACATAAATGCAATTGGGGAAAAATAGAATGGCAGCCTAACTGAGGGTTGTGATAATGAAATTACCAATTGTAAAAGAATAAAATTAGATTCTAAAATTTTGTACATAAAATGTAACACTATTATAAAAATTGAAGCATTTATAACCGATTTTCTGCATCGCCATTGGCTAGCCAAAGTTTTTCAAAGCAAAGCACCAAAGGCAAAAACTATATATATATACACACACATATATTTTAAAGATTGATGTGAATACCTACATTTTAAAATATGTACATTAAAAATACCATAAATAGGCCGGGCGCGGTGGCTCAAGCCTGTAATCCCAGCACTTTGGGAGGCCGAGGCGGGCGGATCACGAGGTCAGGAGATTGAGACCACGGTGAAACCCCGTCTCTACTTAAAATACAAAAATTAGCCGGGCGTGGTGGCGGGCGCATGTAGTCCCAGCTACTCAGAGAGGCTGAGGCAGGAGAATGGCGTGAACCCGGGAGGTGGAGCTTGCAGTGAGCCGAGATTGCACCACTGCACTCCAGCCTGGGGGACAGAGAAAGACTCCGTCTCAAAACAAAACAAAACAAAACAAAAAACCATAAATAAAGCTCAAAGACTATCTACCCATAGTCTTTAGAAGTTACTTCAATGTAAATGGTAGATTATGTTTAGATTAACCACTAGAGTAATATCCCTACTAGTTAAGCTTTCATCCAACTTGCTCAGAAGACCAATGCAACATAGACTAAAAGGCTAATGGCAATCAACTTTCAAAATATGAAATAGGAATACTTAATTAGTATATACAAAAATACACAACCACACATATGATCTCAGAAATGTAATTGGAAATCCAGTCAGATACTATTTGTTTCAAATAGATGTTGATTAAAATAAGCAGCACCTAGGATTAATGGGATAATTGGGAGTGAAGAGGATGCTTCTCTTCTGGTGAGTTTAAATTATTACTAGTTCCATAAAGAGCATTTGGTGACATTCACACTCTGTAGCCTATCTCTTCCAATTCTGTTTATTTATATTAATGAATAAAGTTAAGATTTCATGAAAATTAACATGTTTATTAACTGAAAAATGCGACTTTTTTATATCTTAAAAATTAAGTTATAAAACAGGTGTGTTGGAAGCACATGTTGGCTAAACAAACAATACTTGCATTCATGCACATAGAAAATGAAGTGTGAAAAGATAAATGCTAATTATTAGCCACAGTTACATATTCCAGAATCCTTCCTGGGATTTCTCCCATTGCTAGTCGATGAACTAGCACCTGATGGACTGGAAGACACTCTTTCCTCAGGAAAATCTTCCAGCACCTCATTATAACTTCTTCTTGGGCTTTTTTTCTTTTTGTCAGCTGGAGGAATTTTTCTTATTCTGTTATACACCACATATCATTCAATTTTCTTTTAATCTACGGCAGCACCTCAGAATTTAAAATGCAAGAGCCAAGAATTTGAATTGCTCACAGTTTACGCTATTAAAAATCTTCCCCAGGGCTGGGCGCGGTGGCTCACGCTTGTAATCCCAGCACTTTGGGAGGCCGAGGCGGGCGGATCACGAGGTCAGGAGATCGAGACCACGGTGAAACCCCGTCTCTACTAAAAACACAAAAAAATTAGCCGGGCGTGGTGGCGGGCGCCTGTAGTCCCAGCTACTCGGAGAGGCTGACGCAGGAGAACGGCGTGAACCCAGGAGGCAGAGCTTGCAGTGAGCCGAGATTGCGCCACTGCACTCCAGCCTGGGCGACAGACAGAGGGAGACTCCGTCTCAAAAAAAAAAAAAAAAAAAATCTTCCCCAGTAGCATAGTTGAGCCCAGTGGTCTGGCTGCCCTTATCAGCAGTCAGACCCCCAGGAGCTCAGGGTAGCAGGTATAATGAAGACATGGGGAGAGGAAAGGGATCACACTGATTAATATAACCACAATATATCAATGTATTCTCCATCCACAGTTTTTCTACAATTAATATTTCACTGGAATAACTGAAAATGGAAATAATAAGACAGTATTGGCAAGAACGATAGATTAGTATTTATAGGACAAGGTGAAAGTGACTCCCAGTCAGAATTCACAGCCTTAAGTGCTCTTGCAATTCCACTAGCGTAATAGGCTTCTCTATGCTGAGCATGGTAAGCTCTATCGAGTCAGTAAATCTATAAATATTCAGTAAGCATCTGCTACAAAACAGCCACCATTCCAGGCATTTGGGATACATCTGAGAATCAAAGGTGCCTGACTTCATAGAGCTTTCTCAGTGTATTCTTCTGCTTTTCCATGATTTGGAGAAAAAAGAAAAGAGAAATTGCTTTTGAGAAAGTAGCCACCATAAGTAGAAAGTGAATGCAGAACAGAAGCTAAGAAGACATTAAGCTCATGCACCCTAGTGGTTATTCTTAGGTATGAAACTGAAACTTAACTGTTTCTAATTCACAAAACACCTGGTGTTAGCACGGAATACTATGCAGCCGTGAAAAAGAATGAAATCATGTTCTTTGCAGCAACATGGATGTAGCTGGAGGCCATTATCCTAAGCAAATTAATTCAGGAATAGAAAACCAAATATTGCATGCTCTCACTTGTAAGTGGGAGCTAAGCATTGGGTACTCGTGGACATAAAGATGGGAATAATAGGCACTGGGAGCTACAAGAGTCAGGAAGAAGAAAGGAGGGAAGGATTAGAGAACTACCTGTTGGGTACTATGCCTACTACTTGAGTGATGGGATTATTTGTGCCCCAAACCTCAGTGTCACGCAATGTGCCCATGTAGCAAACCTGCAAATGTACCCCCGAATCTAAATAGAAGTTAAAATTAAAAACATAAAAATACCTCATTAATATTTTTATATTGATTAAATGTTAAATAATAATTATAATTATAAATAAATTAAAAGAAAAATAAATTGTTAAATTATAAACATAAATAAACTGTTAAATGTTAAAATAATATAATTTTGGGTATATTGAATAAAATATAGAATAGAAATTTAAAAAAATACTCAGTTTGGAATTTGTCTTGTTGTCCTTTCCTAGGATAAGTAGGAATGATGGTAGTGCAGGCGTAGCACGATTCCAGGGGAGAATGACAAGTTCACGGGCACTGCCCAGAGGAGCGTGGCCAATTTAGTCCCTGCTGCTGCACCCAGGAGGAGCCCTGACATGGGGGCAGGGTCAGATGTGGTTCAGGAAAATCCCTCTTCTCTTAAGTCTGCAGCTATTACATCATAATATGTATAATGTATTACTATTAATGTATAACGTCTAATAATAGGTATAATATATAACAATATATAAAATAATTACATCATAATTATTTGAATAACCTGGATATTATCAGTGCTTGATTCATTTTCCCTATGAGAAAGGGAGAAAACAGACTCTAAGGCACCTGGACTGTGGGTGTGTTTGGCTTCCGTCCAGAGCCCATACTATGGCTGGAACATTAACTGTGTTAAAGTACACAACAAATTTGTCTCTTGAAACCCAATGTTCAAGAGGCATCTGTATACAGATATAAGCCTTGATGACTTATCAAAGGGAACAACCACAACTCAGGTGAAGAAACTGAACATTGCCAGTTACTAAAGCAAAATGTTTCTAAGAAAAAATAGTACTATAAAAATCCCTATTTTATAGGAAAAAGGCATGCTTATAAATTGCTCACAGACAGGAAATGGATAAATTACTGCAGTGAGGGCTTGATACTGTGTGAGTATTCTAGAATGTGGTTTCAATCTTATGAAGAATTATTTCCGGGTAGATCTCAAACTTATCATCTCTCTGAGGAGAAGAGCACAACACATAAACAAAATTTTACTAATGAAAACTAGAGAATATACGTGTTTATACATGTGTGTTTCTATACATGCATATATATCATAAAAGTTGGGGAGCTGAAAGCTTATTTATTAAACACACGTGTCTTTAACTTTTGCTTATTCAAAAAGTTAAATATATAATTATGTATAATTTTATTGCACAGATTTAACATTGCTTACATTACCTTAATGGGCTGTATTCTCTCTGTAGCATTTATCAGCCTACGTGTCATATTATATATTTATTATATATTTTATATTATATTATACATTTAAGTATATATATTGTATATGTTTAGTACGCACTTAAATATATAATATGACAAGTAAGTATAGTTTTTTTGTTCCCAGGTATGAGCCCAGAGCCTAAAATAGTGGTAGGGAATCAATAAATATTAATTAATCTGAGGGTTGAATTACAAAATAAATTAATATTTTTTCCGTTTTGTGTGGTGCATGTCATAGAGTATGGGGAGATTGCAGTGACACAGGAAATGCTTCTGGTATAGAAACACATGCAGTGGACTGAACGCCCTGGTACCTCAATTCAATATGAACAGTAGAATGTACTACAGCAACATATTTAGAATAATTGTTCCTTGGTATGGATGCATTTAGATTTTTATTTTCTTCTCCATGTATTTCTACATTTAAACTTTTTCTACAATAAGCATATAAAATAAATAAAGCAGTAGGTTAGTTATTTATAGGAAAATTACTCATCTGATGGTTGAGGGCGTCTAGGGAGGGGCACGAGTCCATCAATGAGAGCGAGGCTTACTGTTACAAAAGAAAGATACAATCAACGATATTTGACCTAATCATGGTTAGTAGATGGAGATGCAGCCCAATCAAGCTGTAAGTGAATCGCTGCAGAGGTGCACAAAACGGAGGCCTAATTATAATCAATTGTGTGATCACGGCTGAAGAAAGTTGGATAGAAGTTTTTAGAATTGTAATTTTCCTATTTCTATAAAATATTGGTATAAGAAAATACTGAAAAACTCTACCTCTTAATTTTTCAAATAAAGGCATTCCAAGACCATTTGGAGGAATATGAAAGACAAAGGAATCAGAGAGTGATATTTCATTGATCTACCTTCAATAAATACTTGTTCCAACTGGTTAAAGCATTGCAGCTTAGTAGGTGTAGCCTAGAAGGATTTGAACTTTATTCCACAGGTGATAGAAACTCGTTAAACAGTGTTGAGTAAAGGATATGAAGTAGATTTCATTGTTAATCATCTGAATAATCACTTTAATTCAGTATTTTGCCACTATAGACATGTATGTATGGTAAGACACATGAATGTATGTATTTTAATGTTTGTTATTTGTATGTTAACTATAACTTTAAAATATTTTTAAATTATGTAATCGACATAAAGTAAATAAATTCTTAATTAGGTTTTCTACCCAAGGCCAAATAATTCTTCTAATGGAGGTTTTTTTTTTCTTAATATATTCCTAGACATAGGGTATCTAAGTGACGGAAGTGATTTATCTCTCATTTCTGCTTAGGCCTATTATTATTCTCTTCAGTATATTCTTTAGAGGTAATCCTTTTAATTTCTCCCCAAAATTATTCAATTTTGGCATGATACTAATTATACAAAAAAGTAATATTTTATGCAAGTAAAAAAGTTCTTGTTAGGCCGGGCGCGGTGGCTCACGCTTGTAATCCCAGCACTTTGGGAGGCCGAGGCGGGCGGATCAAGAGGTCGAGGTCAGGAGATCGAGACCACGGTGTAAACCCCGTCTCTACTAAAAATACAAAAAAATTAGCTGGGTGTAGTGGCGGGCGCCTGTAGTCCCAGCTACTCGGAGAGGCTGAGGCAGGAGAATGGCGTGAACCCGGGAGGTGGAGCTTGCAGTGAGCCAAGATCGCGCCACTACACTCCAGCCTGGGCGACAGAGCGAGACTCCGTCTCAAAAAAAAAAAAAAAAAAAAAAAAAAAAGTTCTTGTTTATAATGAATCAATAATTTCTTTCTATATTAAAAAATAAAAGAATAATGGAAAAGTTAAAATGCTTGACTTTGTGGGCACCTTATTTTACTCAAAAACACATTTCGTTCATGACTTGCCTTCTTTGATTTCCAGGTCACTGAGAATTTAGTAACTGTCCCTCAGAACTTGAGTAGAGTCGTGGCCTGAGGCCCACATTTTATGACACTTTTACACAGTTTCAATCTTCTTTACAAAAGGCTGTGTTTTGATTGGCACTTAGACTGGATTTACCAGGACTGATAATAAGCTTAACAACCAGTGAATCAGAAAGCAAGTCTCAAACAAGAGTGGGAAAAAGTCAAATTAAATTTGTATCATATTTTTTTCTGAGGCATCTCCCATATTAAGTTCAAAAGGGGAATTGTTAATTAAACATTTTAATTGATTCATTCATTTATTCGCTCAAGCTTTCATTGAATATTTACAACATGTGAGACAAATTTATTTTATCATGTATTTCACTTTCAAACTGTTTTTTTCTTTCAGCTTTTAGACATGTCAACCAAAGGCATAATTCTCAGTACATCTCCCTGTGTCAAGTCCTGAAACACAGGGAGAATTTAGACAGAACTTGTTTTTATCACAAGGATTGTCCAAAAGCTGGATGAGGTTCATTGCAAGGAAAATGACGGCTGCCGGGAAGGTATTCTTTAGTATATTAAAAAAAATTCAAACATATTTAGTGCTTAGTGAGTTGGATTTTATTGCCTCTAACATCTTTTTTTTAAAATCAGGCAACGAATATCGAAATGCTATAGAGAAAGACAGAAGCTGCATATTGGTGTATAAGTCAGCCTGAATGGATATCTTAAAAATAATGAAATACGGCCTGGTTCGGTTGCTCACACCTGTAATTCCAGCAGTTTGGGAGGCCGAGACAGGCTGATCATCTGAGGTCGGGAGTTCGACACCAGCCTGACCAACATGGAAAAACCCTGTCTCTACTAAAAATACAAAACTAGCCAGGAGTGGTGGCGCATGCCTGTAATCCCAGCTACTCAGGAGGCTGAGGCAGGAGAATCACTTGAACCCAGGAGGCGGAGGTTGTGTGCGGTGAGCCGAGATCGCGCCATTGCACTCCAGCCTGGGCAACAAGAGCAAAATTCCATCTCAAATGAAAAAGAAAAAAAAAGAAAATAAATATTTTCTGCAAGGAGAAATGAAAGTCAAGAGACATAATTCTAGATTGGACAAAGTCCCTTTTCTGCTGGGCGTGAGGGCACTGAGCTCTTTCCCATGCACTCACAAGTGGAACCCAGAGATGGTCTCAGAAGAAGAGTGTTTAGATGCTGGAAGAGGTTGCTGAAATGTTCAGAGTTGTAGGCCAGAGACCCAGCAGGGAAACAAAGGTATCCAGGGCCTGCAAATGGCCAGTGCTCCCAGGTCTCTGATCAATAGCCTATGCCCAGTTGATACTATGGAGAACAGCTAAAATTCATGTGCCAAAGTTTTGGCTAAGCAATAATAGAAAAGGCAACAGGATTCTGAAAATGTGCTGTCAGAGGGGCTTTTTCAGAGGGAAACTCAGCAAGGTGTTATCAAAGGGAAAAATGGGATCCAGTTCAATTGCAACAATGAGGCGTTGCCAAGCTATTTGCACTGAAATTGTGCTGGCAAAGAAACCAATTCAAAACACAAGCGAAAATACTCTGCATGGATGATCTGAAAACCTCTGAAAGTTTTCAGTAGGTTACTTTTCTCTGAGCTAATAGAGTTTCTGCACCAGTACCAAATGTGGCAGCACTAACTATGGGGTCAGATGGGATTCAAAATTGTTCAAGTTTTGTCCATCAGGCCTTCCATATAGTTTCAGGTCCCAGACAAGATAATACACCTACTCATTTTTTCTATATGAAGGCAGGTGGCCACAAACAGAATCACAGTCTTCAGTTGAAATATTACCTTTGCATTTGTCTGCATGAGGTAGACTAGGGGCAAGACATAGGTCTGCAGAGACCATTTCCACTAGTGGCCCAGTGGCATAGAGTGGTGGTTCTCTCACTCGGATGGGCATGAGGAGTACCCAGAGGGTTTGTTATGACTCACTTTTCTAGACTTTGTCCCTAGACATTTTGATTTAGTAGGTGAAGGTGGGAGCCCATAAATGTGCTTTTTTTTGTAGAGTGGGCGGATGGAGTCTCGCTGTGAGGTCCAGGCTGGAGCTTCATGGTGCCATCTCCGCTCACTGCAACTTCCGACTCCCGGGTTGGAGTGATTCTCCTGCCCCAGCCTCCCGAGTAGCTGGGATTACAGGTGTGCGCCACCATGCCCAGCTAATTTTTTTTTTTTTGTATCTTTTAATAGAGACGGGGTTTCACCATATTGACCATGCTGGTCTCAAACTCCTGAGCTCAAGTGATCCGCCCACCTCTGCCTCCCAAAGTGTTGAGATTACAGGCGGCATTTCTCAGACTCCCAGGATTTTGAGAACCGTGGCATCAGGATCACCTGCAGGGCTCGTTAAACCCAGGTTGTTGGGCTCCATCCACAGAGTGTCTGATTTGGTTGTTCTGCAGTGGGGTCTGAGAATCTGCCCAGTGCCTGGGTGGTGTTGCCACTGCTGGTAGAGGACTGTCCTATGAGAGCCACTGACTGAGGGCATGACCGATGCATGGACAGCCAACCATCTTCCTGGCTGTGCGAGGGAACAGTGTCCAGCTCCAAAGGGCAATGCTCCTCAGGTGTGTCCTGGACTCAGGACAGCAGAAGTACCCACTCTGTTATTTTGGATGAGGGAAGAACCCTTCTTGACAAATACTCTCGTGCTAAGATTCTGACTGTACTGTTGCCTAGAGGGAGGGCGTGGAGGTGCAGGGCGGCTGCCTGTTGGTTGCTCTTTCAGCATAGTTCACGTTCATGGACTTGGATCCTGACAGGTAGGGATGCACAAGCTGCACATTCAACCCACCTTTCTCCAAGAATGATTACCCATTGCCCCGACAGGCATGGACTTCTGGTGATGGAAAGTACCTCTGCCTGACACCGCTGTACACAGAGGCCAGGCAGGCCTGTGTGTGAACTATGGCCCAGAAGCGATGTGGAGACTCCCTGTACTTAGCTGATGGAACATAGCTAGGAAGGAATTTGACAGGAGAAAAAAAGAGAAGTGCTCACAGACAGCTCTGCAGGTCAAGGAAGAGGGATGGGCAGGAACTCAGAGGAGGAAGATGGGACACCAGGTCTCCTGCATGAGGAGCAAGACCCTGTGAGGCACTCGAAGAACCAAGAACACCTGTCAAGGAAAAGGAATGAGCTTTCTTGGTGGACAAGCATCTGCACTGAAGGAGTGATTCCAGGCTGGAGAAGTCTAGAAGTCTGCTCAGGTGGCCATGGAATGTTCACTGCCCCGAGGAAGCATGCCTCAAACAGTTTTTGTCCTGTTGGGCCTGTGGAAGCCATGATCTCAGGAACTCCACTGAAGACACTATTCAGAAGCTTCTTAGGCCATGTGTTTGTCTCCTACTCACCTACTTCTTAGAATGCTTCCACAAGTGCCAATCATGATTGAAAAATTAAATATATAACAAGAGTATCTATTGGCCACTCTGTTCCACAGTTCCTCAAGAAAGTACCACACCCGCTGGCCTCCCTCAGGGAGCGGCCTCTCAGTTCGCTTGGTGCTCCTGCCCAGGCTCTGGAACTCTGTGGCTGGTGCAATTGGGAAGTCCGGGGTGCTGCATGGCCTTCCACTCCAGGAGGGCCACCTCCCAGACGCCCGCCACAGAGCCTGGCTCTGGCTGCTTCTCCAATCACAACAGAAGTGCTCCCTCTGACCCGTCTGTGATATTTCTTATTTTGCTCTTCTTTCAGCCCTAGAGGCAGTCTTCCCTTCCATGAATGTCAAGATTATGATGGATATAAAATAATCAACTGTTTTGTTTACATTAGCATTTGAGAACAAAAGATGAAAGGGTCATTTTACTGAAGAAGCCTTATCAACAATCTCCATGTATAAGCCTGAGTTTGAAATGACGAGATAAAATTTTATTTTTCCCATGAGTTTAGTAATTAAACGATAGAAAACTGAGTGGAGTGTCTACATGAAGCAACACTTCTGAAGGGAGAGGTAGCTGAAACCAGGACACTTGAGGATGCTTATCAAATATGTTAAAACCTCGGTAATTCAGTTCCTTCTCATGAAAAAACCCTAAAGGCTCCCAATTATTAATATGTTCAAATATTATTTTTCCCCAAATTAGTCTGATCGAGAAGAAACCTACCTAAAGGAAAATCTATATAAAAATATTCATACTTAAACATTTATAAGAAGGCTCTTAACTTCCAGGAATGTAAATTCAATTTTTACATGGAAAGTCCTTCAGACTTATATGCTGTATGTAAAGTCTACACAATGATTTCTGAGTTTTCATAAGTTATCTGATTTTATTCACTAGGTGCTTCCCACATCTTACTTCTATAAATATGTTTTATATAAGAAATTATTGACATTGCTTTTAACATTATCTTCTAAAATATACTTGATTTTTTTTCCGAATAATTTCTCTCTTTTTGCCTAAAACTCAGCTGCTTCTCTTCTTCCAACCCATGCTTCCTGCTAAGCTTTCTGCCTCCCTACAGAGCAACTCCAGTCTTTTAATTACTCAAGGCAGAAACATGGAATTATCGTGGAACGCTTCCTCTCAGCCTCCACAATAACTCCGGCTCTAAGTTCAGTACATTCCACCACCAGCTTACTGCAAGCCCTGCCTGAATTCATGCCTCATCATGGCTCACTGACGCTATTCTCCAAGCTTCTAATGCGTCTCCACCCCTGCCCTTAGGGGTTTTTCATTTTCTTCTCTGCATACTCATTGGACTTACTTACCTGATAGTTTATCTACCATGAGGAAATGCTACTCCTTTGTTTAGATTCCAGTGAGGCCTCTCTGGTGAATTCAATGATAGGGAACCAGGTAGCAAGACCTGCAGAGCTCCTTGTTCTCAGCTCCTGCTTTCTGGTTAGTCTGTTCTGACATCCTGTGGCTCTGTGGATCCATATCCCCTTCCTGTTTTTTGGAGTCTGTGCATTTCCCAATCATACCTGGATGCCTTTCCCATTTCTCATGTCTTTCTCTAATTTGAAAATCCATTGTCATCTTTCAATAAACAACTCAACCATCACCTCCTTTGAGAGGGTTTTCTTATTGCCTCCCCTGGAATGAGTCTCTTGCTCCCCTAGAATGAGCTCATTCCCGGGGAAGAGATAAGAAACTGAATCCTACTGTTGCAACATATGTACATGTCTAAATCTCCACCTTTCTCATTTATCTTTCTGTTGTCAGTGAACAGCATGGCACCAATCTGAGTTGGCTGAATGAATGAATGAATGAGTGAAGAAAAGAGAAGGGAGTACAGACAGGCACATCTGCTCTTTTTTTGCACTTGGCTTATATTGCTCATTCTGAATATTATTCTTTAAGTGGGATATAGATAAACTGGAGAACATACAAAGGATGGTATGGGGATTGCAGCCTTGCAACTAGAGAGGGGCTTATGATGCTGAGAGGTGTTCAGACTGGCTCAGGAGAATCAGCAGAGCCATCCTCACACACCTGCAGTGGTGTCAATTGAGAAGAAGCTTTGTTGTGTGTAGCCTCAGGGATGAGAAAACCAATGGGCTAGAGCTATAGAAAGAGATAAGTTCTTCACTCTCTCCTGTATGGACTGTACTTAGAAATAGTATTAGCCACTGAAAAGGGAATTTAAAAATTTATGCATATTACATTTGTAATGTCAGTAGAACATGTTTTTCAGCTCAAGTCATTAATGACTTATCTAAAGAAAGGCTGTGTCAATAGAAATGGAAGTCATTAGGTAACAGAAGACTGACAAATGGAGAATTATAGTGGCAAAAGTTAATCATGGCTCTCCAGACCCTTTATCGGAGAAAAAGTGCCCTGCTACATTACTTATTCAGTCTGCCTTTAAGGAAGGTTTCTATTTTAAAGAGATGGACAAAGCTATTGGAGACTAATGATATTAAATTTTAATCATATAATTTAACTCCTCCATCGAAGTTGTGTTTATGGTACAACCTTGTAAAAATTTACTTCCCTTTGGGAAAGTATGCACTGGTTGAAATGACACAAATGTTTAGTCTCCTAATAATTACAATTTGAAATTTAAATTACAAATTGGTTTTGTCAATCAGTATCATATGACATTGTTTAGCATGAGCAAGTGTCAGGGAATCTTATCAGCTCTGAGACACTGATGAAATTAATTTTATGGGTGGGAAATGAAAAAAGGGAAATCATGAAGAGTGGAAGATTAATAAAATAATTGATGCCATGTGACCAAGGATAGCCAGACAGCTCCATATGGCACCCTTTTGTCTTTCTTTAGCCTTTTAGTGGAGAGACATGCATGTCTGTTTCACCAAGGAGAGAGAAACTGGGAGGGACATGAGAAATGCCAATGGTGCCATCCCAAGAGCTGTCTCACCTATGCCCCATCCACAATAGACACCTTTTGCCGGATTCCCAGGCAACTCAGGAATGGAGATAGCCACCGGGCAGACAGAAGGCATCTCAGTCCTCAGACACTTTGGTTATCACATCAGCGAAGGACAGAAAAATACTTTACAGGAATACTTGCTATGGTCCAAATGTGTCCCCAAAATTCATATGTTGACACTTAATTGCCAACGTCATAGTGTGTAGATGTGGGGCCTTTAAGTGAGGATTAACTTGTAAGGCTCTAGCCCTCATGGATGGATCTGGACCCTCTATCCATGGACTCCAGAGACTGGGTTCATCCCCTTCCACCTTTTCCATATGAAGACACAGAATTCTTTCCCTTTTGTCCTTTCTGCCCTTTCTGCTCCTTCCATCATGTGAGGAAAAACTAGGTGGTGTCATCAGTGACAAATGGGTCTCTACCAGACATGGAACCTCCTGCACCTTGATATTTGGCTTCCAACCTCCAGAACTGTGAAGAAATGTATTTCTGCTCATTATAATTTACCTAGTCTCAGATATTTCATGACAGCCCCACAAAACAGATCAAGACAACAGTCTTTTTCAACCATAGTACGTTAGCAGATAATTGAACTTCTTTTCAAAATGTGTAATAATATTTTTACAGAAAATATTACTACTTTTATAGAATTTTACAGAATTGCTATTTTAAATATTACTATTTTTACAGAAAACAAAAAACACAGGACACATTTTATTTTAATTTTAAAGTGTTTATTCAGAAATTTAAGGAAAATTCCAAAAGAGTGTTCTTTGGAATAAACTCACTCTTTCAATGCACATATAAATTTCATTTGCTTTTTGAAGCTATAATGATATCTCTGACCTGCAATATGTAAATACCTGCAATATGTAAATACATGTAAACTCTTGATTACCTATCAGCCACCAGAAATAACTTCTTTCTGCATACTTCAAGCTCACCTCACTCCCAGATATAATTTCTATTTCATGATGCCTCTCCCTGCTGCTGGTACTATAATGCCAAGCAATTAAACCACATATTGCTATGTTAAAAATTGCTTGAGGCCGGGCGTGGTGGCTTATGCCTGTAATCCCAGCACTTTAGGAGGCCAAGGCGGGCGGATCACGAGGTCAGAAGTTCGAGACCAGCCTGACCAGCATGGTGAAACCCCGTCTCTACTAAAAATGCAAAAATTAGCTGGGCATGGAGGCACGCACCTGTAATCCCAGCTACTCGGGAGGCTAGGACAGGAGAATTGCTTGAACCCAGGAGGCGGTGGTTGCAGTGAGCGAGATCACACTACTGCACTCCAGCCTGGGCGACAAGGCAAGACTCCATCTCAAAAAAAAAAAAAAATTGCTTGAGAATTTGATTAGAAATGCTAATTTCTTTGTTAAAGATGGCTGTCAATTACATCACAAACAGATATTGATCAAGAACAAAGGAGACTAATTTTTTCTTTCAAAGGTAAATTCAGATGAGAGTTCTCAGGGGAAGACATGAGGAGAATGTAATGATAACATTTATGACTATATGATAAAACAATAAAGGAACAGTAAAGGAATACAATGGTCAGTAAAGAGTAAATCCAAATAAACTTGGGCTGATGATATAATAATATATTAAAATGATATATATGGAATTCAGTAGGAATATAGATAAACAAGCACCTGTTTTGTCTCAGAGAATAAGGACAAGCTCAGAGAGCAGGTGTTATTTGAGTTGAAACACGGAAGATGAACAAGAGTTCATACAAGTGAAAGGAAGGCAGGTCATTTTAATCAAGGAGCATGGGTAATCATTAGCAGGGATGAGGAGGTGGGAACATGAGGTATGGTTCAGGCCCCTGGAACAGGAAACGTGAGTGGAAGCAAGTGAAAACAGTGAGGCTGGACTGGATGGCAGGAGCCAAGGCATGAAGCACTTTAATGCCAAGGATTTTAGATCTTAAACAGTAAGCAATGGGGAGATTCTGAAGAATTTTGAGTCAGTGAAAGACATTTTCAGATTTCTTAATGGAGAAATTACTAGGGCAACAATAGGATGATCACCTGGAGGGAGGCCAAGTAGAAGCATTAAGACTATTCTAGAGGACCAGGCAAGAGGTACTGTGAACCTAGACCAGGAGTGTGGCCGTCGGAATCAGGGAGAAGTGGTAGATATACAAGATTTTGTATGAATTGGCATTATTTATGGATTGATAGAGCTGGAGGCTAAGAAGATGATTCATTGGTTTTCAAAGTGTTAAGTTCTCTTTTTGTGAAATCTTCCTAGATAATTAAGTACAGCCTACATTGTTAGTTTCTTACTTTGACCTTTTAGTGGCATCCTCATTTTTTCCCCACGATTTTTGGGTGAATGTGTTTTGTTTTGTTTTGTTTTATTTAAACACATATTTATTCTCACCTCTCACAGGAGGAAGTGTATACTTCCTAACTCACCCGCATTGGGCTTGGCCATGTGATACACCTTAGAAAGTAAAATGAGAATGGATGTGACCTCTGCCACCTCTGCCTTGAAGCTTTGGATGCCACGTGGGAATCAGCTGAGAATTTTTGTGCCTTTGCTGTCTGCTAGCAAAGCAACATACCCCAGTCAGGGCAGCTCATTCAGCCTGGGTTCTGGCATAAGAAGAAATGTGATCAACTGTTCAGACCAACACACCATGTTCAGATAACATGAACAAGAAATTAATGTGTGGGCAAGGGACTGAGATTTTGAGTTTGTTTGTTACTGTAGCAGAAGCTAATTCAGGGACTATATGCTTCTTTGTAGCAGAAAACTTATATTTCTATACCTAGACCCCCCTTCTTAAAATGCATCTTAAACAGAAATTTCAGAAATGAATTATAATAAAATGAAGACTTAGCTTGAAGGGTAGAGGATTTTAAAAAGAGCACCCTCTTTGAAATCCACACCATGGATCTTATACTTTTTCCAGAAGCCTAGTTTTTGAATGACTGTCTATTTGCATAATGGCTTTTCTTGTGTTCCCTTTGTATTTCTATCTAATTACTTTAGAACATCTTCCTTACGTTTTGCATCATTTTGGTCCTTTTCTTTAGGACCTACACATTCCTGGTCGACTACTTGCAATTTGGATAGAGTAGTTTTGGGAATAAAACATTGAAGATGTGAGTAGTCTGAAACAATGATAGTTATCAATGTTGATAAGTTATCAATGTTGTGGACCACTCGCATTAGAAAAAGAAGGCAACCTTTCTTTTCTCCTTATATGATGAAATATGGGCTTTAGTGGTGGTCTGAGGTCAAATTTAGAAAGTATTGAAGATCATAATTTAACATTTTAAATGTAAAGAATCTTTTTCAAAAAATTCTTTGATGTCTTGAATTAGACTATAATGTAGCAGATCCCTGAGATTTAACTTGAACCCCAAAAGAAGGAATTCTGGCATGAACAAGAATATGTTTGACCCTGTAGTGGCCAAGGGAAAGCTTCCCTTCTGCCCTCTGTGGATTCCTTGAAAATGAACTGACAATACATGGATTAATAGGAGAAAAAGACAAACACATTTATCTAAGGTACATAAGCAAGGGGGAAGTGCAGGAGGATGATTACTCAATAACCCAGTGAGTTTCAGAAGCTTATATGCCCTTCTTCAAAGGGAAGAGGAGATGGGGGGAATGTATTTTCAGGGATAGTAAATGATTTTTAGGGGAATTGAATGAACATGGAGACAAAATAGCTTGTAAATGATATCTTTGTAAGCTCGATGGGACTGAGAACCAACAATGATTTGGGACAAAGCTTGTCTGGACTCCAGGTATGGTGTTTAATTTTCAATCTCTTCCTCTATGTTATGAGTTTTATCTTCTCTGGTTAATAAAATTTCATGGAAAGGATCAAAGGCAATTGTGTTCCTCCTTGAGGATCTGGCTTCCAGGTAGATAAGGGAACTTCAGAGAATAGCCTTATCCTTTGCTTTGTGGGAGACAGAGGATGGAGAGACAGGAGGGAGGAAGAGGAAGGTCAGAGAGACTTTGAGGCTGCCTCTTTTAGTTAAGCATGTCAAAGTGCTGTATTTTGGGGTATCATGTTTTGAGCCCCAACAACTCATAACAGTCATCCCTTTTACATTTCCTGAAGTGAAAGTATCATTTCAATGGTAGTATTAGTTTTACTACTTCTACTACTCGTAAGTGCTGCTACTTTTGAACATACCAGGTACTGTAGACTGACTTACACAATAAATCTACAGTAAGTTGATTTACTGCAGTTGTGATTCACACAAACCTCACAAAAATTTTAAGAATAGGCACTAATATTTCTGTTTTATAGACAAAGAAACTAGAGTTGAGAGAGACAAAGGAACTGCCATGTTAGCACAGTAACCAGGCTCTGACACTACCTAGTCATCTCACGCCATGACATAAACTTACTTCAAATATATGCTATGAGACATGTATAAGGCTACATAATAATTCTAGAAAAAGTTGTAATTTGTCATCTACCATTATTCCATTCTCCAATTTTTGTTTCTAATTTCTTTTTTTTTTTTCCTTGAGTTCACATCTGTGTCACTGAAAAAAGCAACCCAGTTTGTTAGGCACACATCTTCTGTGTTGATGGATGTTAGCAACATATTTACTATTTTATTGGATTTTCAGATTCATTCTTTGTGGACTTAGTGATTAGATATTACTTTTTTTCCAAATGATCTTTTTTTCCTAAAACGGAGAACACTTTGTATATATAAGAATTAAATCATTTTTATTATTTGTAAGCAGGTAATTTCTTCATTTAAGTAAACATGACTACCAAAGTCTAGATTCACCAAAAATGTGAAGATACCCTTCACATCGCAGGACAGAATATGGAAGCCACTGCCATCTTTCATGACCATGTAAGCTAATAAGTATTCAGCCATTGAAATGGACACATACAAACATACACACATAAATAGAAACAACTGAAATTTACTTTGTAATTTATATGCTTTTATCTTTAATTTTCTAAAATTCAATTTCAATTTTTGTGTTAAATTTTTAAGAAGTAAAATTAGAAAGCTTACCTTAATGATCATCCAACTAATAATTACTAAGGTTTTATAATTACTGAGATACCAATATATCTTTCTTTTTAATACAAACAAACCAAATTGCATATTGTCAAACATTAAGCTACCTTTCTTGGATTTATTTGTATTGTGATATTGTTTGAATATGCAGAAAATTTACCAGGACAGGAACTTTATGTCAAAAGAAAATGGAGCTGAGAGTTATGCAACAAGAAAATAAAAAAGTGTTTTCTGTTTTCTTGTATTGCTAAAATGTTATCATCTTCTAGTCTCTCATTATGTCAAACTGCATACATATAAATGATATATCCCACTATGTGTTAATTCCTACAATTGAAAACATGAAGAAATAAAAACCAGGTACCTCCTATATGGAGGCATGGTTATTTGAATATCACTTTTATCTCCTTTTATGAGTTCATAAGTTCCTACAGATTCTAAATAATATAACTTACAAATGTTTTTAAAGACTTCCAAGTGCAACTCTATTCTGGAATGAGAGGCTTGCTGCAATTTCTTTATTACTGAATTCTTCAAGCTACTATTTTATCAAAATGTGAAGCAAATTTTAAAAGTCAGTGCTTATTACCCATTTAAATTACTTCTTTGTTATTCTCATTGAGCTGTTTTTTTGTGCAGAGTTAAGGTGAGGGGGCAAAGAAGTTAGAATGAAAGAATGGTTTTTATAAAAAGGAAAGAAGGAAGGAAAAAGGGAAAAGGGGAGAAAAGGAGGGAGAAAGAAGTGATATAAGTATAGTTTTTCATATTTTTCCATCTTTGAAGTCAGGACATACCTTGCATTTGATGGGTCTATGATGCTAGAGCCAATAAGCTCTGATTGGTGTGCAGAGCTTATTCTTCTTCCTGATGACCTAAATCAGAGGCAGTGTGTCCATCACCAAAACTTTTAAGAACCTTTTGAGGAAGGAATATGAGTCCCAGTTGTTGTTTGTTAGGATCAAGAAGGTGAGAGCATCAAAACTTGCAGAAAGATATTAGTGATTTGAAAAAAGCTCCCAGAGAGGATAGTGAAACACTTTTATGAAATGCTGCATGATCAATGCTCTTGAGGGCACAAAGGACCATACTGTGTGGTGGGGAAATATGAGGATATCAACACTATCATCTGAAATATTACAGAAGAATTTACATCTAAAGATAAAGAAATTTGGAAATACATCAATCATTCGTTTTGCTCATATTATTTTCCTTCTTATGTACATACAAAAATGATTTATGATAAAAACTTATCTAAAAAAGGTCTTTTGGTAAGTATAAAATAAAAATCCTGAATTATAATGAAACTGTATTATCATTTGATTAACAGTTTTCCCTTTTTAGTCATACATAAATTAATGTTGCATTCTATTTTTTAAATGAGAATATACATTGAATTTTAATAACATTTAATTTTAAAAAGAAACAAAAGTGAAACTAAAGAAATTTTAAACTTCAAATAAGTGCTTATTTTCATTAGTAGAGATCTTAGTATTTAAAAGTAAAGGAGAACTTGAAAACAGATGATTACAAATTAGTTTGGAACCATTGGTATTTTCAAAAATCAATTCTACTTTTAGATATAAATATTTAAGACTTCCTTTTTTAGTAATTGGTTGCCATTATTTGCAAAAATAGCTTGGTAAAATAGAAAGAGCACTGAACTCACATATCCTGAATTCCAATTTTGGAAACCAATTAACCTTAAGAGATTTGTCCATTACTTTTGAACATATTTTCTTTCTACCAATGATAGTCATGATTTTTGCACCATTTACCACTTCTTGGATCCTGCATTTCTAACTAGCTCCCCAGTCTGTGGTGATGCTGCTGACCCATGGACCACACCTTGAGTACTAAGACCTTTAAAGAAAATCTATCTGTATTCACATAGTTGTTACCATATTCCTCATCTGGAAGATTTGACTCCCTTGTTCATTTTTGTTTTCTGAATATTTTAAGAAGCTACACCTTGGTAGTCCAAATTGTTCATAAAATCTTTAGCCTTTCTAAAAGTACATTGAGGAAATCAGATTACACCTGTTTTAGGGCATTTACTCCATGCCTGCCTAGTCAGATCTGGGAAAATACTGAATATGTGAGATTAATTTTGCTTCATATCTTGAAAATTTTCCCAGTGGAAGAGGAGATGTTACTTACTGGGAAGATGTACCCAAAGAAAACTTTCCCTCTTTTCCCTAATAAAGTACCAAATGATTCAGAAAGCAGCACCTCACACTCATCTGAATCACACTCAGGGATGTGTTGGGGATGTGGACCCTAATGCTTTGATTTACATCTAGGAGGGTTAGTGCACAGAAGGTAGTGCTGGTGAACTAGTCCCACAGTTGGGTTAGTGCATGGAAGTTAGCTCTAGGGGGTGAGTATCACAGCTGGGTTAGTGCATGGAAGTTAGCTCTAGGGTGTGAGTCTCACAGCTGGGTTAGTGCATGAAAGTCGGCTCCAGGGAGTGAGCCCCACAGTTGGGTTAGTGCATGCAAGTCAGCTCTAGGGGGTGAATCCCACAGCTGGGTTAGTGCATAGAAGTCAGCTCTGGAAGGTGAGTCCTACAGCTGGGTTAGTGCATGAAAGTCAGCTCTGGGGGGTGAGCCCCACATTTGGGTTAGTGCATGGAAGTCAGTTGTGGGGGTCAAGTCCCACAGTTGGGTTAGTGCACAGACTTCAGTCCTGGCAGTAGAGTCCAATACTTGGTTAGCATGGCACCAGAAGGAAATCTGGTTAACCCTGTTTCAGAAATAAAACATTTCTAAGGACATGTTTTGATAAGTTTTAAGCTTCAGTGATCTGTGTTATTGTATTGTTTGTTCTCATGTTGCCATAAATAAATACCTGAGATTGTGTAATTTATAAAGAAAAGAGGTTTAGTTGACTCACAGTTCTACATGGCTGGGGAGGCCTCAGGAAACTTACAATCATGACAAAAGGCACCACCTCACAGGTTGGCAGGAGAGAGAATAAGAGCTGAGTGAAGGGGGAAACCCCTTATAAAACCATCAGATCTTGTGAGAACTCACTATCACGAGAACAGTATGGGGGAAATCACTCCTATGATTCAATTATCTCTACCTAGGTCTGCCCTTGACATGTGGAGATTCTTACAATTCAAATCCCAGATTTGAGTAGGGATGCAGAGCCAAATCGTATTATTCCACCCGTGGCCTCTCCCAAATCTCATGTCCTCATATTTCAAAACATAATTATGCCCTTCCAACAGTCCCCCAAGGTCTTAACTCATTCCAGCACTAATCCAAAAGTCCAGGTCCAAAGTCTCATCTAAGACAAGGCAAGTCCCTCTGCCTATGAGCCTGTAAAATCAAAAACAAGTTAGTGACTTCCTAGATACAATTGAGGTACAGGCACTGAAAAAATACATCCACTCCAAATGGGAGAAATTGGTCAAAATTAAGGGACTACAGGCCCTATGCAAGTCCAAAATCCAATAGGGCAATCATTAAATTTTAAAGTTTCCAAATTATTTCCTTTGACTCCACGTCTCACATCCAGGTCATGCTGATGCAAGATGTGGGTTCCCGTGGTTTTGGACAGCTTCACCCCTGTGGCTTTGCAGGGAACAGTTTCCCTCCTGACTGCTTTCATGGGCTGGTGTTACTTGTCTGTGGCTTTTCCAGGAGCATGGTGCAAGCTGTTGGTGGATCTAACATTCTGGGTTCTGAAGGATGGTTGCCCTCTTCTCACAGCTCCACTAGGCAGTGTCCCAGTGGGGACTCTGTGTGGGGGACTCCCACCCCACATTTCTCTTCTGCACTGCCCTAGCAGAGGTTCTCCATAAGGGCTCCACTCTTGCAGCAGACTTCTGCTTGGACACCCAGGAGTTTCTTTACATCCTCTGAAATTTAGGCAGAGGATCCCCAACCTCAATTCTTCACTTCTATGCAGCGGCATGCCCAATACTATGTGTAAGCTGCCAAGGCTTGGAGCTTGCACCCTGTGAAGCAATGACCCGAGGTGTACCTTGGCTCCTTTTAGCCATGGCTGGCGCTGATGCAGCTGGGATGCAGGACACCAAGTCCCAAGGCTGCACAGAACAGGGAGGCTCTGGGTCTGGCCCACGAATTTTTTGTTCCCCACTAGACCTCTGGGCCTGTGATGGGAGGGGCTGCTGTGGAGGTCTCAGACATGCCCTAGTGAAATTTTCTCCATTGTCCTGGAGATTAACCTTTGGCTTCTTGTTACTTATGCAAATTTTTGCAGCCGACTTGATTTTTTCCTCAGAAAATGTGTTTTTATTTTCTATCGCATCATTAGGCTGCAAATTGTCCAAACTTTTATGCTCTGCTTCATCTTGAATGCTTTGCCAGCCACTTAGAAATTTCTTCCACCAGATACCCTAAATTATCTCTCTCAAGTTCAAAGTTCCACAGACCTCTAGGGCATGGGAAAAATGTTGCCAGCCTCTTTGCTAACACATAGCAAGGATCACCTTTATTCCAGTTCCCAACAAGTTCCTCATCTCCATCTGAGACTACCTCAGCCTGGACTTCATTGTCCACATCGCTATGAGCCATATGGTCAAAGCCATTCAACAAGTCTCTATGAAGTTCCAAACTTTCCAACATCCTCCTATAGTGGGAGCAGGCACCCCCAAATCTGGCCATAAACTAGCCCCAAGACTGGCCATAAATAAAATCTCTGCAGCACTGTAACATATTCGTAATGGCCCTAAAGCCCAAGCTGGAAGGTCATGGGCTTACGGGAATGAGGGCAAGGAACACCTGGCCTACCCAGGGGGAAAATAGCTTAAAGGCATTCCTAAGCCACAAACAATAGCATGAATGATCTGTGCCTGAAGAACATGCTCCGGGTGGAGCCAAGATGGCTGAATAGGAACAGCTCCGGTCTACAGCTCCCAGCATGAGCGACGCAGAAGATGGGTGATTTCTGCATTTCCATCTGAGGTACTGGGTTCATCTCACTAGGGAGTGCCAAACAGTGGGTGCAGGACAGTCGGTGCAGCACCCCGTGCATGAGCCAAAGCATTTGCCATTGGTTTGCAAGGCATTGCCTCACTCAGGAAGTGCAAGGGGTCAGGGAGTTCCCTTTCCTAGTCAAAGAAAGGGGTGACAGACGGCACCCGGAAAATCAGGTCACTCTCACACTAATACTGCGCTGTTCCAACAGGCTTGTAAAACGGCACACCAGGAGATTGTGTCCTGCACCTGGCTCGGAGGGTCCTACGCCCACGGAGTCTCGCTGATTGCTAGCACAGCAGTCTGAGATCAAACTGCAAGGCAGCAGCGAGGCTGGGGGAGGGGCGCCCGCCATTGCCCAGGCTTGCTTAGGTAAACAAAGCAGCCAGGAAGCTCGAACTGGGTGGAGCCCACCACAGCTCAAGGAGGCCTGCCTGCCTCTGTAGGCTCCACCTCTGGGGGCAGGGCACAGACAAAAAAAAGTCAGCAGAAACCTCTGCAGACTTAGATGTCCCTGTTTGACCGCTTTGAAGAGAGTAATGGTTCTCCCAGCACACAGCTGGAGATCTGAGAACGGGCAGACTGCCTCCTAAAGTGGGACCCTGACCCCAGAGCAGCATAATTGGGAGGCACCCCCCAGTAGGGACAGACTGACACCTCACTTGGCCGGGTACTCCTCTGAGACAAAACTTTCAGAGGAATGATCAGACAGCTGAATTTTCGGTTCACGAAAATCTGCTGTTCTGCAGCCACCGCTGCTGACACCCAGTCAAACAGGGTCTGGAGTGGACCTCTAGCAAACTCCAACAGACCTGCAGCTGAGGGTCCTGTCTGTTAGAAGGAAAACTAACAAACAGAAAGGACACCCACACCAAAACCCCATCTGTGCATCACCATCATCAAAGACAAAAAGTAGAAAAAACTACTAAGATGGGGAGAAAACAGAGCAGAAAAGCTAGAAACTCTAAAAAGCAGAGCACCTCTCGTCCTCCAAAGGAATGCAGTTCCTCACCAGCAATGGAACAAAGCTGGATGGAGAATGACTTTGACAAGTTGAGCGAAGAAGGCTTCAGATGATCAAATTACTCCAAGCTACAGGAGGAAATTCAAACAAATGGCAAAGAAGTTAAAAACTTTGAAAAAAAATTAGACTAATGTTTAACTAAAACAACCAATGCACAGAAGTGCTTAAAGGAGCTGATGGAGCTGAAAGCCAAGTTTCGAGAACTACATGAAGACTGCAGGATCCTCAGTAGCCGATGCGATCAACTGGAAGAAAGGGTATCAGTGATGGAAGATGAAATGAATGAAATGAAGTGAGAAGGGAAGTCTAGAGAAAAAAGAATAAAAAGAAATGAACAAAGCCTCCAAGAAATATGGGACTATGTGAAAAGACAAAACCTATGTCTGATTGGTGTACCTGAAAGTGATGAGGAGAATGGAACCAAGTTGGAAAACACTCTGCAAGATATTATCCAGGAGAACTTCCCCAATCTAGCAAGGCAGGCCAATATTCAGATTCAGGAAATACAGAGAATGCCACAAAGATACTCCTCGAGAAGAGCAACTCCAAGACACATAATTGTCAGATTCACCAAAGTAGAAATGAAGGAAAAAATGTTAAGGGCAGCCAGAGAGAAAGGTCGGGATGCCTACAAAGGGAAGCCCATCAGACTAACAGCTGATCTCTTGGCAGAAACTCTACAAGCCAGAAGAGAGTGGGGGCCAATATTCAACACACTCAAAGAAAAGAATTTTCAACCCAGAATTTCATATTCAGCCAAACTAAGCTTCATAAGTGAAGGAGAAATAAAATCCTTTACAGACAAGCAAATGCTGAGAGATTTTGTCACCACCAGGCCTGCCCTAAAAGAGCTCCTGAAAGAAGCACTAAACATGGAAAGGAACAACCAGTACCAGCCACTGCAAAAACATGCCACATTGTAAAGACCATCGAGGCTAGGAAGAAACTGCATCAACTAATGAGCAAAATAACCAGCTAACATCATAATGACAGGATCAAATTCACACATAACAATATTAACTTTAAATGTAAATGGGCTAAATGCTCCAATTAAAGGACACAGACTGGCAAATTGGATAAGGAGTCCAGACCCATCAGTGTGCTGTATTCAGGAATCCCATCACAGGTGCAGAGACACACATAGACTCAAAAATAAAGGGATGGAGGAAGATCTATCAAGCAAATGGAAAACAAAAAAAGGCAGGGGTTACAATCCTAGTCTCTGATAAAATAGACTTTAAGCCAACACAGATCAAAAGACAAAGAAGGCCATTACATAATGGTAAAGGGATCAATTCAACAAGAAGAGCTAACTATCCTAAATATATATGCACCCAATACAGGAGCACCCAGATTCATAAAGCAAGTCCTGAGTGACCTACAAAGAGACTTAGACTCCCACACAATAATAATAGGAGATTTTCACACCTCACTGTCAACATTAGACAGATCAACGAGACAGAAAGTTAATAAGGAGACCCAGGAATTGAACTCAGCTCTGCACCAAGCAGACCTAATAGACATCTACAGAACTCTCTACCCCAAATTAACAGAATATACATTTTTTTCAGCACCACACCACAACTATTCCAAAATTGACCACATAGTTGGAAGTAAAGCTCTCCTCAGCAAATGTAAAAGAACAGAAATTATAACAAACTGTCTCTCAGACCACAGTGCAATCAAACTAGAACTCAGGATTAAGAAACTCACTCAAAACCGCTCAACTACATGGAAACTGAACAACCTGCTCCTGAATGACTACTGGGTACATAACGAAATGAAGGCAGAAATAAAGATGTTCTTTGAAACCAACGAGAACAAAGACACAACATGCCAGAATCTCTGGGACACATTCAAAGCAGTGTGTAGAGGGAAATTTATAGCACTAAATGCCCACAAGAGAAAGCAGGAAAGATCCAAAATTGACACCCTAACATCACAATTAAAAGAACTAGAAAATCAAGAGCAAACACATTCAAAAGCTAGAAGAAGGTAAGAAGTAACTAAAATCAGAGCAGAATTGAAGGAAATAGAGACACAAAAAAATCCTTCAAAAAATTATTGAATCCAGGAGCTGGTTTTTTGAAAAGATCAACAAAATTGATAGACTGCTAGCAAGACAAAGAAGAAAAGAGAGAAGAATGAAATAGATGCAATAAAAAATGAAAAAGGGGATATCACCACTGATCCCACAGAAATACAATCTACCATCAGAGAATACTACAAACACCTCTACGCAAATAAACTAGAAAATCTAGAAGAAATGGATAAACTCCTCGACAAATACACCCTCCCAAGACTAAATCAGGAAGAAGTTGAATCTCTGAATAGACCAATAACAGGCTCTGAAATTGTGGCAATAATCAATAGCTTACCAACCAAAAAGAGTCCAGGACCTGATGGATTCACAGCCGAATTCTACCAGAGGTACAAGGAGGAACTGGTACCATTCCTTCTGAAACTATTCCAATTGATAGAAAAAGAGGGAATCCTCCCTAACACATTTCATGAGGCCAGCATCATCCTGATACCAAAGCCTGGCAGAGACATAACCAAAAAAGAGAATTTCAGACCAATATCCTTGATGAACATTGATGCAAAAATCCTCAATAAAATACTGGCAAACCGAATCCAGCAGCACATCAAAAAGCTTATCCACCATCATCAAGTGGGCTTCATCCCTGGGATGCAAGGCTGGTTCAACATAGGCAAATCAATAAATGTAATCCAGCATATAAACAGAACCAAAGACAAAAACCACATGATTATCTCAATAGATGCAGAAAAGGCCTTTGACAAAATTCAACAACACTTCATGCTAAAAACTCTCAATAAATTAGGTATTGATGGGACATATCTCAAAATATTAAGAGCTATCTATGACAAACCCACAGCCAATATCATACTGTATGGGCAAAAACTGGAAGCATTCCCTTTGAAAACTGGAACAAGACAGGGATGCCCTCTCTCACCACTCCTATTCAACATAGTGTTGGAAGTTCTGGCCAGGGCAATCAGGCAGGAGAAGGAAATAAAGGGTATTCAATCAGGAAAAGAGGAAGTCAAACTGTCCCTGTTTGTAGATGACATGATTGTATATGTAGAAAACCCCATCGTCTCAGCCCAAAATCTCCTGAAGCTGATATGCAACTTCAGCAAAGTCTCAGGATACAAAATCAATGTACAAAAATCACAAGCATTCTTGTACACCAATAACAGACGAACAGAGAGCCAAATCATGAGTGAACTCCCATTCACAATTGCTTCAAAGAGAATAAAATATCTAGGAATCCAACTTACAAGGGACGTGAAGGACCTCTTCAAGGAGAACTACAAACCACTGCTTAATGAAATAAAAGAGGATACAAACAAATGGAAGAACATTCCATGCTCATGGGTTGGAAGAATCAATATCGTGAAAATGGCCATACTGCTCAAGGTAATTTATAGATTCAATGCCATCCCCATCAAGCTACCAATGACTTTCTTCACAGAATTGGAAAAAACTACTTTAAAGTTCATATGGAACCAAAAAAGAGCCCGCATCGCCAAGTCAATCCTAAGCCAAAAGAACAAAGCTGGAGGCATCACGCTACCTGACTTTAAACTATACTACAAGGCTACAGTAAGCATAACAGCATGGTACTGGTACCAAAACAGAGACATAGATCAATGGAACAGAGCAGAGCCCTCAGAAATAATGCCACATATCTACCACTATCTGATCTTTGACAAACCTGACAAAAACAAGAAATGGGGAAAGGATTCCCTATTTAATAAATGGTGCTGGGAAAACTGGCTAGCCATATGTAGAAAGCTGAAACTGGATCCCTTCCTTACACCTTATACAAAAATTAATTCTAGATGTATTAAAGACTTACATGTTAGACCTAAAACCATAAAAACCCTAAAAGAAAACCTAGGCAATACCATTCAGGGCATAGGCATGGGCAAGAACTTCATGTCTAAAACATCAAAAGCAATGGCAACAAAAGCCAAAATTGGCAAACGCGATCTAATTAATCTAAAGAGCTTCTGCAGAGCAAAAGAAACTACCATCAGAGTGAACAGGCAACCTACAAAATGAGAGAAAATTTTCACAACATACTCGTCTGACAAAGGGCTAATATCCAGAATCTACAATGAACTCAAACAAATTTACATGAAAAAAACAAACAGCCCCAACAAAAAGTGGGCAAAGGACATGAACAGACACTTCTCAAAAGAAGACATTTATGCAGCCAAAAAACACATGAAAAAATGCTCATCATCACTGGCCATCAGAGAAAAGCAAATCAAAACCACAATCTGATACCATCTCACACTAGTTAGAATGGCGATCTTTAAAAAGTCAGGAAACAACAGGTGCTGGAGAGGATGTGGAGAAATAGGAACACTTTTACACTGTTGGTGGGACTGTAAACTAGTTCAACCATTGTGGAAGTCAGTGTGGTGATTCCTCAGGGATCTAGAACTAGAAATACCATTTGACCCAGCCATCCCATTACTGGGTATATACCCAAAGGACTATAAATCATGCTTCTATAAAGACACATGCACTCGTATGTTTATTGCGGCACTATTCACAATAGCAAAGACTTGGAACCAACCCAAAGTCCAACAACGATAGACTGGATTAAGAAAATGTGGCACATATACACCATGGAATAGTATGCAGCCATAAAAAATGATGAGTTCATGTCCTTTGAAGGGACATGGATGAAACTGGAAACCATCATTCTCAGTAAACTATCACAAGGACAAAAAACCAAACACCGCATGTTCTCACTCATAGGTGAGAATTGAACAATAAGAACACATGGACACAGGAAGGGGAACATCACACTCCGGGGACTGTTGTGGGGTGGGGGGAGGGGGCAGGGACAGCATTAGGAGATATACCTAATGCTAAATGGGTGCAGCACACCAACATGGCACATGTATACATATGTAACAAACCTGCACATTGTGCACATGTACCCTAAAACTTAAAGTATTATCATAATAAAAAAGATAAAATAAAGAAAAAGAACATGCTCCTGCTGCAGTTAACTAGCCCAACCTATTCCTTTAATTTTGCCCATCCCTTCATTTCCCATAAAAGATACTTTCAGTTAATTTCATTTTTATAGAAACAATGCTAATGACTGGTTTGCTGTTAATAAATACATGGGTAAATTTCTGTTCGAGGCTCTAAGCTCTGAAGGCTGTGAGACCCCTGATTTCTCACTTCACACCTCTATATTTCTGTGTGTGTGTCTTTAATTCCTCTAGTGCCACTGGGTTAGGGTGTCCCCACCTGAGCTGGTCTCGGCACTCCTATCTTCTTCTGAGCCCTCCAGACTGTTCCAACCTCTGCCTGTTACCCAGTTCCAAAGTCACTTCCACATTTTCAGGTATCCTTATAGCAGCACCCCACTCTACTTGTACCAATTTACTGTATTAGTCTGTTCTCATGCTACTATGAAGAAATACTCAAGACTGGGTAATTTATTAAAAAATAGTTTTAATTGTCTTAAAGTACTGCATGGCTGGGGAAGCCTCAGGAAACTTATAATCACGGCAGAAGACACCTCTTCACAGGGTGGCAGGAGAGAGAATGAGAGTCAAGCAAAGGGGGGACTCCCCTTATAAAACTACCAGATCTTATGATAACTGACTCACTGTCATAAGAACAATATGAGGAAACCACCCCCATCATTCAATTATTTCCACCTGGTCCCACCCTTGACATGGGATTGTTACAATTCAAGGTGAGATTTGGGAAGGGACACAGAGCCAAATCATATCACTTAAATTCTGTTTTATTTTCCAAATTGGAGTGTAGAATTTAATATTATCAAATTTAGGATAAAATGTCTTAATTGTATATACAGTATGTGTTTATAGTGTTTATTTTAAAATATTTTCTTTTAGCCTTAGAGGTGTAACCTGCTTTCTTCCCACATTCTCCTTTTCACACTCCCTCCAAGTGTTTCTCTCAGAACACTTCTTGATGCTCTCATCTTCCTTGGAGAGAGGCTTTCTTCCCTCCTCTTCATTCTCATGTTGGGGCAGCTGGTAGAGGTCACAGGTTTGGAGGCCCAGCAGCCTCATCAGCATAGATGGTGGCTTAGTGCAGATTACAAGTCAGCCTAATGCCATCTGCAGTGACATTCTCTTCATCACCGTAATACTACCAAGAGGCATGGGGCTCCCAGGTGACACCCCCACTGACACCTGATGTCTCATCTCCATTCTCATGTCTGAGATGCATTAGAGCATTCACCTCAGGATCTTCCCACACTCAAGCCTGATCCTCACTGCACCTGGCAGCACATTCTTCTATTTTTCAAACTGGGATAACTGAAGACACAGTTTGTGTCATTGAACATATAGCTTGGATTTCTGTTTCTCATTCTCTTCTTTTTTTTTCCATGTTGAAATTTGTAAGTAAAGAAGTGAGAAACACTGTCTGTCTTCCACTACTTAAAAACCAGAAGCCTGGGCCAGGTGTGGTGGCTCACACCTGTAATCCCAGCACTTTGGGAGTCTGAGGTGGACAGATCATGAGGCCAGGAGTTCGAGACAAGCCTGGCCAATATGGTGAAACCCCATCTCTACTAAAAATACAAAAGTTAGCCAGGCATGGTGGCACATGCCTGTAGTCCCAGCTACTTGGGAGGCTGAGTCAGAAGAATCACTTGAACCTGGAAGGCAGAGGTTGTAGTGAGCTGAGATCATGCCACTGCACTCCAGCCTGGGTGACAGAGCAAGACTCCATCTCATAACAAACCAACCAACCAACCAACAAACAAAAAAGACCAGAAGCCTGTAACCTAGCTTTATTTTTACTTTTCTGAATAAATATCCATTTGCTTCCAAATTATTTACACTACACAACACACTTCCTCCACTGATTTGGAATACTATCCTTATAATTATGAAAATTTTATATTTATTCTTTTTTCTTTCATTTTCCTTTATTTCCATCCATGCTCATTTATGTCAACAGCACTTTTAATTATTGAAGCTATAGAATATGTGCAGTTATGAGAAAGGGCTGTTTCCTCCCTGTGTTCTTATTTTTCTAAACTTTACTCTCTTACAGAATCCTCCATTTGTGACTTTAGCTTTGCCAAGACGAGCTCGGTCGGGGAGACCCTAACCAGTGGCACTAGAGGAATTAAAGACACACATACAGAAATACAGAGGTGTGAAGTGGGAAATCAGGGGTCTTACAGCCTCCAGAGCTGAGACCCCTGAACAGAGATTTACCCACATATTTATTAACAGCAAACCAGTCATTAGCATTGTTTCTATAGATATTAAATTAACTAAAAGTATCCCTTATGGGAAACGAAGGGATGGGCCGAATTAAAGGACTAGGTTGGGCTAGTTAACTGCAGCAGGAACACGCCCTTAAGATAGAGATCGCTCATGCTATTGTTTGTGGCTTAAGAATGCCTTTAAGCGGTTTTCCACCCTGGGTGGGCCAGGTGTTCCTTGCCCTCATTCCTGTAATCCCACGACCTTCCAGCTTGAGCTTTAGGGCCATTAGGAATATGTTACAGTGCTGCAGAGATTTTGTTTATGGCCAGTTTGGGGGCCAGTTTATGGCCAGATTTTAGGAGGGCTTGCTCCCAACATGTTTCCCTTCTTCGATTTGCAAAGAGATAAAAGCAAGGGCAGCTTTGTCACGGTGAGCTACTTCTCGCAGGAGTCGGGATCCACATCTGCAGACTATACAAAGGCAAACAACATAGATTAAAAGCACAGTCATCATTGAAATCACAGAGCCTCCAAGTGTTTTTATTCATTTAAATGGGTTACTAGCTGCTAATTTGTCTACAGCTCCTTTAAGCACTCCAGTTCCTGGCATTAAGGTCAGATGTGCCTGGGATGCTTTAAATATTTGTTCTTTTAATTTTGCTATATCCAAAAACAAATTTGTGGAGTGTCCTTCTGGATGCTTTTTTATTCTTTCCCAAATTTTGATCTTATTAAGAGCATTTAATAGTTTCCACAAATCCTTATGTTTAGCTCCTAGAGTGGGACATATCATTTGAGGTTGAGGTGCCACTATAACGCCATGGTTCCAGATAATAGGAACTTTTGCTGTACTTCTTATCATTTCTACCATCTGACAATTTTGTTCAGATCATCTGAACATAGTGTGGCTGTGGCACGCAGACTGAGAGGTGCAATTCAAGCTAAATATCCCCTTAGGGGACCAATCAATAATGATTCCATAGGAATTGTTGTGCAGCACCTCTGCCTGTTCTGTAATGCAATCTTCCTAAACAAGTACGTTCATTTTTTCTAACTGTTTACAAATAGGTTTTTGAGGGTGGTATGCCTCAATTATAAGAGCAGATTTATTATGGTAAATACTGAGTTCAGAAAGCATGTGTAACTGTGTCATAAAGTGATTGCATCCAGGCATTATTGCCACCCATACATAATAAGTATAATTGTTCTCTGTGTCAGCCCTTATTGAAGGAACACTCACAGCAGTGATGATAACTGCTATCATATCTACCATTAAATTATTCACTGTGACTGGCTGTCCCACTTTCCTCAGGTTTTCTTCCACCATCTGTGACAGCTTCTTGATCTGTCCCCAGGTGGGTAGCTGTGTTCAACGGGTGTTGCTCATGACAGTTGGGGTCCTCCTCAGCTTCAGTCTCGACATGGCTGCTATCGAGGGGTCCTTGGGATCCTCTCGGAGTCTCTTCTTTGGCATCTGGCTCATGATAAGGTTTCAGGTGTCTTGATGGTATCAAAATCAGCTCTTGATTTTGGCCTGGAGAAATACAAGCATAACCTCTACCCCAAGTTATTATTTTACCTATTTCCCAACTTTTTGTTATTGGATCTCTCCACCAAATATGTTGTTCTGTTTCTGTCTTTGCAGCTGGTTTCTGTCAATGCTGTTCAGCCACTGATAACATCTGGCCTTTGGGCAGGCTCAAAAAATTTAAAGTTAATAATGTTAGGTTCAGTTGTATCTGTGGTGTTCCATATTCTCTGTCTCCCCCTTTCTGCTTTTGCAACTGCTGTTTTAGGGAGAGATTCATTCTTTCTACTATGGCTTGTCCTTGAGAATTGTATGGGATACCAGTAATGTGTTTAATATTCCATATGGAGAAAAATGTAGCTAGAGCTTGGCTAGTATAGCCTGGGGCATTATCTGTTTTAATAGAAGCTGGAATGCCCATCACCACAAAGCACTGCAAAAGATGACGTTTAACACAGGCAGAAGACTCTCCTGTTTGGCAGGTAGCCCAGACAAAGTGAGAAAAAGTGTCCACACATACACGTACATAAGCTAGTCTCCCAAATGAGGGAACATGCGTGACATCCATTTGCCAAAGAGAGTTAGGTTCCAGTCCTCGAGGATTAACTCCTCTTGTAAAAGATGAGGAATGTACCATTTGGCAAGTTGGGCATCGCTGGATAATATCTTTAGCTTCTTTCCAGGTAATGCTGTATCTGCGTTTGAGACCAGAGACATTAACATGGGTTAAATTGTGAAAGTGTCTAGCATTACATATTGCAATAGCAACTGGGCCATCAGCCATTTGATTTCCTTCAGTCAAAGGTCCTGGAAGAGTGTATGAGCTCTAATGTGAGGCATGTAAAATGGGTGCATTCTACTTCTAACTGCTGTTTGCAATTGGGTAAATAAAGTCATCAGTTGTTCGTCTGTAAGAAATTGTAACTGAGCATTTTCAATTAACTGTGTGGAGTGAACCACATATGAAAAATCAGAAATCACATTAATAGGCATATCAAAAGCAGCTGATACCTCAATTACCACTATAAGCTCTGCTTTTTTGAGCTGAGGTACAGGATGTCTGGAACACTTTACTTTTTGAGCCAGAATAAGAAGCTTTACCATTACTAGACCCATCTGTAAAAACATTCTCAGCACCTTCAATTGGTTTAAATTTAGTTATTTTAGGGAGAATCCAATTAGTTAATTTCAAAAACTGAAACAGCTTTGTTTTAGGAAAATGCTTATCGAGAATACCCACAAAGTCAGCTAAATGGGTTTGCCAAGTAAGACTATTTATAAAAGCTTGCTGTATTTATGCCTTCATGAGAGGGACAATAATTTTTCCAGGATCATATCCATGTAATTTAACAATAAGAGTTCTTCCAATCACTATCATAGTAGCAATTTGATCTAAATAAGGAGTTAGAGTCTGTGAATTAGTATGTGGAAGAAAAAGCCACTCTACTAAGTCCTGTTCTTGGACAATAACACCAGTAGTTGAATGCTGAGTTGAAAAAATTAGCAAACCTAGAGTCTTCTCTGGATCTATTCTATTTATCTGAGCTTTATGTCCTTGCCTCTCAATCAGTTGTAACTCTGCCTCCACCTCCTTTGTTAATTGTTGAGGGCCAGTGAGACTAGGATTTCCTCTAAGGATAGAAAACAGATTACTTATGTCATAGGTAGGAATGCCTAGAGCAAGTCGTATCCAATTAATAACTGCTAGTAATGTTTGAAAGTCATTTAATGTTTTTAGTTGATCCCTACATATGGTTACTTTCTGAGGCACAATGGTAGTGTCATTTACTAAGGTCCTCAAGTGGGAGTAAGGAGTAGTATGAATTTTGTCAGGAGCTATAATTAAACCAGCACGAGAAATCGAATTTTGCAAGTGATCATAACATTGGAGTAATATTTCTCGAGTGGGGACAGCACAAAGTATATCATCCATATGGTGAATAATGTAACACTGTGAAACATTTTTATGAGTTCGTTCAATTGCTTGCCCCACATATGTCTGGCAAACTGTTGGGCTGTTTGACATGCCCTGTGGCAACACTTTCCAATGATAACGCTTAGCAGGCTGCAGGTTGTTTACTGCAGGAATTCTAAATGCAAACCATTCACAGGCTTGCTCAGTCAAGGGGATAGTAAAGAAATAGTCCTTCAAATCTATGACTATTAAAGGCCAATTTTTTTTGAATTATAGCAGGAGAAGGCAATCCTGGCTGTAATGCTCCCATAGGTTGTGTAACTGAATTGATGGCTCTTAAGTCAGTTAACGTTCTCCATTTACCTGATTCTTTCTTAATTACAAAAACTGGAGAATTCCAAGGGGAAAATGTTGGAGCTATGTGCCCATTTTCTAATTGTTCAGTAAATAATTCCTCTAAAGCCTCCAGTGTCTCTTTACTTAGTGGCCATTGTTCTATCCAAATTGGCTTGTCTGTTAACCATTTTGAAGGTATAGGTTCTGGAGGCTTAACAACGGCCACCCTCAAAAATCATTTCCTAATCTTTAGCAGGAACTTTGTTTTTCCACTTGAAGTGGTCCTTTCAAACCTTGCAAATTTTTTTCTAGTCCCATACCAGGGACATATCCCATTTCATGCATTGTATGTTGACATTGAGGGCTATATAATTGTTCTGGAACCAGAACTTGTGCTCCCCTTTGTTGTAATAAATCTCTTCCCCATAAATTTATAGGTACAGAAGTTATAATCGGTTGAATAGTCCCAGGTTATCCATCAAGCCTTTCACAATGCAAAATATAACTACTTTGATATACTTCAGCAGCTTTACCAACTCCAACTATGTTAAATTGAGTGGGTTGAATTGGCCATGTGGACGGCCAGTGCTGTAGAGAAATGATTGAAATGTCTGCTCCTGTATCCACCAAACCTTTAAATTTCTTTCCTTGAATAGTTATTTCATAGGTAGGACGTTTACCAGTAATTTTATTTACCCAATAAGCTGCTTTGCCTTGTTTATTTGTGCTTCCAAATCCTCCTGTTTGTTTAATTTCACTTTTTCACATTCCCACATATGGCACAATCAGGAACTGTTCTATACACTCTCCTGGCTCTGCTTTCCAGGGAACAGAAGTAGATACAACAATTTGAATTTCCCCATTATAATCTGAATCAATGACTCCTGTATATATTTGTACCCCTTTTAGACTTAAACTAGACCTTCCAAAAAGTAATCCTATTGTCCCTGCTGGCAAGGGTCCACAGACTTCTGTTGGGACCTTTTGCGAGGGCTCCCCAGGCAGAAGCCTCACTGCTTTTGTGCAGCATAAATCTACTGTGGCACTACCAGTTGTGGCGGGGGACAGACATTGTACAGGGGTGAGGGAATGACCTGAGCTGGAAATGCCCCAGTTTAGAATGGAGCCCGGGACGGGCCCCTCATGGCATTTTCTGAAATCAGGTTCCCATCTTTATCAAACTTAGAGTGACACTGATTAGCCTAATATTTTCCTTTTTTACATTTTGGACATATTTCAGGCTCAGCAATTTTCTTTTTTCCCCTATCTGGCAGCCTGACTCACTGATTTTTTCTACATTCTTTTTTAGTATGAATAGCTTGTTTAACTTATTTGAGTAATTTAAAAGGAAAAGGCTCAAATGTAGCTGTAATTTTTCCCTGTTGATCTGAGGGGTGTATTCTAACAGGGAACTGCCAAGCCTCTAAATCACCGTCTCATCTAGCTTGCTGAATTCCTGCCTGAATAGAACAAAGAACCATCGCTCTTTAAGAGTACTTGGGTGGGATTGCTTTAAGAGTACTCGGGTGTCCTTCAGCTAGTTTTCCATTTCAACCATTGCTCTGGTGACCCTTTGACCTGGATTTCAGCCCCCATGAATGGACGCCGCTTGCCGAGACCAGCTCAGTTGGGGAGACCCTAACCCAGCGGCACTAGAGGAATTAAAGACACACACACAGAAATATAGAGGTGTGAAGTGGGAAATCAGGGGTTTCACAGCCTCCAGAGCTGAGACCCCGAACAGAGATTTACCCACATATTTATTAACAGCAAACCAGTCATTAGCATTGTTTCTATAGATATTAAATTAACTAAAAGTATCCCTTATGGGAAATGAAGGGATGGGCCAAATTAAAGGAATAGGTTAGGCTAGTTAACTGCAGCAGGAACACGTCCTTAAGACACAGATTGCTCATGCTATTGTTTGTGGCTTAAGAATGCCTTTAAGTGGTTTTCTGTCCTGGGTAGGCCAGGTGTTCCTTGCCCTTATTCCTGTAAAACCATAACCTTCCAGCTTGGGCGTTAGGGCCATTATGAACATGTTACAGTGCTGCAGAGATTTTGTTTATGGCCAGTCTTGGGGGCAGTTTATGGCCAGATTTTTGGGGGGGCTTGCTCCCAAGAAGCTTTATAGATGTAAACACACTTAAATGTGAGTTCATGGCCTAATGTATTAATTAATGTTGGAAAATTGCATGTTTACAATTTCAAAACTTTAGGTATGAATGTAGCCAATAAATTGAGTTATTCAAAGTGTATGCATTCCTTTATGTTTCACAGGAAACTTTTATTTTATTTATTTATTTATTTTATATCTACTTTTGTGAAAAAAAAATCAACAACAGTGTTCAACCATAGACTCAATTTAAGTTATTGTTTAAGCACCTGATTTTAAGCACCTTAAAGTATTATGTCTCCTTATATGATTTTAACTGTAGTTTTAAAAATAAATAAATTATAAATTTATCCTGTCTATAATATTTATTATCTCTAGCATGATGTTGAGATAACCTTCTCAACAGGAAGACGATGAAGATGAAGACCTCACAGGAAAGTTTTATAATTTTTGATAATAGATGAGCACAGTTAGCTTTATTGCTTGATTTGTTAAAAGCTTTTTACTTGCTTCTATGAATGAGATTATGAGATTTGTTCCTTTGTTGCATTCTAATGCATTATTTTTGGTATACAAAAAAATTTGGTTGTTAGTATTCTCATTTTTGTTACTGTTGCTTTTCTGAATTTTTAAAACTTTAAAATAATTCCATACATTTTTTATATATAAGTGCAAAAAGAAGCATATAAAAAGGTATGCTCATTGAAGGAATTTGAGGGAATTTTTATATTTATAGAAACCTATAAATAAGCATAATCATACCCCATTCCATTAAGTGTCTGTGCAGTCAATATTTCCCTCTTGCCCTTTATCTATGTGTATATGTGTCTAAATACTCAAAGTGATGTCATATTGGATATAAGATTTTGTGTCTTAATTTTCCAGTTACCAAGAACTTTTTCCCACATTAATCATTATTTATCACAAACATGATTTGTAAGGGCAAAATATATTCTAGATTATGACTGTAACAAGTTATTTTTATTTGGACAGTTTAATCTCAAATTTAATATGATAATTAATATTTTAGTCTCATTATACACACATTTTTATTTAGTTTCCAAGTTTTCTTTAGTTTCACTTCATAGAAATGAAATTACTAGATTAGAGATTTTCAGATTAATTTTAGGCTACATGGAGAAATTAAGCCTGAGAGAAGTAAACTACCAGATTTCGTGAAGTAAAGGGAGACTCTCTCAGTAAGTCCTGGAAGAAGTCGTAGAGACCAGCAGAGAGGATGCATAGAATTATCCAAAACACATGCTGGAGTAGAACTTGGAGACAGAGAATAAGACAAACTTCATTTACCTAAAAATGTGGAAGTAAACATCTTAGCCTATACCAGACCTGAAAATCAGAAGTAGAGGGAGGAAGCCGTGGTTGGATCCTAATGATGATGAACATTGACAGTAACACTCAGAGTCTATCCGCAGTGGGAAAGAGCCTCTTCCTGAAGGAGAAACATTGGAAACCTGTGTGAGACATGGTGGCTCTGAGCACCGGTCCCCAGGGAATGGAAAGGCATGCCTTGGAAGTGCACCAGTGCAGTGTGGCAGCATTGAGAAGGTGCATTGCTCAGGAAGAGAGAGGTGCCTTGGAGACAGGACAAGACACCTTTGGAGACTTAGTCATAAAGCCAAGGAGGAAAGCAGGCCTTACTGAATAAAGTTAGTTTCAAAGAATCAGAATAAAGCTGACCAAGTTAATAACAGCAAATCAGGGTCCTTTAATTAAAGCAAGTGTACCTACTGCAGCAGCAGGAGAGGGCACTCTTGAACTAAGAAACCAAGGAAGCCACAAAACCCCTACCCCCACCCCGACCCCAGCATGGCTTGCTGTTACTAGTTCAGGAGCATCTTACTTAGGAATCATGAAAAGATCATCATGAACATCCCTACAAAGTCAAACAAATTGCAACAACCAAAACGGTTTTAAAAAGAGAACCATCAGATAGAGAAAAGTTGTAACACAGGATATAAAATTGAATCAAATTTAATTAAATAAAGCCATTTCACATAAAAAAGCATATCATGTATCTAAAATGTCAAAACTCAGCATGGAAATGGACAACCAGAAGAGAGTGAAAAGTGAGTCAACAAAATTCTTACTATAAATTAAAAAACGAAACAGACAAAAGTATCTCAGAAACAATAACTCAACTGCAAAGACCCCAAAGTAGAGTAGATATTACAAAAAGTACCAAAGAGGGATGAACAATAAGAATGTAAAGAATTAAGAAAATAAAAATACAGTAAAAGGAAGTACAAAACATCTGACATAAATTTTGTGACAGACATAGAATACGGGGGAAGATAGCTTAAAATACATGATTAGAGTCAATGAAGAGAAAACATAAAACAATGAGAGAACTAATATTTAAAACTGTAACTGAAGAACAATATCTGTTAAATAAGAGACTTAACTACATATGAGAAGAACCCACCACATACTTGAGGAAATCGATTCAAAATGGTCAATTCTAAAAACTACCCTAGCAAAGTTAGTAGACATAAAGATAAAGGGAAAAATATCTCAAGGGCCTCCAGGTAAGAAGGAAAAGAAAATTACTGAGAAGGAAAAGAAAATCAGTATGAAACCTGCTGTTGTATTAAACAACTGTGGAATGCCACCATCAAGAAGCTCAAGGAAGAAAAATGCAAGTAAAGAATTCTATATCCAGTCGAATTTCTTTGAGATTCAAAGCAATAGAAAAGCAATTTAAACATGCAAGAGCTCTGGGAATCTTGTATTCAGAAACACTTCCTGAGGATTATACTAGAAAACAAGCTTTATGCAAACAAGAGACTGCTGAAGAAACTTGGGTAACAAAGAACAGCAGGGAAAATAGAATGTATTTCTCTGTAAATCTAAGACTAACTTACAGTGGAAATGGGCTGAAACAATAATATGTACTAGTAATATCATCTATAATGTATTAATAGCCAACTTAAAATGGAAGCTAAAAAGTAGGGAAATGGGAAAATAGAAAACTCTTACTGAGTAGGTTAGAGGTGAGAGTCAAATTATATTTAAGCTTGTCAAACCAAATAAGAGAAGCTTATGAAAGGAAGAAATAATAAGAATGTACATAAATTAATTGGCATGAAGGTAATACTAAAATAAAAATATCATTCTTGCTAAAGACCAAACACAAACACAAGACTATCGCCAAAAACTTGAGTAGAACAATTTAGTGATTGAATGAAATATCTACTCTTTCAATCTTGAAATCGGACTCATTGGGAAAATACAGCATAAAATATTTTGAATTCTCATTCTTTTGCTCTTGGTTTAGGCCTCTAAATGAATATGTCTGATGACTGAAAGAATGCTAGTGACTCTTCCTGGACAGTAACTTGATGGTGACAGTGCTCCCTACACAGATGCCTGCTCAAAGTAGGGAGCTGTAGGTCAGAAAGTTCAGTGTGCTATGTAGAAGCAGGAAGGGAGCCATGTCCACCACACGGTTTGGCCTGGATTCACTCCTCTTACTGTATTCCCTGTTCTTGTTCTGACCACTGTCTGCTCCTCACCAATCCGTATTCTAAAATTTGTTATACCAGAATTTTAGTATTCTTTGAAATATTACTCCTCAGATTGGTATCTCACTACTATTGCCTTAACTGTTTTATATTATTTAGTAAGAACAATATAACTAATACTGTGAATATTATATTTTTGTGTACGAGTATTTTTTAAAATAACATTTTAGTTCGTAAATAAACTTCATTATTTTTTCCTTTCTCACCCAACAAAGAAAGATAGTAAACACATTCTTGAAGAAATTTTTCATATAAGAATTATAAACAAAAGGCCAAATTTACCACTAAAAGTTTTTCACCATTTATATTTTCACTCCAGTAAGAATAGTTTAGTTTCAACAAATCATCACTGGAATTAATATTGCCTTTTTACCTTCACTGCATTAAAGAGTCAAAAAAAGTATTTCTTCATTTTAATCTCCATTTTTAACTACCAGTGTGGCTTAAAATTTTTTTAATGTTTGTTGGTCATTGTATTTATTTCTCTATGATATGTCTCTCTCTATCCTTTGCTCAGCATAGTATTTTTCTTTTGGCATAGGAACATTTTATGTTTTAAGTTTATGCATTTTTGTCTCTCCGACTTATTACAATTAATTTCTTCAGTTTTTAGTTCATTATTTTCCAAAGTAATTTTATAAAAATTACATAAAGGACTCAAACATCTTTGGCCAACAGATTTTAATCATTATTTATGGAACAATTTACCCTAGAACAGTAGAATACATATTCTTTTCAGGTACCCGTGGGCTGTGTACCAAAATAGACCATATCCTGAATCATGGGGGGAAAAATCCTCTAAACAAATTTAAAATATTTGAAACAATACAGACTTTGTTCTCTGACCACAATGAAATCAAACTAGAAATAAAAAAGAGAAAAATAACAGGAAAATATCCAAACACTTAGAAGCTAAACAACACACTACCAAGTAATCAATGGGCTACAGAGGAAGTCTTAAGAGAAATTAAAAAATATATATATTGAATTGAATGAAGATGAAAATACAGTATATCAGAACTTATGGGATGCAGGTGATATAGTTGAGAGGGAAGCTTATAAAAGTAAACTCTTACGTCAGAAAATAGAAAACGTCTCAAATCAATAAGCTAAGTTCCCACATCAAGATATGAAAAGAAAATAAGAGCAAAGGAAACCTATTGCAAGCAGCAGGAGGGAAATTATAAAGATAGAAGCAGGAATTAATACAATTGATGACAGAAAACTAACAGAAAATCCAAGAATCAAGGAGCTGGCTTCTGAAAAAGTCAATAAAATCTGCAAACCTTTTACAAGACTAGCAAGAAAAGAGTGAAGAAACAAATTACCAATAAAACAGAAATATTCCTACAGACATTGCAGAAATCAAAAGGATAATAAGCATTTACTAGGAACAATTCTACACACATAAATAGGAACACTTGGAATGGACTATTTCCTCAAAAAACTACCATAATTTGTCCATTATGAAGTAGATGATAGACTTGCCTTATGTCTACTAAGGAAGTTAAATTTGCAATTTAAAAGATCCCTCCAAAACTCTCCAGTCCACATGGTTTTACTGGAGAATTCAACGAAGTATTTAAAGATAAATTAACAACATTAATTTTATGCAGTGTTTTCCCTAAAATAAAAGAGGAGAGAACATGCACAAAGTCAGGTCATATACAGTATTTACTGATATCCAAACCAGGAAAAGTCAGTACAAAAGAAGAAAAGTACAGACCAGTATTCCTCGTGAATATGAATGCAAAAACTCTTATTTGTAAAATAAAAAGTATGGAAGAAAAATATGAGTAAGTAGAATTCAGCAATACACACAAAGAATTATCTACTATGATGAATGGAATATGACTGGTTCAATAGTCAAAAAACCAGTCATTGTAATCCACTCTATTTACAGGCTAAAGAAGAAAAATCACATGTTCAAATGAATTGATGCTGGAAAAGCCTTTGATACAATGGAACAACAACTCATGATAAAAACTCACAGAAAATTAGAACTAAGGGAAACTTCCTTAATTTGAAAAATAGCATCTTCAAAATCCCTACAGTTAGAATCACACTTAATAGTGAAAGGCTGAAATGCTTTCTTCATTTTTTTTTTTGAGACGGAGTCTCGCTGTGTCACCCAGGCTAGATGGAGTGAAGTGTCGTGATCTTGGCTCACTGCAACCTCCACCTCCTTGGTTCAAGCAATTCCCCTGACTCAGCCTCCCGAGTGGCTGGGATTATAGGCACATGCCACCATGCCCGGCTAATTTTTTCTTTTTTTTGTAATTTTCATAGACATGGGGTTTCACCATGTTGGCCAGACTGGTCTCAAAACTCCTGACCTCAGGCAATCTGACCACCTTGGCCTCCCAAAGTGTTGGGACTACAGGCGTGAGCCACCACGCCCTGCCAAATGTTTTCCCCTTAAATTTGAGAACAAGTGGGGGATGTCCATGCTCATCACCTTTCTTCAATGTAGTCCTAGAAATGCTAGTCAATGTAATAAGGCAACAAAAGGAAATAAAAGCAAATAGATTGAAAAGAATGAAATAAAACTGTCCATATATGCTGATGAACTCATTGTTTATGTAAAAATGCCAAAGTATCTATCAAAACCAACAAAAAAATACCTTCTAGGACTAAATAATATGTTTAGTGAGATCATAGAATACAAGAAAAAAGCTAAAAAAAGTCTATTATATTTCTGTATGCTAGCAATGAACACACAGAAACCAAAATCAAAGATACAAGCTCATTATAATCACTCAAAAAATGAAACATTTAGGTATATATCTAATAAAACACATGCTGGACTTGGATTCAGAAAATTACCAAAGGCTGCAGAAATGAATCACAAGTCTAAATAAATGGATCTAAACATACTATGTTTATGGATTGGAGATAGACCAGAGTAAAGAGGTTAATTCTTCACAAATTGATATACAACGTTAATGCAATATCTATCAAAATATCAGCAAAAGTCTTTTTTTAGAAATAAGATTATTCTAAAATTGTTATGAAAAGACAAATGAACTTGAATAGCTAAAACAATTTTGAAAAAGAATAAAGTGTGAAGGATGACTTGATTTCAAAATTTATTATGTAACTTGTGATTAATACTGTGGTATTGGCAGAGGAATAGGCAGATCAATGGAACAGAATAGAGAAACCCAAAATAGACCCACAATAGTGCAGCCAAGTTATTTTTGATAAATGTGCAAAAACAATTTAATGTGCAAAGAATATTCTTCCTAATAAATGGTGTAGGAACACTTGGATATCTGTAGGTAAAACAGGGAAACTTGAACTAAAGCTGACACTTTATACGAAAATTAACTCTAAGTGAATCATATATTTAAATGTAAAACCTAAAACTCTAAAACTTTTAGAAGAAGACACAGGAGAAAAGTCTCTGGGACTTTCTTCAGTGCTTCATGAACAGTTCTTAGATATGACACCAAAAGCACAATTTATAAAAAGAAAAATCAGTAAATTGGGCTACATCAAAACTAAGAATTTTTCTCTGTGAAAGACTTTGTAAAGAGGCTATAAAGACAAGCTACAGGCTGGAAAAAATATGCATCAATCATAAATCTTACAAATAACTCATATCTAAAATGTATAAGGAAATCTCAACACTTAACAGTAAAAACATCTAGTTAGAAAATGGGTAAACGAAATGATGAGTTATTTCACAGAGATGATAAATGAATGGCAAATAAGCATATGAGAAGACGTTCAACATCAATAGTCATCATAGAAGTTCAGGGTAAGCCTGTGATGAGATGTACCTACACAGCTATCAGAACTGTGTCACTATTTGGCAATAGTGCCAAATCCTGGTAAGGACGTGAAAAATGGGATCTCTCATTTGTTGCTGGTCAAAACGTAAAACGGTACAGCCACTCTCATAATTGTTCAGCGATTTCAGGTATTGCACTCCTGGGCATTTATCCCAGAGAAATGAAGACTTAGGCTTAGCCAAAAACTGTATATGACTGTTTATAGCAGCATTATTTGTAATAGCCAAAAGCGGGACATTGTAGATGTCCTACAACAGGTGAACAGTTAAACAAACTGTGATACATTGACACAATGGAATGCTATTCAGGAATAAAAAGGAATGAACTACTGATATACATGACTTGGGTGAATCTCAAGAGCATCATGCTAAGTGTTAAAAGCCCATTTCTGAAAGTCACATTCTGTGGATTCCACAGAATCCACATTCTGCAGCACTTCTACAGCATTCTTTAAATGACACAATTATGGATATGCAAACAGATTAGTAGTTGCCACAAATTAGGGATGGGGCAGGGGGATGAGAGTTGTGATGATTAAGGGGTGACATGAGGGACATCTTTGCGACCGTGGACCAGCTCTGTCTCCTGAGGTGGGGCTTTCACTGATCTACAAAAGGGGTTACATGACATGGAACTGCACACACACAATGCCAGTGTCAATGTGCTGACTGTGATATTGTACTATAGTTATGTTAGATGTAACCATCAGGCAAATGCGGTGAAGAGTACACAGGATCGCTCTGTAACATCTGTATAACTTCTTGTGAATCTATGATTATTTCAAAATAAAAAGTTTAAAAAATCACTTGTTGTCTTTGTAAATAAACATTTTATCTATTGTGTAAAAATATGGTTAAATGTATAATAAAATAAATAGTACACAGATATCACAAAGTGGCCATTGATGATCTTAAATAGTGACTACTCCACTCACATTCAGTGATTTCCCTGAATTTCATCTTTCGTGTGTACCATTTTGGCTTAGCCAGGGGCAGCTGTTTTAAGACCTTGCTTATTTCTGGTCAACAGAAATGTGTTACATTTAGATAATATTGGAGCCATGGTGTGTAGTCACCACCACAGCAATTTGTCCTGTGTTAACCAATGACATATTGCATCTTACTGGCCTCTGGTTGTTTATTAGTTTTCAATATCTTCCTCACTTTTTACCTGTTCCAGCATTTTCAGTTTGTTTTTTACAATTGTCTGGCTTCTCTGTTTCTTTCTTTTTTTTTTTTTTTCAGTTTTTTTTTCTCTGTACATTTCGTTTGGGATAGCTTCTATTGCTATGTCTTCGAGTTGATTAATCATTTTTTGTGGAGTGTTCAATCTGCAGTTAATCCTATCTAGTATCCTATCTAGTATATTTTCATCTCAAACATACTTTTCATCTCTAGAAGTTCACTTTGAGACTTTAAAAAATACCTTCCAAAGGTCTGGTTAACAAATGCCCAGGTATTTCTCCACCTTCCTGAATATTTGGATTATACTTATAATAACTGTCTGTCTACTAATTCTGTTCTCTGTGTCATGTCTAGGTCTGTTTCGATGTATTGGGATTTCTCCTCCATATGGGTCATATTTTTATTCTTCTATGTCTGGTTGTTTCAGTTGGATGCCAGACATTGTATTTTTACCTTGTTGGTACAGGCTATTTTTTTATTCCTGAAAATATTCTGAGTTTAGCTTTGAGATGCAGTCAAGTGACTTGGAAATAGTTTGATCTTTTGAGAATGAGCTTAACAACATGGTGGGACAAGAGTAGATTTAATTTAGAGCGGGTGTTTCCCATGCTCAGCAAGACTGGGTGCTCCATCCAGTGTCTTATGTCTGCTTTTCCTAATGGGAACATAAAGTATTCTTGTTTCTGAGTGAGCTCAAGGAATTTCCCTCTCTGCTCCTTTCTAGCGATTTCTTCCCCAGCCTTGGGCTGTTTCCTTACACATGTGCGCTGATGATACTCAGCTGAAGGCCAAGGGCAGGTCTCTGGGTATCTCTCGCTGCATAACTGCTCCTTGCTCTTTACCTGTCTTGGCATCTGTGGATTTCCAAGTCTATCTCCTCAACTAAGACAAATGCAGGGCCCTGCCTTGGTTGCCCCTCCTGCAGTTATTATCTAAGCCCTCTCTGGGCAATGAGGCAGGGCAATTATAGGACTCACTGTTTTATTTCTCCTCTTTAGGGATTACTGTCCTGCACTACCTGGTGTCCAATGTCGGAGAGCTGTTGCTTCTTCTGTTATGTCTGTTCAGTTGATTGAGGTGGGAGGGTTAATTTGTTTCTGCTTGTACAAGTTGACTTCTACCAAGTCACTTCTATCCCTTTGTCTTCACAGTCAGTCTCCATTTTATTGGGGAGAAGCTCAATCTCAGAATGAAACACTCAGTGATACCATTCTCTTGAGTGTCTTATGACCTCACAAGTTGAAAATCGCTGCCCAAAGCCTAGACAGGCCTTCACTGGTGTCCTAAGCTCATATGGTGCCTCATGGAGGGCTGGACTCAGAAAGCCTCATCCACAAACTAGGATCTGAAACAGCCTCTCTGGAGCACTGCCTCTCCAAGGTTAGCCCCTCAGTAAGTAGACCAATTACCAATGATGCAAAAACAAACCACCCAAAGATAAGGGGCATCCAAAAATGATTTAATTGTGTTCCCAGACTGTGTGTCAGAAATTCAAGCAGGGCACAGGAAAGATGTCTTGTCTCTGCTTGGTGATTTCTGGTACCTTGGTGGGAATTCTCAGTGACTAACAGCTGAGGCTGGACTGACTGGGGTGTCCTCACCTGCAAGTCTGGCAGTGGATGCCTGTTGTCCACTGGCTCCTTGGCTGAGGCTGACCTGTGGGTAAGGAAGGGAGCACTGCATGTAGCCCCTCCATATTTCCCAGACTTCCTCACAATATATGTTTCTTACATGTAGCTCAGCTCTCCAAAAACAGTGGTGGGCACCCAGGTGGGAGATGCATTATTTTTAAAAAAATAATATAAATGTAATTTTCAGAGCAGTTTTAGGTTCATGGCAAAATTGAGTAGGAAGTAGGAAGTTTCCGTAAATCTCTGCCTCTCCATCAACATTCCCACCAGAGTGGCTTATTTGTTATCAGTGATGTCTTACATTGCCACAGATGGGCTTCTTTAACTCAGCAATATCCACTTAAGATTGCTCCATGTCTTTTCATGGCTTGATAGCTCACTTCTTTTTAGTACTAATGAATGTTTCATTATCTGGATGTACCACAGTTTATCCATTCACCTGTTGGAAGACACCGTGGTTGCTTCTAAATTATGACAATTATGAGTAAAGCTGCTATAAACATCCACTTGCAGGTTTTGTGTGCCCATGCACTTTCAAATGTTGGATCATATGGGAGGAAGTATGCTTAGTTTTGTAAGAAACTGACAAATTGTCATCCAAAGTGGCTGCACTGCTTTGCATTCCCATCAGCAATGAATGACAGTTCCTGTTGCTCACCATTCTAGCGTTCAGTGCTGCCAGCATTTTGGATTTTTACCATTCTAATAGATGAGTTGTGTGTGGTGTCTCGTTGTTTCAGTTTCCCCGACGAAATGTGATGGAAGTGTCTTTTCATATACTTAATTGTCATTTTAATAACTTCTTTGGTGAGACTGCATTGTTTGTTAAGGCTCACTCTTGGAAGTCACACAGCGTCAAATCTATATTGAAGCCATCAAAAGCCTGACAACATTTGATGGAGGCAAATATAGATCCACCCTGCTTGGAAATGTGGCAAGTCACATTGCGGAACAACATGTGGATATAAGGACTGAGGAAGACATCGCGGGGAAATACAATCTACTCTGGCATCTTCAATAAGATAGAACAATACACATATGAGTGTTTAGAGAAACTGGGGCCAGGGCATGGAAAGAACTAAACATACTTGGAAGCATATCTTGTGAAGACTTGATTAATATGGTCTGGGTTCCTTGACAGATCATCATTTAAAATAGTGGCTGACAGCCACAGAATCATGTTACAGATCATTCACACAACATCCCCACTCTGGCATAAATTACATTTTTAAGTCCATAGCATCAAAAATAATGTCTTGAGAAAGTCGTACAATCTACGTAGGGTTCCATTATTTTATTCTTAAAAAGTGTAGTGTGAACTAGAATCCCTGAAAGACCTCTTTCTATTCTAAATCTCTATTTTTTTTTTTTTTTTTAGGTAGATCTAAGTTACCAGCAGGCAAATTTCTCCTTCCTGTAAAGATGAAATCCACCTAAGGGTGAAGGTTACTTAGAAGGTGATAGAAAGCATTAGCTAGCCCTCTTACTAATTTTGAGGGAATCTATGGGGAAAGGAAACAAATACCCCGCATTGCTAAGCATTGGCTTCATGTCTTGTCCTCTTGCCCTAATTCCATGAAAGCCACCCTCAGAATGCACAGGTTTGTCAGGTAAAAAGAAGAGATGATTCTTTCAGTCCTGGCTTGTTCAAAGCAGTCTCAGTGATAAACAGGTCTACAGATGAGCTTTACCTGTAGAAAATTGTATTCAAAAGCTCCCAGATCTTATAACCACAAGGTCAACGTTTAAAAAGAAAGGAAACAAGTGGGAAAAATCTTAATGACATCATTTCCCTGTGCGGCTCTCATTTCTTACATTGCTTTACCTTTCTGTCATTTGCACCGAGTTTTCAGGTCCAAATGTCAGGTATCAGAATTCAAAGGGAAACACTTTCTCTCGCTTATCTGTGTTTCTGTTCCCCAGAGTCCCAGGCCTAAATTTCAGATTCTATTTTTATAGTCCTCACAGTGGAGAGTTATGTGGAACACATTGATTGTAGCCAGTTAGGTGTTGAGAAATTTCCTTTACTAAAAGCTTTGCATGACTTGAAAAAGGAGAGAGCTGGGCAAGCAGTAAGACTCAATATTCAGGAAAAGATCTTTTTTTTCCCAGTGTGAGTCTGCAGTTGTTACTTACAGCCTAGTGTTCTGTCTGCATCCAACAGTTTTCACAGGAGCTGCAGATGCTCCTGGAGAAAGTTCCTCTGGTCTTACTCGATGCCTATCAGAAATTCAGATATTTCATTAGTGCTGGAGAACGTTTACTCTTCTTGTAGCACAAAATAAACAATTTTATACAATACTCACCTATTGTCAGGTAACAGGCTTTCCTATTTGTGTGTTTGTGTGTGTGTGTGTGTGTGTGTGTGTGTGTGTGTGTGATCTTAGCTTACATATCATGTCTTTAGAGGAAGCTTTCCGGCCCCTTATTCCACAGCCTCGATCCCAGTCTAGGCCCAGTTCCTCTTTTCTATGACTCTCATAGAATATTTTGAGCTTGTTTCAAGCATTTATTTGCTTATGAGTATTATTATTGGATGAATATGTCTTCTGCACAACCATGGAAAGCCTCAGAAAATGCCCATGCCGATGTTCGTAGCTCAGTGCATGCACAGTACGTATGCAAAATATAACTGTCAAATGAATGAAGAAATGAGAATTTCTTCTTCCAATCTCCACTTCTTAAATCAGAAAACAGAAGCTAAAAATTTAAGACTCTTATTTGTGATCTTGTGGTTGATGTGTGGTTAGATGGTCATGGAATTGAGGTCTCTAACAGCCCCCACCCTATTATGTGCCAGATGTACTCTGTTTCAACTGCCTTTAAATCCACTGTATCAGGTTTGATTTTTGTTAAAGTCAAACGAGAAATAAATTGCTGCTTGTAACATATTAGTTGCAGTAGAACAAACTGAGATGTATCCCTTTGTTCAGAGTGGGACCTACTCAGTAAAGATGCCTCAGGAAAAATTGCAGTCCACACTTGCTGCAGTGTAGTGCATTCGTTTTGTTTTTTGAAACATCTTATGACCTAGCCAGTCTCTTAATGACACAACAGATGGTCCTAGAAGTTAGCTTGCAAAGCATTTTAAGCTTTCTTCACTAGAAACTTTTAGGTATCTGTGCAGGGATAAGATAAAAACATGTTTGGATGAAGTTGTTATAAAACCTCAAGACTTAGCGTACAAAGATATTACAGAAACAGTATGAAATATTCAAGTAACTTGATATACCATTAGGGGTGTGTGTGTGTGTGTGTGTGTGTGTGTGTGTGTGTGTCTGTGTGAACATTTCTCAATAAACTAACTTTTTTGGGTAATTGTTATAATTTCCTTTTATAAAAAAGTTTTTTTGTGTGTGTTTCAACTTTTGACATTCTCAGGCTGATGAATATTTAATTACTACTAAATAATATTGAAAATAAATAGTTTTAAGGTTCTTCCACATGCATTTTTTTGGTTCACATCTCTGATTTATATTATTAAAATAATCGACTTGGTTGTTTTTAATATTTAATTTTTCTGATTTTTTAAATTAGGGCATAGTTACATAGAGTAAAATTGACGTGTGTGTGTGTGTGTGTGTGTGTAAAGTTCTGAGAGTTTGGCAAACATGTGCAGTCATAGAACACCACAACCATCAAGATTTAGAAGAGCTCCATCTCCCTACAAACTCTTTTGTAGTCAACCCTCAGCCTGCTGCCAGGCCAGCATCCATGAATCCACTTTTTGCCCTGATATTTTGCTTCTGAAAGAATGACATACAAATGAAATGATATAGCATGGAACCTTTTGAGTCTAGCTCCTTTTACCCAGCATAATCCATTTGGGATTTATCCATGTTGTGGTGTGGATTGGTGGTTCTTTCTTCATTACTGCTCAGTTGTATTTATTGTATATATGCACTTTGGTTTGTTCATTTATTCTGCAGTTGAGGACTATAGGGGTTGCTTCCAGTTCACGAATAAAACCACTGTAACAGTTTATGTACAGGTTTTTTTTGTGTGTGTGTGAACAAAACCTTTTATTTCACCTGGATAAACACCTCAGAGTGGTCACTATATTAAGTGTATGTTCAATTTTGTATTGTATTGCCAAACTATTTTACAAAGTATCTGTACTATCTTGCATTGCCAAAAACAATGTGTGATAGTCCAGTTACTCAGCATCCCTGTCAGCATTTTGAATTGTTTACATTTTAGCCAATACATTAATGCAGAGTAATATCACATTATAGTGATTTGCATTTCCCCAGTGACTAATAATATTGACCACATTTTTATATGCTTATTAGCTATTCATAAATCTATTTGAATTTTCAGATATTTGGACCATTGTTTAAAAAGCATTACTTTCTTATTTCTGAGTTTCGAGGATCTTTATATGTCGCATGGTTACAAGTCCTTTATCAGATATATAATTTGCAAACTTGTTTTCCCTGTCTATGGCTTTTCTGTTTTTTCAGTCTCTTAACACTGTCTTCCCAAGAAGAAATGTTCAGTTTGATGATGTCTAATTTATCACTTTTTTTCTTTTATGGATTCTGCTTTTGGTGTTGTATCTTAAAAATCTTTGCCTAACTCAAGATCACAAATATTTTCACTCATGTTTTCACTTAGAAGTCTTAGAATTTTACATTTTACATTTAGTTTATGATGTATTTTGAGTTGATTGTTGTATAGGATATGAGTTAGAAATTGCTGTTGTGTTTTTGTTTGTCTTTGCATGTGAGTATACAATTGTCCCAGCACTTTTGTTGAAAAAAACTTTTCTTTCTTTATTGAATTGCCTTGGCATTTTTACTGAAAAATCAATTGACTGTAAATATGTGGGAATACTTCTGGCCTTTCTTTTCTGTTTCCTTTATCTACATGATTATTAATACTTTCTTACTGTATTGTCTTGACTACTGAAATTTTATAATAGGTCTAGAAATCAGGTAGTGTGAGTCCTTCAAATTTATTCTTATTTATTTATTTACTTATAGATGTGCCTTTTTATTTTCCTATAATTTTAAAATTAAATCTTTGGTTTTTCTAAAAAATGCTGCTGGAATTTTTATTAAAGTTGTGTTGAGTGTGTGGAGAGTTGCAGGTGAACTGACATCTTAGCAACAGTGAATTTTCCAGGCCATGGATATGGTATATCTCTGTTAGGTCTTTGATTTCTTTCATCAGGATTTTCTACATTTCAGTGTACAGACCCTACACATACTTTATGATATTCATATCCAATTATTTCGTGTATTTCATCTTATTGTGAATGGTATGTTTTTAAAATTTCAACTTCTAATTATTCACTGATGGAAGGTAGAAGTACAATTCATTTTTCTGTATTAACTTGTATTTTGTGACCTGCTAAACTCACAGATTGGTTCTAGAATCTTTCCTGCAGATGCTTTACAATTTTCTATGTAAACAGAATTTCTGGGAAAAGAAAATTTTATTTTATTTTAGTTCATATATATTTTATTTTAATGTTTTGTCTTATTATATTGTCTAGAAATTTTAGTACTCTGTCGAATGGCGTTATAAAGGCAGATAGCCTTGCTTAATTCCTGATCATAGGAAGAAAACATTTACTCTTTCATTATTAAGTATGGTGCTAGCTGTAAGTTTTTTTTATAGATACCCATTTTCAGATGAGGATGGTCCTTTTTATTACTAGTTTGTCTAAAGTTTTCTATAATAAATGGATTTGATCTTTTCCTAAGGCTCTTTCTGCATCTATTGAGATCATCATATAGTTTTCTTATTTAGTTAGTTAATTTGATGTATTAATTTAGTTGATTTTTGAATGTTCAACCATACTTGCATTCCTGGAATAAACACTATTGATTTATATTTTTATATGTTGTTGGATTCAATTACGTAACACATTATTGTGATTTTGGCATTTATTTTCATGAGGAAAATTGATCTGTACTTTTCTTTTAATATATATGTCTGAGTTTGATAGCAAGGTGATATTAACCTCATAAAACAAATTGGGACATTTTTCTTCTTCTTTTAAATTTGAGGAGAGCTTGTGTAAAATTGGCATTATTTCTTCTTTACACATTTGGTAGAATTTTTCAATGAAACTCTCTGGGCTTTGTGTTTTCCTTCTTGGAGCATTTGTACTACAAATATAGTTTTTATGTATCAATTAAAACAAAAATAAAATTTTGTATATAAAATAAAATAAAAATAAAATTAAATATTTTTATATAAGTAAAAATAAAATTATATATAGGATTTATATATTTATGTCTTATATATACATAATTTATTGAGTGAGTTTGGGAGTTTGTGTCATCATGAAATTTGTTCATTGAATATAATTTGTTGAATTATTGCTTAAAATATGTCCTTATTATTTCTATAACATCTATAGGGTCTATAGTGATGTCCCTTTTTTCATTCCTTACATTTGCAATCTACCTCTTCTTTTTTCTTAGTCAATATGGCTAGAGATTTAATTTCATCGATCATTTCATTTTGAATCAAAACACATGGAAAGTGACAAAATCCTGCATTTAGAACAATCCACTCTTGTGGAAACTAAGTCTCACCAGGCAAAGAACTCACTACCATGAGAATAGAACCAAGCCAATCATGAAGAATCTGCCCCATGGTTTAAATGCCTTCCATTAGGCTTCATCTTTCAATATCACTAAACTGGGGTCAAATTTCAAGGTGACTTTTAGTAAGGAAAAGCAAACCATGTTTAAACCAGATCACCTTATGATCTCAGCTCTTGGATATGTTCAGTGAAAGTTGACTTGTAGATTTTCAGACATATTCTTTGTTGTATGGGTGGAGTGATCCTTTTTCCATCTTTCTACATCCTAAACAGAAATTCTTATGTATTGTTTAAACTTATATGTGTCAAATATCTATTACGTATTAAAAAGGAAACAGAACTCAAATGAGAAATCTAAATCAAAATAAACTCAAATGATACTTCCATGTTATCATGATCATTAATATTGTGTTATATGCTTAGAACACATTTTTAAAAAGGAGTTAAAAAGTCATGATAAATATTTTAAAAACGTTTTGTACTTTCTGGTTTATAGTTTCTGAATTTCCAGTTTCTTTATCAACTGCTCTCCTTTGCAGGCCTTACATTTTGGAGTTGTTATTGTTGACACTGTTTTATTCTTTCCTATTTAGTTTATAAAATTTTAAACCATTTTTAGAGCTGTGGCAATATTCAGTAAGGTTTGATGTTTAGTGTTGTCATAATCTTTTCAAATAAAGGGTTATAGCCTTATATAATAAAATACTACAGTGGTAAATGTCTCTATATAAGGGTAAATAGTCTTTTATTTGAAATGCAAGTTGAACTTTTCTGTACATGTTTTCTGGAAAGATACTGCAAAGCTGTACACATATTCTCAAAGGGCTAGGAAGTACCACAAAGGCACTGTCTTAAGTACATCTTTATTTCAAATACAACTCTTAAGTGTTACTTTTGCTCTTCTTTTATGATGCAAATTAAATGATAGGTATTAATGCTTTAAAAAATATATGTCATCTATGGAAAAATAAGAGATATGCCTCTGATTGTAAAGTTACCTCACAGAAATATAGGTAGATCATACCTGGGTACCACTACTGTACATCTGAATACCGCCAGAATCCTTTTTGTTTGTTTGTTTTCAGGATGATTGTTGATTAGGGTAAGTTTCTATTACCAGGATTTTTTTCTGTTAATTCTAGTGCCCCAAAGAATCGAGGCAGTTCATAGATCAGTACTTCCTCCAGTAATGGATTCTTGGTCCTGGACACTTTTTTTTATTCTGTTTCCTGTGGTTACTTAGCTGTTGACTAGCTTTCTGTACCTAGCCTTCTTTCTTGGCCTGGCCTCCACTGCTTCCATTTTGGCTTTACTCTTTCTCTCAGGGAAGAGACTCTGTGCCCCATAGTGAAGCATCACCAGGCAGAAGCCCAACTGTCTGCTTGTGTGGTCATTCATGCCTTTCAGCCTGTTCAGTGAAGCTGAAATTTTTTTTTTTTTTTTTTTGAGACGGAGTCTCACTCTGTTGCCCAGGCTGGAGTGCAGTGGCGCAATCTCGGCTCAGCAAGCTTCGCCTCCCGGGTTCACGCCATTCTCCTGCCTCAGCCTCTCCGAGTAGCTGGGACTACAGGCGCCTGCCACCAAGCCCGGCTAATTTTTTGTATTTTTAGTAGAGACGGGGTTTCACTCACCGTGGTCTCGATCTCCTGACCTCGTGATCCGCCCGCCTCAGCCTCCCAAAGTGCTGGGATTACAAGCATGAGCCACCGCGCCCGGCCAGTGAAGCTGAATATTGATGACAGAGGTTTCCAAATAATAGACAGAATTAAAGAGGAATGCCACCTCCTCCCCAGCAGCACACAATCACTTCTGCTATGGTTTGAAAGATGGTGTCCCCAGTGCAACGGTATTAAGATGTGTGGCCCTCAGGAGGTGATAAGTTATAAGGGCTCCATCCTCCTGAGTGGGAGCAGCACCCTTATGAAAGGGCTGAAGATCAAAGGGAGTGCTCTCTTGCTCTTCCATCCCTTCTGCCATGTGAGGATGCCATGTTCCTCTTCTCTGGAACATGTAGCTACAAGGCACCACTTTGGAGGCAGAGAGCTGCCCTTATCAGACACCAGTCTGGTCAGTGCCTTGATCCTGGGCTTCCCAGCCTTTAGAATCATGAGGAATAAATTATTATTGTTTATAAAATTACCAGTCTGTTGCATTTTGTTATGGCAGCACAAATAGACAAAGGCAAATTTTATTCTTTCCTCTTCAATACTACAGGCTTCAAGTGGAGTTCTAATTAAAGCTGCCCTACTTATTCCCTGTAACAATGAAGGACTAACTTTATTATTTTTTCTTGCTCTCCTGCCTCCCTGGTAGCTGGTAAACTGCTGCTTACCTTTTAGGATGCAAATTAAATCTCCTCATTCCCCTGTTCCAATAGCCTTACAATAAAATCCAGAAGCTTGACCTACATGATCACACCTTAGGACACCTTCCTAACCTCATTGTCTTCCGACTGTCCGCTTGTATTCTCTTCCCCAGATATACTGCCTCCTCAGTGTCCACTGAGAATGCCAAGGAGATGCTTTTGATTCTTGTTCTCCTCTCAGCATGTCCCTGCAAAATCCATTTAGATAACTCTCTTTCTCTCTTTTAGGTTTCTACTCACACGTCCCTGCTCAGATGTCTCTTATTTCTTTTTCTTTTCTCCCTCCTACTACCTTATTCAGCATTACTTTCCCTTTTAGAGCCTAGTGCTACCTAATACCATCTTACAAATTATTTGTTTTCTAATGTCTTTCTCTCCCATCTAGAACATAAGTTTTATGAGAGGAGAAACCTTGTTTTATTCACTGCCATATCCAGGGAACCTGTAGTAAGTGTGGTGGTACTCATGAAATATTTGTTGGATATATGAATGGCAGAAAAATAATTTACATGCAGTGAGTTGATTGGCAATTAGGGAGAAGCACTCAATTTGGTGTGACTGTTCCTTTATGCAGCCTAGCACATGCGGCTACCCACTGACGGCCAGCAGTGAGTGGGATTTCATGTGGACTAGCACCTTCCTTTCTCAAGGTGCAACCTTTTCAATCTTTTCTTGCCAACTCTGCCCTTCTAATTCAGACTCTATGGAGGGCGTCCTGCCTAGATCTCCTCTACTGAGCCTTTGAAAGATACCGACACATTGTCTACAAGATAAAATCTGAGTTAGTCTTTTGTGTTCTTCAATCTCTTCCTTTTTATTCTATTTAAAGTATAATTAATATATATTCCTGATTTCTACTATTGCTGAAGGTAGTTTTCATATCAACTATTTTCTGAGAAGGGAGGTTTGAATGATTAGAACAATTTTTTCCATTATTCCCAGAAATTTGGCTATGTCATTGTGGCAGACAGAGTAATGGTCCCCCAGAGATGTCCACTAGCCAATCCCCAGAACCTGTGACTATGACACAGATGATTTTGTAGACGTGATTAAGGATCCTGAAATGAGAAAATTATCCAGGGCCCAGTGTCCTCACAAAGGTCTTCGTAAGTAAAAGAAAGAGGCAGGAGGCACAGAAGGAGATGTGACAATAGAAGCAGAGGTCAAAGTGAGGAGAGAATGGAGCCAGGAGCCAAGGAATGTGGGTAGCCCCTGGAAGCTGAAAAATGCAAATATAACTATTTTCTCCTGAAGCCTCCAGAGGGAATGTCTCCCTCAATTTTAGCCCAGTGGAACCATTTCAGACTTTTTATCTCCAAGAACTGTAAGACAAATTTTTGTTGTGTTAAGCCACTAAGGGTGCAGCAATTTGTTACACCAGCAATAGGAACCAAATGCAGTCATCTGGTATCTTGCAAATAATACTAGAATATTAACAAAAGGAAACACACTTCCAACTAATTCTTTCAGGAAGGAAAGGAAAATGTCCAAGTGTGTGCAGCAGTGTTTTGCTCTCCTATACCCCAGTGCCCCCCTCAATTTGTGTCCTGGTTTCCTACCAGGCTAAGAGCCATGCACAGCTCAGTCCACAATTTTTCCTTGATCAATGTCCTTCCAAGCCAGGCTACTCTTTGCAAACCCTTATCCCTAGGAATTAATAGGTCATGTTTTCCACATTCCCCTTCACTAACTTGGGCCCTGATTCCAGTGAACACGGCCCAGGATCTATATGCTTATCATTACAATTAGTTTGAATACCAGAAATACAGGTAAATATTCCTGTTACTCTATTTCATCTCTCAGATTAAAACACCATTGAATTTCAACTTGTTATTAAATTGAGCCTGGATTTGTCTTATTAGTTTGGTGCAAACTAATTTTGGTTTTTGCCATTACTTTTAATGCAATGAGGCTTAAAACTCACATGATTGAAGTTCTGCTTAGCTCTGCAACCTCATCTGGCTTCACTTTCTCTGTGGTTTTTGTGCCCCAACCGCAGGGCCTCTCTTTCTTTTCCTTCAATATGTTAAGATCGCTCTCCACTCAGGGCATTTGCTCATGCAGTTTCCTGTGCCTAGAATATCTTCTGCCCCATCCCTTCTCCTGGTTTACCTTTAATACTTCAGCAGTCTCCTGAGGAAAGCCTTCCATTCCATTATTATTCAGAGGACATTAGGCCCTCTGTTACATTCTCTCTCTGCTCTCTGTATCTTTCCTCTGAGGCACTGATCCCAGTTGTTATTTACCAATAATTTGGTTTCACTGCTTGCCTCCTCCAGTTGTTAGAGACAGGCACAGTTTCTGTCCTTGCCTTTTATTTGCAGCAATTATCAGAGGACCTGGCATCCGGAAGCATTACAAAAAATGCAGATGATATGTTCTTTTCTTGTGTCCCCTGTCACTTCAAGTTGCTGTGGGCACAATCTAAGTTATGACATTTATTACTAAAAGATAGTACTTTACATTTCTTTTCATCTCAAGGTCTCAGATTCCTCTGTTAATGATTTCATCATGATATCCCATTATGCTAACCACTACGCAATGTTCTCTTTTTATAATTATAAATTGAAATGACAGAAGAAAATTGAAGTAGAGGCAAAAATGTCTTTGAAAGATTCACAGGGAGGGAATGACCCAGCTCATATGGATTTAAAATACTTTCAAGTCATTCTTTTCTCTAGGAGTAATTATTTTCTTCTCTATATTTACATAATTAATAAATACATTTTTCTCCACATATGTATGTGTATATACATGCATATATTCTACATATGAGAAATCCTTTATTTCAGTAATGGATTGGAATGAACACATCTATCATTTCCCCTTGTGTAGGCAATTGTGTCATTACATAACTGGCTCTAGGTTATGGACTTCTGTTTCCTGTTATAATACCTTACATGTGTATCATGTTTTCCCTAGCAAAAAGTATTACTTCAAACAGCCCATTTTTTTCCTCTTTAAACTCTTGCTTTCTAGAGCTATGTTAAACATTTGCAACTAAGTTGAAAAAACCTTGAGATTAGTTAATTTTAATATCAAGTCATATTTAACTAGATTATGATATCTTTTTTTGTACTACAAGGAATTCTCAAAGGTTATCTTTTACATGAACTTGGCAAATTTGTAAACAATGTCCTTTATAAACGCTTTCTAAAAGAATTTCTTACTAGCTCTGAAGCCAACTTTGACGGTGATGAAAGTAAATTTTCCTTGCCAACTGTTTCATTGCTTAATTTGTCTTATAATTAAAATACGCTCCTTTTTATTTAATCCACCCTTTCTCTACCACACACTCAGCCATTTTTATTTCTTTTATTCAATCTAGTAATAATAGTTGCTATCTTTTCTCTATATTAGACATTAATGGCAGTTTGGGGTAAATTTTTATCATAATAGCATGTCACTATTCTCCATCCAGCAAAAATTATTCTGAGTTTCCTTTCAATATTGAAATATGGCCCTATAGTTTATCTCATTCAATTTCATACATAGCTTGGAAAGACAGATTGTATTTTTAATGATTTATGTTTATTCATATTGCAATTTCCTTCATACTCAAGATAATTTATGGCATCCGATTGAAGGGCACCTTCAAGTAGTTATGCCTTAGGTGGAATAACATATATGTTTGCTACTTTTCCAATGAGTTGAGCTATGTTTTGATACTCAAATAGAAAGGTCTGAATTCAAATACATTATATTTTTTAAGTTAGCTAAGTTTAATTTATCATATGAAGGATCTCAATAAGGCATATCTTTAATAGTTTTTACCTTTTTTCTCCTTGAGAATGCCACTAATACTTAGTGCTTTGTTCTTAAGATTCAGTCTACTTTTTCTGAAAATGCATTGATATACCCAAATCAAAGTTGGCAAACTGAAATGGCAGAGGGAGAAGTAAAATATCTAGCCTTTATTCCTCCCAAATTCTTCTCAAATATGACAGTATCTCATATATTTGAGACTGTTTTAATGCCTAAACTTGATTTATATTTCTAGCAGTTTCAAGGAATTCTTTCACATTGGCAGCACGATCAAGTATTGCTGGGATGCAGTGTGGTTTTAAAAACTGCAAGTGAAAACCACAAGCCCCTAGAAAAATAATTCTGGAATTTAACAGAACCACAGTTGGGGAATTCATTCATAAAATTCTCATTAATTCCAATAGAAGTTATTTTAAGAGATGTTGATTAGTAGTATATTCTCTTTCTAATCATTGCTGGTCTCCATTAATATTGATCCTCTAACCACTAAGTTACTAGGTTGGTGCAAAAGTAATAATGCTTTCTGCACCAACCTAATATAAGCAATTGGTTCCAACTAGTATTAACCACACATATCAAAAAAGAAATGGATAGACTGCATAAGTCAGTGATTTCTAAATGACATTTATATACAAATTCTATTAATTTCACTAGTAATCAAACATATTTTTCTTTTTTTTTCCTCCCTAGACATGGGGGTCTACTTCTTCTTAAGTGAACTTCCAGCAGTGCCCCCCAAAAAGCTGTTTTGTAAAGACTCAAGGATTACCTTCCAGCACTGCCTGTGTTAACTGTCATTGCTCCAGTTTTCTGCTCTCCACTCTCCACTCTTACCACCAGCAGGAGAGGAGCTGACTTCCTGTCCTTGGGGCTGCCCGGTGTCACCGACCCAGCCCTCTAACTTCCCTGGCTTTTCACTAATTCCTCCATCTGCTGGTGTCTCAATTTTGTGACGGGATCAGAAGAAAGAGCATAAATGACCTTCTAATGGGTATAAATTTTATTTCCAATTTAATTTGAAATTTTTTAATTAATATGAAGAATAAAATAGATTTCAAAATTTCAAGCAAAATTGTGTCTAATTTTTGAGGTTTATAAGAAAAGTCATTTATACATAAAAAAGTGAGGAGGAATTTCATTCTATAAATTCTGTCCTACACTCAGATATTTCAGCATAGGCTGCAGGTCTTCCTGAACTTCTCGCTAATATGATTTTGTGTTGAAAACTATTAGAGGGAGTTTGGTGAGGAAAAGCATTTTTACAGGTAGTTTAGTGTCCATTTCTTTTGAATACCCCTCAGCACAGGGCAAGAAGCTCTGTAACATGCATTAGCACTAATTGAAGGGTTTATTACCTGTATATTGGACTCTCTGAAACTTTAGAGAAGAGAGTTTTTAAGAATATTTTATTTAATGTCCTCTAAATTTACAATCAGCATCTTTTAATTGATGTTTACTTTGGTTTATGGCTTTCTTAAAGTTTCATTGCAAAGAAAGGATTATGAGTATGTTTAGTTGTAAACATGACAAGTATAGACTTTCTGAATTCAGCGAAGTGTGGAAGTAATAGGCCAATAAATTACTGCTAAGTAGCTGGGTTTAAAAAAAACAAACACAAACAAAACTAAACACTGCATTGCAGATTCCTACTGTGAGCTTTTCTTTTTTCTTTTTTTCTTTTTTTTTTGAATAATATATGTGCAATCATTCTCCCCAGAACTATCACAGCTTGAATTGAAATAATCGCTCTAATTTGTATGGCAAAAGAAAAAAAATAACACCCTTGTTTGTGCTGATAAAATGCAACTTGTGGCAACTCCAATCCTGTGGTTTTAATGTGATTCAGAAAGCTGTCTTCAATAAAGGAATGTATTAGAGATACTAAAAGCTGATACCGTTTTGTTTTTTGTAAAGTTCTGGAACAATTTGGCTGATTGGTGGAAAATGTGCTTTAGATTTTCTGATAAGTGATTTTCCGTTCACCAAAATTTATTTCCATATCCAGAAACATGATTTTGAGAAGCCTTCTCAATCCATGGGGTACCCATGGGCTTCTAGTATTATGTGCCAGATGTAATTGCAGTTTGCACAAACCTCTTATGAATGGCAACTAAAAGTTGTCAAAAGATAGGAAATAAAGAGGCTGGTTGGTTTGAGTAGAATAAAATATTTCTAGGGAATTTATTTCACTTTAGACTGTTTCAAAGGACACTCTAAGAACAGAAACCATGAAGATGTTTTATTTACCTGGCACTAATGTCCACAGAAAACAACCTGAGACAAGAGGTTACACAAATTTGGGATTTCAAGTTGTCAGAGGAGTTGGAAGTGCCTTACCCCTTGTCATCCTCCCAGAACCTCTGGAGGTCAGGTAGGGTACTGTTGGCTTTCAGGGCCTTGAAAAGTCAAATGGTTCTAATCATCTTCTGGACAAGCTCTGTCTTGGCAACTCCATTTAAATGATTTACTTTTCCACTTTTCCTCCCACTGGTTCACTACATCCCTCTGAAGTTTCCCCACACCTCTAATCTCTTTATAGCATTGCGTGAATGAATTACTTTAATGCATATTGTTGTTTTTCTGTCTAGCCCATTAGAACGTAGTGCCACAGGACAGGGATATTTGTCTTTTTGCTCCCTGGTGCTGAAATCAGTAATTTGTGGTATTCAATAAACAGTCCTTAGATGACTGGGTAGTTCCTATAGCTACAGACCAGTGAAGCCACAGTGTTTTAATGGGTTTGTAGTACTCAGGAGTCCTTGGGAAACGAATCAGCAGTGGATTTGGGGTGGAAAAGGAAATCTTGAGTGATAGATTTATTCAAGTCCTCTGCCAGAGAGACAAGATGGTCCACGAATAATGGTGGCCCCCAGCTTGGCCCAGGCTGTGGTCCTAGATATGCAGAAGACCCCCAAGTGGATCAAACCACCACCCCTCTCTGCAAGGCCTCTTCTGATCTCCCACACAAGGTAAGTCAGGGGACAGCCACTTCTGGTAGAAGGGAGAATCTCTGATTTTCTGAACTTGTTGCTCTGTGAGCCATTCTAGCAAAATATTGAACTTAAGGAGGAGTTCATGGGAACCCCTGACTTGTAGCCAAGTTGGACAGAAATCTGGGTAACATGAGGACCCACTACTTGTGTTGAGTGTCTGAAGTGGGGGACAGTTTTGTAGGACTGATCTATTTACCTATGGGGTCTGCGTTAACTTCAGGTAGTTAGTATCATAACTGAATTTAACATACCCAGTTGGTGTTTGGAGAATTGGAGAATTAGTCAGTGTGGGAAACACACACTCATATCACACACAGACACGCATACCTCGCACATGAGGTTTTACACATTTGACATTGGAGTGAAGTGCTGAGTGTGGTAAACAGGTTGTTTTTTCTATACAACCTTCAAGACTCCAATTTATATATGTTAGATCTTTTGCTTTTCATCATTTTGTTCCTCTGTGCTTCGTTCTAGAACTTAGGTGAGGAAAAATTATCTAGGCTACCTGGATCACACTTTGAAAACTGCTTCCCTGTGGTGCCACTCTTCAAAATTTCAACCTGTTCTGCCTTCTTAATGGACTCTAAGTCTGGATTGTTTTTCTTCTTAGCAGCATGTGTCATTAGAACACATTATTCACTTTCTCAGTCTCTCTGAGCCTCCCCTAAATGAGCAGATTCTGCCAGGAAATACCTAAAAAACAGGGTTGAGATCTCTGAATTTTCTTTTTCCTGAGAGTCTCAAATATATAATTCTTCACCATCTCTTTGACTTTACATTGCCTTAATATACATACTTAAAATACTTTCTTTAGCTTTCCCAGTTGTTCTTTTGGGAAACATTGTTCAAACCCTTGTGCCACTTATAACTGATAACAGATCTCTCTCCGTTTTACATTGGACAAAGTTTTAGCTGTTATCTTCAATGCAAAAATAATCAGAAAGTTAACATGTGATTATTGTTAAAATATTCTAATTAGCCAGGCATGGTGGCACGTGCCTGTAGTCTCAGCTACTCCAGAGGCTGAGGCAGGAGAATCGCTTGAACCCTGGAGGCAAAGGTTGTGGTGAGCAGAGGTCGTGCCACTGCACTCCAGCCTGGGCAACACAGCAAGACTCCATCTCAAAAAAAAAATATATATATATTCTATTTAGTCTTTAAAATACGCGTAACCTTACATACATAGGGAATTTTCATTATGGACATTTGTGTAATGAAGGGTGCACATCATAACCATGGTTAAATTTGTTAGCAAATAAAAAGCCATAGGTTTTTAAAAATTTTTTATTTAGATATTTTTATTTCTCCAAATTTGTTGTTTATCAGAAGTGACTGAAATAAAAAATATAATTGAGTCCCATCATCATCATCATCATGAAGATGGCTTTAAGAGAAAACTGGTCAGATGAATATTACTGTTTCCCATTTTCAACCAATAAACAGTTGCCATTCATAAATTGACAGCCAGGAGTCTGTCAAGAATGCTCAAGATATGTTTTATAATACAACATACCTGTTCACAGGGGGAAAAAACCCAGGAAATAACTTACCTGTACTTCTTGATTTCATCAAACAAGACAAGCACAAAAGCACCACCCAAGCCTCTGAGAACACTGGACCATGAACCCTTGAAAAAAGCTTTGCCTCCTTCATCACCAGCAGTCTTCCTCCAGCAGTCAAGTGTGCCTGTGTACGTGATGTTAGTTACTTTGCGCCCTGACTGCATCATCATGAGGGACGAACAATGTCAAATGAATAGGCAGTCAACCCAGAAAAGGCAGTGACAGTCTGTGTGGTCATCCAGCTGATGACGATGTGAGTGTTCCTGGGATCCAGAAGCATTCCCTTTGCAGTGTCATAGATACCGAAGTAGGCAGCTCGGATAATACCCTGCACAGACACGTTAAAGCCTTGGTATAGGCCCTTAATCCCATCAGATTTGTAGATCTTAACCAGGCAGTCACGGAGGCCTCGGAAATTTCCTTTCAGCTTCAGCTTTACCCACATTAGCTGCTAGACAGGTACAGGCAAAATCAAGAGGGTACACAAAACACAAGGATGTGGCCCCAGTGGCACCGCCTGATGCCAGATTCCCTGCAAAGTAGGGCCAAAACTGAGTCTTTTGTCCACACCACCCAGGAAGATCTGCTTGTATTTATCTTTGAAGGCGAAGTTAAAAGCCTGGGTGGGGAAGTATCTGATGACATTGGCCAGGTTACCGCGCCAGGACAGGACTCCCTGGTTCTTGGGAATAAGACCGCGCAGTCTACAATGCCCTTGTATTGCTTATCTGAGGTGATCTGCTTGCTGGCATGCTGCACCTGCAGCAGCAGCTTGACCTGCTCAATGGGCGCTACCACTGTCTTGGAGATGGCTGCGGCCACTCCACCTGACAGGAAGTCCTTGGCGAAGGACACAGCGGCATCTGTCATGTTGAAAGGAAAGAGGAGGCAGGCTGTCACGGGACTGGACCGGGCCGGGAACCGGCTTTGACTCCGGGGCTGCCTAGGTTTTTTTATCCAGCAATTCCTAGTATTCCCCTTCCGCTGTGAAAAACATTCCAAACTGTTGAATTTTAACATTTTAGAAGATGGCGTAGGGTTTGCGGGAATGTGCAGAGATGCTTTCCTTTTCTGTCTGAATAAACGTCTGTATCTTCTCACAGCTCCTAAGAAAAGGAAACCGTGTCAAATACACCAGACGGAGTTACTGAGAAGTGTGTTTTTGTCTTTCTCTAGCTAAGGAGTGCTTTCTCTTCCTCAGGTCTTAGATGCCCCTGAGACTCTGATAGAAACATCTGAGTTGTGTTCCTTAAAAAGGAAAGAGAGAGAGAGAGAGAGAGAGAGAGAGAGAGAACCAAAGGATGAGCACAGTTTCAGGTATTCCGAAGACAAAGCCTATTCATGGACCCCAGGGTAAAACTTCTCATCTGGTTGGAACAGTCTGGAGACTGTTCCATCCAGATCCAGTTGTGAATGTGCCACCCACATGCCCTGTGTATTTACATGTTAGAAGGCAATGCTTGAAATTCCTTCCACTTGCTGCTGTAAACCCAGCTAAATCCCCTGAAACCAGCTCATCAGAAACTCACTTTCATAATCAAAAAAGAAGCACATGGAGGGGCAAAACACATGCCTGAGAGTAGTTATTTTCATGTAAGATGATGCTTAGTAACATCTATTTTTAAAATTATATATACACATATTTAAAACTGAAATTATGTAATCTATTAAAAACATGCTTGAAAGTTCACCCCCAAGACTTTTTTTGTTGTTGTTTTGTACCATCTTACATCACCACTACTTCATACCACTTTATATGATTAACACTTATATATAGAGAGAACATAGAGAACATATATATGTGTTCTCTATATATGTATATGTTTAAGAAACATGTATATATGTTTCTTAAAGGCTAAGTTTAAGAAAATGTTTTTAAGCATTCCCTTATTTCATTATTTTGCACATTCATTTGATAATGTTTTCCTGCTGAGAAGGAACATAAAATAGAAAATTTCTGTATATAACAAAGAAGGTATTTTGTGTTTATATTTTATGTTTCTATCATAGTGCATAAAAAATCAGGAAAGTGATGCCCTAACATAGTTTACATTTTATTAATTTTTGTTATTTTTAGTTTTTTTAAACAACTAAAAGTCTTTCATTCTAAGCTGACAAAAAATTGCCTATTTAATTATGGAGCAGCTGAAATACAGCAAATCCTTATTAATTTAGAGTCTATTAGTAAAGTGTTTGAGATAATTTGAAAAGAAAGAATGCTATTTATGCAATTTAGAGATAAACCATGTTGGCAAGTGAGTTAAGTGTAAATAAGATTTTATAAGGGGTATTTGCTATTCTAAAAGAAGGAATTTTCAGTCACATTAACATCAATTTGGTGAGTCAATTCTGAAACCTGTTTTTTTTTCTGTACCTTAGTGTAGATCCAGTGGGTCCTCTGTGCTGCTGAACATTATTAGCATAGTTCATTATGCCATTCACATGTAAGAGAACGGCTCTTCTATTTAGTATTCTAGAATTTATTCTGTGCTTCATATAGAGAACTCACCATGCTCCTGTTAATCTAAATGAGTGTGGAAATCAGTGGGCTGTATGAATTGGGTGATAGTGTCTATAACATTACACCTAATGCTAAAAACAACAACAAAAGCTAAAATGATCAGGTAGACTATAAAAAATAGTATGTTTGCAGTTATTTTTCATCATATGAAAACCAAATCAACTAAAATCATTAGCTGATCTGATTAGGTAACAAAAAAAACGTATCTCAGATATATTTACTTATATGAATGAGGGAAGCAAAAGCAAGTGAACAGTGAGGTTCAACAATGAACCTCACTGTCGAACAGAGTTGAGGTTTGAGGCCTGCAGGGTCCTCTGGGATTCCGTTTAAGCCGTTATTAAGGATTTAAAAATCTCATTGATTTCGTGTCCAATATGTAATCAATTGACTATATAAAAATACATGGATCATTGAAGGTTCCAGCAAATGCAAAAGACAAGTAAAAATAAAATCTAAGCAAATTAAGAATAGTAAAGGAAAAAATGGGGTATTTATAAAATAATAGAATTGTCCACAAAGAAAATCTTAATATAGGAAAAAAGTATTAAGACTAATCATAGTGTTTTTAGCAGTTTTGGTGGATAAAAGGTGTTTATATTTTATCTGTACCTTTTAGAGAAAGAAGTGTTTCTCTTTTTTCTCAGCTTTATTGAGGTTTTACAAAAAAAGGTTTATATATTGAAGTGATGTTTGATATGCATATACATTGTGAAATGAGTACTACAATTAAGCCAATTAACATATTCATTACCTCACATAGTTACCCTTTTTTTTTGTAGTGAGAACATTGAAAAATCTACTCTCAGCAAATTGCGAGTATACAATTCTGTATTGTTAACTATAGTCACCATGGTATGCAGTAGCTCTCCAGAATGTATTCATCCTGCTTAACTACACTTTTGTACCCTTTGACTAATATCACCCTAGTTTTCCCACCATTCCCAGTCCCTGGCAACCACCATTCTACTCTCTGCTTCCATGAGTTCTGCTTTTTTAGATTCCACATTTGAGTATTTGTCTTTCTGTGCCTGGCTTATTTCACTTAACATAAAGTACTCCAGCTTTATACCTGTTGCCCAAACAATAGGATATCCTGCTTTTTAAAGACTAAATAATATTCCTGTATATATATAAAAATATATATAATAGTCTATGACTATATATTATAAATATATTATATATAATAGTCTATGACTTATATAGACTAGGCTATGTATATATAAAATAGTCTAATAGTCTGTATATAATAATATATATGGTATTATATATATATATATATATATAATAGTATATGTACATAACATTATCTGTCCATGGACACTTAGGTTGATTCCATCTCTTGGCTATTGTAAAGAATGCTGCAGTAGACATGGGAATATGATACATTAATGACAAATTGATTTCATTTCCTCTGGATATATACCCAGAAACCAAATTGCTGGATCTTATAGTAGCTCTATTTTTAATTTTTTGCAGAATCTCCATGCTGTTTTCCGTAATGACTCAACTAGCTTACATTTCCACTAACCATGTACAAGCGTTTGTTTTCCACATCCTCACCAATACTTGTTTTTTTATTTTAAAAATTTTTGATAACAGCCATTCTAGCAGGTGGGAAGTGATAGCTCATTGTGGTTCTGATTTCCATTTTTCTGTTAATTAGTAATGCTGAGCATTTTTCTGTATACCTGGTGGCCATTTGTATGCCTTCTTTGTAGAAATGTCTATTCAGGTACTTTGCACATTTTTAATTGGGTTGTTTTCTTGCTATAAAGTTGTTTGAGGTTCTTATATATTTCGGATATAAACCCCTTATCAGTCATACGATTTGCAAATATTCTGTCTCATTATTTAGGTTGTCTCCAAACTCTGTTGATTGTTTCCTTTGCTGTGTGGCAGAAGCTTGTTAGTTTGATGCATACCACTTCTCTATTTTTGCTTTTGTTTCCTGTGCTTTTGGGGTCATATCCAAAAACATTGCCCAGACCAATGTCATAGAGCTTTCTCTCTGTTTTCTTCTAGTAGTTTTACAGTTTCAGGTCTTACATATGTCTTTAATCCATTTTGAGTTTATTTTTGTATATCGTGTGAGACAAGGTCTAATTTCATTACTCTGTGTGTGAATATCCAGTTTTCCCAGAACGACTTATTGAAAAGGCTATCCTTTACCCATTGTATGTTTTTGATGTCTTTGCTGCAAATCAATTGACTGTAAATGTGTGGATTTATTTCTTGGCTACCTATTCTGTTCCACTGGTCTATATGACTGTTTTTATACAAATACTATGCTGTTTTGATTACTATAGCTTTGTAGTATATCTTGAAATCAGGTAAAGCAATGCCTCCTGCTTTGTTCTTTTTGCTCAAGATTGCTTTAGGTATTCAGGGTCTTGTATGGTTCTATATAAATTTTAGGATTTTTTCTATGTCAGTGAAAAATATTGGAAATGTTATAGGAATTCTACTGAATCTGTGGATTGCCTTGGGTAATATGAACATTTCAATAATATTAATTTTTCCAATTAATGAGCACAGAATATCTTTCTGTTTGTGTCTTCTTCAATTTCTTTCATCAATATTCTATAGTGTTTAGTATACAGACTTTTCACCTCCTTAGTTAAATTTATTCCTAAATATTTTATTCCTTTTGGTGCTATTATAAATGTGATTGATTTGTTGACTTCTTTGTATAATAGTTTTTTTGTCAGTATATAAAAATGCTATTGGTTTTGTTATGTAGATTTTGTACCTTGCAACTTCACTGAAATCATTTGTTACTTCTAACAGTTTTTTAGTGGAATTCTTTTTTTTTGAGACGGAGTCTCGCTCTGTCACCCAGGCTGGAGTGAAGTGGCACAATCTCAGCTCACTGCAACCTCTGCCTCCCGGGTTCAAGCGATTCTCCTGCCTCAGCCTCCCAAGTAGCTGGGACTACAGGTGCATGCCACCACGCCTGGCTATTTTTTTGTATTTGCAGTAGAGACAGGGTTTTACCGTGTTAGCCAGGATGGTCTCAATCTCCTGACCTTGCGATCCCCCATCCTCAGCCTCCCAAAGTTCTGGGATTACAGGTGTGAGCCACTGCTCCCAGCTGTCTTGCTCCAGATGTACAGAAATAATTTTCAGCTTCCCACTATTGAGTATACTAGTTCTGGGTTTGTCACCTATAGCCTCTGTTACAATGAGGTAAATACATTATATACTTAATTTGTTGGGAGTTTTTACCATAGAAGGTACTTGAATTTTGTGATGGCTTTTCTGAATCTATTGACATGGTAACAGGATCTTTATCCTTTATTTTGTTAATATGATGTACCACATTTATTGATTTGTGTATGTTGAATCATTCTTGCATCCCAGATAGAAACATGGTGTATGATCCTTTAATGCATTGTTGAATTCAGTTTGCTAGTATTTTGTTGAGAATTCTTGCGTGTATCTTTATCCGGTATATTGGCCTGAAATTTTCTTATCTTGTAGTATCCTTGTCTGGCTCTGGTATTGGGGTAATTATGGTCATGTAAAATGAGTTTGGAAGTGTTCCTTTGTCTTCGATATTTTGGAAGAGTTTGAGAAGAATTGGCATTTATTCTTCTTTAAGTGTTTGGTAGGATTCACCGGTAGGCCATCATGTCCTGAGCTTTTCCTTGTTGGGAGATTATTGACTACTGATTCAATGTCCCTACTTATTATTGATCTGTTCACATTCTCTCTTTCTTCATGATTTAGTTTTTGTGAGTTGTGTGCATCTATGAATTTATCCATTTCTTCTAGGTTATCAAATTTGTTGGTGTATAGTTGTTCAAAATAGTTTCTTATAATCCTCTGTCCTTCTGTGATATCAGTTGTAATGTCTCCTCTTTCATTTTACTTATTTGTGTCTTCTCTGGGTTTTTTTTTTTTTTGTAAGTCTAGCTAAAGATTTGTCTATTTTATTTATCTTTTCAAAAAAACACCTCTTAGTTTAATTGGTCTTTTCTATTATTTTACTAGTTTCTCTTTTATTTATTTCAGCTCTAATCTTTATTTTTTTTTTCTTTTTCTGATTTTGGGCTTAGGCTGTTCTTCATTTCTGTTTTCTTGAAGTGTAAAGTTTAGTTGTTTCTTTGAGATCTTTTTTTCTTCTTAATGTAGGCATGTATTGCTTTATATTTACCTTTTAGAACTGCTTTGCTATATTTCATAATCTTTGGTATATTGTATCAACATACTCATTTGTGTGAAGATATTTTTGATTGATTTCCTTTTTGATTTCTTCTTTCAGTCATTTGGTTTTCAGACGTCTGTTTTATTTCCACCTATTTGTGCATTTTTCAGTTTTTCTGTTGTCATTAAATTCTAATTTAATACTATTGTGGTTAAAAAAGATACTCGATATTATTTAAATCTTCTTAAATTTCTAAGATTTGCTTTGTGGCCTAATATATAGTCTATCCTGGAGAATGTTCAATGTGAGTTGAAAAGAATGTGTATTCTTCTGTTTCTGGATAGAATGTTCTGTATATGTCTATTAGACTTACTTGGTATAAAGTGTAGTTCAAATTCAATGCATCTATACATTTATGCATATTTCCTTATTGACTATCTATCTGAATAATTTATTTGTTGTTGAAAGTAGGGCATTGCATTTGCCTAGTATTATTGCACTGCTATTTCTCCCTTCAGTTCTGTTAATATGAAATTTAGATATTTAGGCACTCTGATGTTGGGTGCATATATATTTACAATTGCTATATACACTTGATGAATTGATCACTTTATTATTGTATAATAATTTTCTTTGTCTCTTTTTACAGCTTTGACTTATAACCATAAATGCCTACATTAAGAAAAAAAGAAAAATCTCAAATAAACAATCTAACTGTACACCTCAAGGAAGTAGAAAATGAAGAACAAACTAAGTCAGAAAAAGGAAGGAACTGATAAAGATTGGAGCCAAAATAAATAAAATTGGGACTAGTAAAACAATAGAAAATATTTAAGTATAGCTACACCTGCCATCATTTTCCTTTTATTTGCATATTTTTTCCATCACTTCACTTTCAGCCTATATGTGTCCTTAAAGATAAGTGACTATTATGTGGGCAGCATATAGTTGGATCTTGTGTTTTTATTCATTCAGTTATCTATGTCTTTTGATTGAATAATTTAATTCATTTACATTTAAAATAATTATTTTAAATGATTACTATTTAAGGACTTACTACTGCCATTTTAATAGTTTTCTAACTATTTTATAGTTCCTTTGTTCCTGTCTTTCTCATTTGCTTTTTCCCTTTATGATTTGATTTTTTTTGTAGTGCTAGTTATTTTTGTATATTTACTATAGGTTTTGGGATGTTTTTGTGATTATCATCAGGCTTACATAAAGCATCTTATAGTTATGAGTTTATTTGAAGCTGGTAACTTCATCACAATGAAAACTCTGAACATTGACTATTCTTCCCAACATTTTATGGTATTGGTCTCATAATTTACACTCTTTATATATTGTGTATCCATTAACAAATTATTATAGCTATATTAATTTTTAATACTTTTGTCTTTCAATTACCATTCTAGAGTTACAAGTGATTTATGCAACACCATTACAGTATTAGAGAATTCTAAATTTGACTACATTCTTACCTTTACAATAAGCTTTTCACATTCCTATACTCTCTTTACCTTTTCTCATTAGGCAGGTTCAGTGGTGACGAACTCCCACAGATTTGTCTGGGTAAGTCCTTATTTCTCCTTCATTTGTGAAGAACATCTTTGCTGACTGTAGTATTGTTTTTGGTAAGTTTGCTTTTTGTTCTTTTAGCACTCTGAGTATGTCATTCCACTTTCTCTTGTCTCCTGGCCTATACATTTCTGCTGATAAATCTGTTGGTAGCCTTATAGAGGTTTGCTTGAATTAATTAGTTTCTTTTATAAGTTTCAAAATTCTCTCTTTGTCTTTGACTCAAGAATTTGATTATAAAATGTCTCAGATCTCTTTAACCAAGATTGTCTAACTCATGGCCCGTGAATTACATATGACCCGGGATGGCTTTGAATGTGGTCCAATACAAATTTGTAAGCTTTTTGTAAACATTATGAGTTTTTTTGTGATTTTTTTTTTTTTAGCTCATCAGCTATTGTTAGTGTTAGTGTATTTTATGTATGGCTCAAGACAATTCTTCTTCCAATGTGGCCCAGGGAAGTCAAAAGATTGGACACCCCTGTCTTTATCTTTATTTGGGATTCTTTGGACTTTATGGATTTTGATGTTCATTTCCCTCTCCAGATTTGGGAAGTTTTCTGTCATTATTTCTTTAAATAAACTTTCTTCTCTTTTCTCTTTTTTAGTTCCACTGGGACTCCTGTAATGCATATGTTTCCCCCTTGATGGTGTCCCATACATAAGTCTTGTAGCCTTTCTTTACCCATTTTCATTATTTTTTCTTTATGTTCCTCTGACTGAGTAATCTCAAATGACCTTTGTTTGAGCCCACTGATTTTTTTCTTCTGTTTGATTAAGTCTGCTATCAAAGTTCTCCATGGAACTTTTTAGATCAGTCATTGTGGTTTTTAGCTCCAGAATTTTGGTTTGGTTCTTTTTATGATTTATGTCTCTTGGTTGAACTTCTAATTTTGTTTGTATATTGTTTTTATGATATCTTTTATTGCCTATCTCTGTTTTGTTATAACTCACTGAGATTCTTTAAAATAAACTTTTAAAATTCTTTTTAGGCAATTCATAGACTTTCATTTCTTTAGGATCTGTCACTGGTGCTTCCATTTCTTTATGGTCTGTTACTGGTGCTCCCTGTTAGTGGTGTCATGTTTCCCAACTATTTGTGTAACTTATGAATATGTGTTGGTGTCTATGAATTTGAAGGAGACAACTATTTCAGTTTTTACAGACTAGCTTCTGCAGTGAAAGCCCTCTACCAGTTAGTTTATCCAGAGATTATGGGCAGGTAATCTGGTGAACTGCGTCAGCTGACTTGTTTCTGGAAAACTTTGTGTAGCCTGGTTTAGTGCCTAGGCCAGGCTGGGTCCACAGGGGTTATTCTGGTTCCTGGTTCCAGAGGGGCCAGGCAGAATTTAGAGCCCATGGTGCTGGCATCTGGGGCCACAAGGATGACCTGCAGCTTGGGTTTGCAGAATTGACTTGAATGTTTGGTCTTTAGGTGTTGGCCTAAGACTAAGTCCCCTGAGGAATAGTCTGAGATCTGGGGCCATGGTCAGGAATAGTCTGACCATGCTGGGGTTGACCTGGAGGCTGGATCTGTAGAAATTGACCTGGTTCTTTAGGTAATGGGAACATGCCTGGAGCCTGTATCCATAGGAGTAATCCTGAAGCCTGGATCCTTGGAGGCTGGTCGAGTACCATGGTCTACTGAGTTGGCATTGAACCCTGGGTCTGCTGGAGTGGGCCTGTACCCTGGCTTTCCTGTAGGCTGGAGCAGCAGATGCCTGCTTGGTGTCTGGGACCACAAAAGGCAGCTTGGTCTATGGGTGCTGACCTGGGTCTGGGGTGGGCCTGGAGGCTGAGTCTGTGGATGCCATCCTGCAAACTGGGGCTGACTGTGTGGTGGAGCATACCTAGACCCTGGGGCTGTGGCAATGAGCCTGGTGCTGTGGCAAGCCTGGGGGCTAGATCTGTGGAGTACTAACCTAGCACAGAGGCCTGTTTAGAGCCCCAGGCATGTCTGGAGCCTGAGGCTGTGGGGGCCATTCTGGAACCTGGAGCATTGGTGTTTGATCTGGGGTCAGGTGTTACTGGGGCTTGCATCTACGGCAAAGCTGGTTTCTCACTTTACTTGCTTTGACCACATGGAGAGTATCTCTATTTGCACTGCCCTCTTCAATGTGTCTTTTCTGTGCTATACCTAGGTGCTGTAATATCTTACCTGGATTTCTTAGCTCTTATGAAGGTATTTCTGTGCATGTATAGTTATTCAAATTGACATTTCTGTAGCGGGACAAGCCCTGGAAAGTCCTATTTCACAATGTTTCTGGTATCATTTTTACCAAGAGTTTTTAGATACTATACTAAAGTAACAACCCTTGAAGGAAAAAAATGTAAAGTTGGCCTTTATGAAAACTTTAAAAAATGTTCTGTGCTGAAAACCTTGTTAAGAACTTAAAAAGACAAGATTCAGATTGAAAGAAAAGATTGCAAATCAAATTACTGACCCAAAATAATTGTGTCCAGAATATATAAAGAACTTCTGACACTCAACAATAGGTAAACAGATAAACAATAGGTAAATCACCCAATTTTGAAAATGGCAGAAGATCTAAACAAACACTTCCCCCCAAAATAAACAAATGAAAATTTGGCATATTAAAAGATGTCCAACATTATTATTCATCAGGGAAATGTAAATTAAACCTCAATGAGATACCACTATAAACCTACTAAAATGGTTACAGTTTTAAAAAGCAATGATAATACCAAGCATTAGTGAAAACGCTGAGCAATTGAAAATATTTTTGTTCAGTGATTGTAGGAAAACAAAATGGTACACACACCATGGAAAATATTTTGGTAATTTATTATCAAGTTAAATATATGTACTATATGTTCCAATGCCCATGGCTTCCACAAGCTTGCTGGCCAACTGTTGATGAGAACACTACTTAGTGGTAAATGCAGAATTAGTACTAAAGTCAGCTATGAGATAATGAAATTTATCTTGAGATTGGCATATGATGATTGAATGTTACCAGGTCTTGACACCTCCTGACAGTGCATCTTTAGATATGTTATTTAACCTTATTGAGTCTATCTGTGATTCATGGGTTAAATGGAGACATACCAGTCTTACAATCATACACTAGTATGAATATTTTAAAGTTGTTAAATATTCTCTACTTTACAAGATAGATAAGTTTATGGAATGTTATTATGATCATTATCATAATCACTATCATCTGTATTTCCTCATTACCAATCTGAAACTCTTCAAACGCATTGTCCCTTAAGAATAGACTGGAAGTTATCAAGGATGTTGTGAAAAGATGTCATATTCTTCTTTTTGGCCACAGCATGGTCCTTTTTCCTTACAGAACACAGATGTCATAAGGACAAGAGCATGAACCAGGGCTGAGTATTAATATGAATAACTTTCTCTTTTATCTGTATAACCAAAACATCTTTTCCCCCCATAATTATAGCTACCCACTTAATTTTTGCAAACAGATGAGAGTACATTGGGTTAAGTCAGTAGTGTATTTTAAATCTTTACCTTCTTCCATTTCTATATCAATTCTGTTATAGGAGTTAATCATGAGATATTACAAATACAGTTGGTGGTAGATAAGCCCACAAAGTTTAGAAAAAAATTGACACAAAAACACTGAAAACTCAAAAAGCCAGTATGCCTCTTCTCCTCCAAATGATCTCAACACCTCTCCAGCAAGGGCACAGAACTGGGCTGAGGCTGAGATGGCTGAATTGATAGACATAAGCTTCAGAAAGTAGGTAGTAATGAACTTTGCTGAGCTGGAGGAGCATGTTGTAACCTGATGCAAAGAAGCTAAGAATCATGATAAAACAATACAGGAGCTGATAGCCAGAACAGCTAGTATAGAGAGGAACATAATTGACCTGATGGAGCTGAAAAATGCAATATGAGGACCTCACAATGCAATCACAAGTACCAGTAGAAGGGTAGACCAAGTGGAGGAAAGAATCTCCAAGTGTGAAGACTCTCTTTCTGAAATAAGACAAGCAAACAAGAATAAAGAAAAAATGAAATGGATTGAACAAAACCTCTGAGAAATATGGGATTTCTCTGATTGGGATACCTGAAAGAGATTGGGAGAACAGAACCAAGTTGGGAAATATACTTCAGGATATCATCCAGGAGAACTCTCCCAACTTAAGAAGATGAGCCAACATTCAAATTCATGAAATGCAGAGAACCCCAATAAAATACTCCACAAGAAGATCAACCACAAGGTATATAATTATCAGATTCTTCAAGGTTGAGATGAAAAAAAAAATGTTAAATTCAGCCAGAAAGAAAGACCTGGTCACCTACAAAGGGAAACCCATCAGACTAACAGCAGACTTCTCAGTGGAAACCCTAAAACCCAGAAGAAATTGAGGGCCAATATTCAACATTCTTAAAGAAAAAAATTTCCCACCCAGAATTTCATATCTGGCCAAACTAAGCTTTATAAGTGAAGGAGAAATAAGATCCTTTTCAGACAAGTAAATGCTTAGGGAATTCATTACCAACAGGCCTGCCTTGCAAGAGCTCCTGAAGGATGCACTAAATATGGAAAGGAAAAAAACATTACCAGCCACTACAAAAACACACCAAAATAGACAAGTGACACTATGAAACAACCACATAAACAAGTCTGCAAAATAACCAGCTAGCATCATGATTACAGGATCAAATTCATACATAACAATACTAACCTTAAATGTAAGTGAGCTAAATGCCCCAATTAAAATGCATGGAATGGCAAACTGGATAAAGAGCCAAAACCCATAGGTATGCTGTCTTCAAAAGGCTCATCTCACATGCAAAGACACATATAGGCTCAAAATAAAGGGTGGAGGGAAATTTATCAAGCAAATGGAAGACACAACAAAGCAAGGGTTGCAATCCTAGTTTCTGACACAACAGACTTTAACCTAACAATGATCAAAAAAGACAAAGAAGGGCATTACATAATGGTAATGGGTTCAATTTAATAAGAAGAGCTAACTATCTTAAATATGTATGCACCCAACACAGGAGCACCCAGATTCGAAAAGCAAATTCTTAGAGACCTACAAAGAGACTTAGACTCCCACATAATAATAGTAGGAGCCTTTAACACCCCACTGACAATATTAGACAAATTATTAAGTCAGAAAATTAACAAAGATATATGGGACCTGAACTCAGCTCTGAATCAAGTGGACCTGATAGATATCTACAGGACTCTCCACATAAATTCAATAGGATATATATTCTTCTCACCACCACATGGCACTTACTCTAAAATTGATCACATAATCAGAAGTAAAACACTCCTTGGTAAATGCAAAAGAACTAAAATAATCACAAACAGTCTCTCAGACCAGAGTGCAATCAAATTAGAAATCAAGACTAAGAAATTCACTCAAAACCACACAGCTACATGGAAATCGAACAACTTGCTCCTGAATGACTCTTGGGTGAATAATGAAATTAAGGCAGAAATCAAGAACTTATTTGAAACTAATGAGAACAAAGAGACAGTGTACCAGAATCTCTGAGATGCAGATAAAGCAGTGTTAAGAGGGAAATTTATAACATTGAATGCCCACATCAAAACACTAGAAAAATCTCAAGTTAACAACCTAACATCTCAACTAAAAGAACTAGATAACTAAGAACAAACAAACCCCCAATCTAGCAGAAGACAAGAAATAACCAAGATCAGAGCTGAACTGAAGGAGATAGAGACATAAAAAATGCTTCAAAAAAACCAACAAATTGAGAAGCTAGTATTTTGAAAAAGTTAATAAAATAGACTGCTAGCTAGACTAATAAAGAAGAAAAGATAGAAGAATAAAATAAATACAATCAGAAATGATAAAGGGGATATCATCACTGACCCCACAGTAATACAAACAACCATCAGGGAATGTTATAAACACCTCTATGTACATAAACTAGAAAATCTAGAAGAAATGGTTAAATTTCTGGACACATACACCCTCCCAAGACTGAACCAGGAAGAAATTGAATTGCTGAATACACCAATAACGAGTTCTGAAATTAAGGCAGTAATAAATAGCCTACCAACCAAAAAAAGCCCAGGACTAGATGGATTCACAGATGAATTCTATTAGAGGTACAAAGAAGGGGTGGTGCCATTTCTACTGAAACTATTCCAAAAAATTGAAAAGGAGGGAATCCTCCCTAAGTCATTCTATGAGGGCAGCATCATCCTGATACCAAAACCTAGCAGAGATACAATAAAATAAAATTTTAGTCTATTGTCCTTGATGAACACTGATGCAAAAATCCTCAATAAGATACTGACAAACTGAGTCTAGCAGTGCATCAAAAAGCTTATCCACCATGATCAAGTTGGCTTCACCCCTGGGATGCAGAGTTCTTGGTTCAGCATACACAAATCAATAAATGTGATTCATCACATAAACAGAACTAAAGACAAAAACCACATGATTATCTTAACAGGTGCAGAAAAGGCCTTCAATAAAATTTAAAATCCCTTTACGTTAAAAACTTTCAATAAACTAGGTGTTGAAGGAACATACCTCAAAATATTAAGAGCCATATGTGATAAATCCACAGCCAATATCATACTGAGTGGGCAAAAGCTGGAAGCATTTCCCTTGAAAACCAGCCTAAGACAAGGATGCCCTCTCTCACCACTCGTGTTCACCTTAGTATTGCAAGTTCTGGCCAGAGCAATCAGGCAAGAGAAAGAAATAAAAGGTATTCAAACAGGAAGAGAGGAAGTCAAACAGTCACTGTTTGCACATGACATGATTTTATATCTAGAAAACTCAATCATTTCAGCACAAAAGCTTCTTAAGCTCATAAGCAACTTTAGCAAAATCTCAGGATATGAAATTAATGTGCAAAAGTCCCTAGCATTTCTCTGCACCAGCAATAGGCAAGCAGAGAGCCAAACTATGAATGAACTCTTATTAACAATTGCTACAAAAGAAATAAAATACCTAGGAATACAGCTAATGAGGGAAGTGAAGAACCTCTTCAAAGAGAATTATAAGCCACTGCTCAAAGAAATAGGAGATGACACAAAGAAATGGAAAAACTTTCCATGTTCATGGATAGGAAGAATCAATATCATGAAAACGGTCATACTGCCCAAAGTAATTTGTAAATTCAATGCTATATCCTATTAAACCACCATTTAAATTCTTCACAGAATTAGAAAAAACTATTTAAAAATTCACCTGGAATCAAAAAAGAGCCCAAATAGCCAAGGCAATCCTAAACAAAAAGAACAAAGCTGGAAGCATCACACTACTTGGCTTCAATCTCTACTGTGAGGCTACAGTAAACAAAACAGCATGTTACTGGTTCAACAACAGATATCTAGACCAATGGAACAGAATAGAGAATTCAGAAATAAGACCACACACTTACAACCATCTGATCTTCAATGAACTTGACAAAAACAAGCAATGGACAAAGGACTCTCTATTTAGTAAATGGTGCCAGGAGTACTGGCTAGCCATGTGTAGAAAATGGAAGTTGGACCTCTTGTATATTTGTAAATATACACATATACAAAATATATTTGTATATGTGTACATACACAATATACAAAAATTAACTCAAGATGGATTAAAGACTTAAATGTAAAACCCCAAACTCTAAAAACCCTTGAAGAAAATCTTGGCAATACCATTCAGGACACAGGCATGGGCAAAGATTTCATGATGAAAACGTCAAAAGCAATTGTAACAAAAGCAAATATTGACAAATGGGATCTAATTAAACTAAAGAACTTCTCGGCAAAAGAAATTATCATCAGAGTTAATTGACAAACTACAGAATGAGTTAAAAATTTTTGCAATCTATCCATCTGACAAAGGTCTAATATCCAGTCTACATAGAACTTAAACAAATTAAACAAATTAACTTAACTCTGTTAAACAGCGGGCAAAGGACACGAACAGACTACTTCTCAGAAGAAGACATTTATGCAGCCAACAAATGTGAAAAAGTGCTCAACACTACTGATTATTAGAAAAATGTGAATCAAAACCACAATGATATACCATCTTACATCAGTCAGAATGCCAATTATTAAAAAGTCAAAAAACAAGAGATGCTGGTGAGGTTGTGGAGAAAAAGGAACGCTTTCACACTGTTGGGAGTGTAAATTAGTTCAAACATTTTGGAAGACAGTGTGATGATTCCTCAAAGACCTAGAGGCAGAAATACCATTTGACCCATCAATCTCATTACTGGATATATATCCAAAGAAAAAGAAATCATTTTATTATAAAGATACATCATGTGTATGTTCTTTACAGCACTATTCACAATAGCAAAGACATAGAATCAACCTAAACGCCCATTAATGATAGACTGTATAAAGAAAATGTGGTACTTATACACCATGGAATACTATGCAGTCATAAAAAAGAACAAGATCATGTTCTTTGCAGAGACATGGATGGAGTTGGAAGTTGTTATTCTCAGCAAACTAATGCAGAAACAGAAAACCAAAGGCTGCATGTTATAAGTAGGAGCTGCATGATGAGAACACATGGACAAATGGGGGGAACCACTGGAGCCTTTTAGGGGTGGGGGAAGAGAGAGCATCAGGAAGAATAGCTAATGAATTCTGAGCTTAATACTTAGGTGACGGCAAACCACCATGGCATATGTTTACCTATATAACAAATCACATCCTGCACATGTACCCTTGAACTTAAGAAAAGTTTAAGGAAAAAAAATACAACTGATGATTAAGGATATTTTTATTGCTCAGAATATTATTTTATTTAGTATTTTATTGAACTGATTGATTTAAGAATTTCAATTTTATTTTTTTCACATAATTTTTTGACTGTAAATTTGTCCTTATAATTACAAAAATATGAGAATAATCTCACATTTAGGAGCTGTGCAATTTGATGGACTATTATATCTACTTCTATATTTCTGCTATTATTTTAATGATATGTCTCTTAGTTTAAATATTGGAATTGTATGCATTTGTATTTGTTCAAATATAAAAACTGTTTTTTTCTTGTTTTTGCATTTTACTTATTAGTTATAAAACTATTAAGTACAGTATTTGAATTCTTTAACATAGATTTTTAAATTTGACAAAATATAACACAAATGAATATTAAAATGTTACAAAATATAATACTAAAATAAAATTTTATTTTAATATAAAGTTCTCTTACTTTTATATGATCATAGCATGTGGGATATTATGCTTATAGATTTAAATATAAATACACATTAAATGGAGTTATTTTTTCACAAGCCCTACTGCATTCTAGACTGACAAGAATAAACTCCCTGAATTCCACAATTTGGTTTAGAATCGTTTTATGAAATTTCTTTTTATAAAATTTCCAGAAGTATTATTTAATTTGGATAACAATTAGCTGTAATTGAAACGCAGATAACTGGAGAAAATAGAGACCTGACAAAGAGTTAAGAATTCTATTAGTGCTTCTGGCACATTATAAATAATCAACTAAAGAAAATGCTAAAAAAAATACCAACCTTGGTAGTGTATTGATTTTTTCAATGCACTTCAGCATCTCTATAAGTAGTTTTCTTAAACATACAAATTAAGTGCATTAAAAAAAAAGGAATCCTTGGTTTATTAAAAAGGATTAGAAAGAGTTGTATAATAATTTTCTTCCTAATCTTTAATAGATACCAGAAAAATTTATTTGTGATGACCAAGACAACTCTAATACTGCTTTATAGTTCATTAACTTCAATATTTAACTTCTAGAAATTAACCAATAAATCAACTTTGTATCAATAGTTCCTTAATTTTAAAGCTCTTTTTGAGTCAATACACTTATTTGGATGTCTTCAGACTGTTGCTTTAATTAAATTAATTCAATTAAATTAACTAAATTTTTAGAAGAAAGAAATTACATAAAACATGAAGTGGCCTAATAGTCAAATTTTGCATTTTTCAGTAAGTATTAAATTAAAAGAAGAAACTACTGTAATAATTCTCAATATTAATTCTCAACATTCTAAAGTGTTATGTTACATTGTATGTGGCAATTAGCAATTCAAATAATTCACTATCTGTCTTCATCAAGACTTGAAAATAGTCAGACAAAACAGACTGAACACATTATATCCTTTTCAATTCACACAAGCTACAGAAAACATTAATGTTGATTACAGATGTAAATGTCTCTTACTTTCATATGGTTTATATTGAAACTAAGAATTATATTTATTTATTAGTTATATCTATTCTCAAAGGCTAGAGGACTTTTGAAGAAGTGTTGCTGTGTATTTAGTTCTCAATTTAATCTAAATACTTTTAAAAATCTGTGTGTTCAATAGAAATGTGATAAAACCAGACATCTGGTTTACACACCTGCTTAGCAATCAAACAGTGAGCCTGGTTAGAGACTTGACCTCTCCACTTCTCAGTTTTCTCATGTTTAGATTTAGAAAGAGTATTCTTCTGGTTTGATTGTTGTGTTAAATTAGACAGAGTATATGAAGTCTTTGAACAACGCAAAAGACATAGTGTATGTTGAATAGGTGCTTACTACCTTTGCAATTGCAGTAGATAATTTTCCAGGTCATTCTAGCCAATAGTGCAGTCATGACTCTAGATAACAAAAAACCTGTATTATTCCATGACCAGGCTCACAAAAGGATTTATTAGAAAGGTTGGGCCAGGCGCAGAGCTCACACCTGTAATCCCAGCATTTGGGGAGGCCAAAGTGGATGGATAAATTGAGGTCAGGAGTTCGAGACCAGCCTGGCCAACATGGTGAAACCCCATCTCCACTAAAAATACAAAAATTAGCCAGGTGTGGTGGCAGGAGCCTGTAATCCAAGCTACTCTGGAGGTTGTGGCAGGAGAATCGCTTGAACCCGGGAGGGCAGAGGTTGCAGTGAGCTGAGATCGTGCCACTGCATTCTAGCCTGGGCACAGAGTGAGGGAGACTCCGTCTAAAAAAAATAAAAAATAAAAAAATAAAGTTTGTCAGCCCAAGCCCTTGTCTCTTCAAGGTCAAGGTATTTTTTTATTGCATTTCATTAAGAGCCATTTTTTGTATATTTGCTACTTGATTTCTTTGTCTCGTGGCCACCAGCCCCATCATCTCTCTCTGTAGAGCCACAGCCTACCACCTATTTAGAAGTGTTACAGCCTTGAATTGAGATGGGGTTGAGATCACTACCACATAATCTATGTTCAGAGATGGGGCATGGTTGACATTTTCTCCTTTAATTTCTCCTAATATTGCCAAAACTCTTACCAGATGTCTCCTATCTGGTCCAGGAATCAGGCAAAATAACATCCTGGTGTTCTTGTGTATTCATTCTGTCTAAAAGCTTCACCCCAGGTAAGGAAGTCAGTTCATTTTGTGCCTCCTTTTTTCTGACTTCAGTGTACCCTAATTTTCTCCATATTTTCTAACTTCTCCTATCAGACCTCAGCACCTCATAAGTTGTTATTGTCTCATAATTTGATAAACTGTATGACCTAAAGTTTAATAGGTTTTGTTAACCTAAGTCAAGACTTACATTTGAAATTTCTATTTCTTTATATTTCACAGTGACATAGATATTAGAGCCATCAATTGCTAATGTAAATATATTTTGGATGGCCTAGTCTTGGCTAGCTTCACTTGGTCCAGGTGGAATAAATGTCAATCAAGGAGAATCAAATTTCGTGTATAATACCTTGAACTTTAACACACTACACAACCATTTTGGGTCCATGGCATAGCAATTTAAATCATGGTCTCACGAATGAATGACAGGGATGTCATTGGGGTCTTGTGTGTTCTTGTCAAATAAGACAATTTTTTTTATAATTTTATTTATTTATAATGTTATACAAAGCATAAATGTAATTTTGACTAGCAATATACCTCCACTGTTATGCAGAATGAATGATCTCTGTCTTTACCAAGAAAAAAATGCATCATCATAAGTTAGTATAGTATTTTATCCACGTGGAATACTGTCCAGGCATTAAATGACAATTGCAGAGTGACAAAAGTAATTTTCTGGAAAATGTGCTTATACAATGATAAATACTGAGATAAACATAAAAAAATACAGTATATTAACTGGATATTTTAAAGTGCAAATTCAACCACGTTTGGAATAATTGTTGGATTTTTTGTTTTATTATAAATTATTGGCACTATTGGATATAGATTTTGTTTACATTGCAACACAGTATTATATCACTGATAATTTTAAACATTTTTAGTGATTAGTGCATAGCTCTAGAATATATTTAGTTCCAGCATACCAAAATCGTAGCTATTAGCAGTTAACAATTAATAAGAGGGGACACCACCAGTAACATGCACAGAACTCTCTCCATTTTCATTCATGAAAGCAATATTAAATTGTTTCAAAGTATATTATGTAGTAAATTGAATAATAAATGATATTCATCAGGACATTCTTGCTTCAAAAACATTTGTTTCTTATTTCAAACAACCCACTTTTGCATTCTACGTTGATCAAACACCTTAAGCAATTTCCCATTTGCACTTTATTTTACTGCATTTTGCATGCACTTCTAAAATTCAATTTAACATTAATGTCATTTTGTGTACTGTGTTATTTATATTAGATGTCTGCATTGATCTTGCTCACCAGATATTTGATAAAGTTCTACTTCGCTGTGCTACTCAAATATAAGGTTGATGAAATTCTTTCCCCATTAACAGTTCTTCAAACATGCGAGGAAACTTCAGAATATGCAAACCTACCATAAAACATTTCCCTTTAAACAGAGTTGTGATAAAACAGAGCACCAGAAGGTATCCTGAGCTTTGCACAAGCATGAACTGTCAGTGTATTTAGCATCTCAAGAGAAAAACTGCTCATCTAGAAGTAACATAATAGTCAAAACATTCAAGAAAATGGTTCATAAATGATGCATCCTAAGAGGTGACAGAGAAGAGCCTGAATAGAGAGCATGCAAATAATGTGTGAATATAGCAAGGAGATATAAATAGTTCAATAGCAAGCAGAAACTGACTGTCAAACAGGATTACTTTTTGTAAGTCTCAGGGATGCTAAAATAAATATTGAAAGATAGAGAGTAGAAAGTAATGAGAGAAAAGAAAAATGCCACAAATAAAAATCAGACCAAAGTTTCAAAAAACCTATTTTAAAATACCTAATGCCATAATAGGAAGAGACAGGAGGAAGAGAGAGAGAGAGAGAGAGGAGACAGAGAGTATGTGAGAGAGGAATGGAATCATTTTGTCATAGCATTATTTTTAAACTTTTTTTTTTGAGATAGGGTCTTATTCTGTCACCCAAGCTGGAGTGCAATGTTGTGATCATGGCTCACTGCAGCATCAAAATCCTGGGCTCAAATAATCCTCCCACATCAGCCTCCCAAGTAGCTGGGACTACAGGCATGTGCCACCACACCTGGCTAATTTTTGTAGAGACAGGGTCTTGCCATGTTGCCCAGGCTGGTCTCAAACTCCTAGACTCAAGGGATCCTCCTGCCTTGGCCTCTAAAGTGCTGGGATTAAGGCACGAGTCATCATGACTGGCCTATTTAAAACATTTTGTGCATATGTTCTCTTATAAGCTGTTCCATAATACTGCAGTAGGGAGAATGATGACCCAGAGAAACATCCAAATCCTAATTCCTGAAATGTTTGAATATGTTAGATGACATGGCACAAGGGAATTTGCAGATATTTTTAAGTTAAAGATCTTGCCAATAGGGAGATTGTGCTGGATTATTTGGGTGGTCTCAATGTAATCGCAAGGGTGAGAGTGAAAGAGGGAGGCAGGAGAGTGGGTGTCAGAGTGATTCAGTGCGAGAAAGTCTTGGCCAAGCCATTGCTTATGTTGAGATGGAGGAAGGAGGCAAAAGGCAAGGGATGTGGGCCGAGGGATGCAGGCAGCCTTTAGAACTAGAAAGGTAGGGAATGTGTTCTCCCTGGAGCCTCCAGAAAGAAGGCAGCCCTGCTGACACCTTGGATTTTAGCTGATTGAAACTCATTTCAGACTCGTGACCTTCAGAACTGTAATATAGTATATTTGTGTTGCTTGAAGTCACTAAGTTTATGGCAATTGTTACAGCAGCCAGAGGAATCTAATAAAAAAAAAAACTATTAAGACAGCATTGAATCCTCATTAGAAATAAGAAAACTGACTTCTAAACATGTTATGCTATTAAATATTTAACCAATATTTCAACACATAGCCAGGACTGAAATGCAGACCTTTCCTACTCTAAAACCTAACCTCGTGGCACTATCTCTGTCATGTCACTGTAGATGTAGAAATATTTCATATTATAATATATTATTATAATATTATTATAATTATTATGTTTATTATACATAATATATAATTATATATTATAATTATATAATATAATATTATATAATGTATATAATTATAATATATAATTATATAT